>NW_020948840.1:22008927-22574412 GCF_900497805.2 Vombatus ursinus | reverse complement strand
ATAGATAGATAGATAGATAGATAGATAGATAGATAGATAGATAGATAGATAGATAGATAGATAGATGTAAAACCCTACTACGCATACTTCTATTTGTCAGTTCTTTCTCTGGACGTAGATAGCATCTTCCTTCACAGGTCCTTTGTAGTTGATTTGAGTCTACAATAAGCAGAATAACTTAGCCATTTACAGTTAATCTTCTAACAATATTGCTGTTAATGTATGGAATGTTCTCTTGGGTCTGCTAGGGACGTTTCTTTACATCCTTGCACAGTGCCTGGAACATCATAGGTGTTAAATAAATGCTTGTTGATTTATTAAATGGTCCAATCCCTTATTTTACAGATAAGAAAACTGAGGCCCAAAGAAGGGAGGGAGAAGAGATCCCAGGCAAGAGGAATGATATACTCAAATCAATCTTTTAGGAAGATTAATTTAACAGTGGGATACAGGATGGCCAGTTTCTTTCATCAGATATCATCTTTCCTGGTCCTCTCTGCTCCCATACTGTCCTCTATTGCCACATCCTCATCTCTCACAGTCTAAAGTAGGAGCGGGGAACCCATGGCCTCGAGGCCACATTGGCCTGGAAGAGTCCTCTTTGACTTTACTTTAGATCCTTGCTAGTAATCTGTCTTTCTGGAAAATCCTTCTGATGCCATCTTTGAACCTCAAAGACACTCAAATCCAAAATAATCTCAGCAATGCTGAGGCTTAATTATAGCACTTGTGCTGTCTGGAGTCATTCACAGAATTCTGGAGATGGAAAAGGCCTTGGAGATAAGTGGGACCAATCTTTTTAGTCTACGGATAAGGAAACAGAGCTAGAGACATGAGGTGACTGGGCCAAGTTATTGGAAAAACAAGGACTAAAAGCTGGATCTCATTCCTCCTTAGTCCAGGGCTAATTCAGTTCACGCCTCTCCATGACAGCACTGGAAGAGCAGTGGGATACAGTGGATAAACTGTTGGGCTTGAAGCAGGGAAGACCTGGGTATGTCTACCCAACACTTAAATTAGCTGTGTGACTCTGAGCAAGTCACTAAACCTCTCTGAGTCTCAGGCTAACACCATCTAACACTTTGGTTGAGATCTGTGGCTGGTGGAGAAAGCTATGCCAAGAGTTCCCCAACACTAGCATTTCCATATGTAAAAACGAGGAGCTTGGACTCAAAAACCTCGGAAGTCCCTTAAGCTCTACACCCATGGTCCCATGATCCTATTTGCTGAATAATCAAATAACAACAAATCTCAGCTGAAGTCCCACCTCCAGCTCTCTACAACAAATGATTTTAGTACAGTGAAAAGATCTGGTCATCTCCTCCCTCCTTGACCTTCCATAAAATGGAATCACTGGAACTCCTTAAGATAGAGGCCATAGGTGCAGCTAGGTGGTGCAGTGGATAGAGCACCGGTCCTGGATTCAGGAGGACCTGAGTTCAAATGCAGCCTCAGACACATAACACTTACTAGCCATGTGACCCTGGGCAAGTCACTTAAACCCACTGCCTAGACCCCCCCCCCCCAAAAAAAGATAGAGGCCATGTTGGATCCTTCCTTTATGTTATATCATATCCCTTCTCCACCTCTCCACCTGCCGGGGCTGGAGCCATAAGAACGTTGACAGCAATTAGGATGAAGGCAGCAGAAGAGAGGAATTCAGCTCATCCCTAAAGTCTGGGAAGTAGGCACACTAAAAATCCCTCAACAACCAAGAAGCTTCAACCTGTCCCCAGCTCTATTTTCCCAAATTCTTCAAAATCATAATTTGATCCTTGAGGATCCCAGCCTTGGGGAATTCCTAATGCCGCAGAGCTAGGGTTCACTTGACAACCCTCAAACCATCAAAAGGTCATAGATTGGAGCTAGAAGAGACTTTAACATTTATAGAATCCCAGATCTGGATACTGAGGGATTATAAGTAGGGTTGGAAGAGCTCATCCAGTTCTACCGCTTCATTTTGCAGGTGAGAAAACTGAGGGCTCAAGGTGGTAAATGACTTGTCTAATGTCACACAATTAATAAATGGTGGAACCAGGATTCAAACCCAGGTCTTCTGGTTCCAAATCCATAATTCTTCCTGCTATGTAGCACTGCCCCCTTTCCTCCCATGTGATTGAACCCCAAGGTTTACTCACAGATATTGAGGGGGTTACTTAGCCCCCAACAGCCTCCAAGCTATAATAGCACCAAGCTATTTATTTGCTACTCAGCACAAAGGGCTCATTCAATATCTACTTGTTGCTAAGTTGCAACAGCAGAAAGATTGAGATGCTAAATCACTAGCTCAGAAGTACTTCCCTAGAGCCTGCTAGAAAAGGAAACTGAAAGAAAAAAGAAAGAAAAGGAAACTGGAAAGAGGAATGGAAAGAAGGTAAGGAATGGCAATTATTACAAGAGGTCGCTGACTGCCCAGATTCCATTTAGTTTATGAAATAAAACTAGGGCATCAGCAGTGATATGGGGAAAGAGCTCCAAGAGAACAATATCCAGAGAACTGATAAATAGAAATAGGTATAGAATAATTTTACATATATATGTATATATGTACTCACACATACATATACACACACACATATACCTATTTGTGTCTAATGATAGCCATCCCTAGGGTGGGGGGGGAGAAGAAAATAAGGGGAAAAAAAGAAATTTATGTGATAACTTTATTATATATTTAAAAAGAATAGCAAGTTGTATGTAAGAGATTTGCAAGTTGTGCATAACAGATTTTCATGTGCAGTCATCTTTTTATTATACTGTGTTATGGAAATGCTTGTTTTATTTCATAAATTAAAAATAAAATAAATTTTTAAAAAGTTTGGAGTCAGAGGACCTAAGTTCAAGTGTTGACTCTGCCACTTTACCACTTACTACCTGTGTGACCTTGGGCAAGTCATTTATCCTTCCTGTACCTTCACTTCCTCAATTGTAAAATGAGGTATTGGACCAGATAGCTTCAAAAGATTTGTCCATCTCTAAGTCTATTATTATAACGTTATATATAAAATACAGAAGGGCACTGTGTAGTTTCAGCACACTTTAAAGACATTGAGTTAAACTCCCTCATTGTATAGATGAAAAAATTGGGATTAAGTGACTCGCCCAAGGTCACACAAGTTATCAATATCAGAACTGGGATTTGAATCCAAATCTTCTGACTTCAAGTCTAGTCTTAACATTGGACTATGCATCCTTCCTCACGAAAGTGAAGACCTCCTCAAGAGAGCAGCATTTCACTCTAGCCACAGGTAAATGGAATCTTATGATGGGTCTAGTCAGAGGTTTAGAGCCAGATACAATCTTAGCTCAACCCCTTCATTCTCACAGATGAGGAAACTGAGGCCCAGAGAGATGAATCACCTGAATCAAGATTACACAGGCAGAAAGAAGCACATTCTGGATTTGAACCCAGGTCCCCTGACCCCAGATCTAGAGCTCTTTCTACTACATTATGCTGTCATCGCATAGTATTGACTGTACAAGGTAAGTTACCACGGCAACCTGTCCCAGGGTGGCACATAGCCAGCTCCTCCGTCATGCTGCCTCTTCACCTAGGAGAGCTGTTAACAGACTAGATATCGATCTTCCTTTCACATGCGTGAGATTATTGGAGATAGAAAGAAGTAGTAAATAACCACAATGAAATCAGCCAGAGCCCAAGGCTCATGGCCTATGGGGAATTAAAGTCTGATAAGTAAGATGTTTCATACAAAGAAAATTTATGCCCCACAGTTGCCCTGGGACATGATTGAGCATGGAAAGGCCAGAAAGAATGCCATAGGTTGGTAATTTTCTGTAGCACTGGTGCAGAAGTTGTTTTAAAATAGGAAAGAGTCCTGCCAATCTCCAGGTAAGGACTGTGAGCCTTCCACCTGACAGTGTAACAGGAGTCACATCCCAGGGACCATCCAGGAACCAACTGAATGTAAGCTCCTTGAAAACAAGGCCCGTTTTCCCCCCTCAGTATCTCCAGTACTTAATACAGTGCCTAACATGAAGCAGGCACTTAACACATGCATACTGATTGTTTGACAGAAGATGTAAGCCTCGTCCTCATGGAGCCTCCAGCCTGGTAGGAGGAGGATCCAGAAAACACAATACCTACTGATAAATGACAATCCAACTGGGCTGGGCCCAGGAACCATCCAGCCCTCTCCTCCCCCAGGGAATCTCTCAGCTGGTGCCTTCCCTACGGTTCCAGGGGCCATCTCCAGTTGTCCTCATCTATATCTTGCCACTGGACCCAGATTGCTCCAGAGGAGAGAGTGAGGCTGGTGACTTTGCACAGCCTTGCCTCACTCAAATCCAATTCACTTGCATGTCATGGTATCACCTTGCTGATGTCATGGTCCTCTTGGAGAAGGAAGGACAAACAACAACCCAATGGCTTCAGCATGCCCATTCTATTCCCATTCTACTCCTCCCCACTCCCACCTGCCTTGGCTCCTTGCATCTGGAGATGCCAGCCAATGACCTGGATAATCCAACGTGAGAATATTGGAGATTGAAATTGTTCAAGAACAAACAAAGGAGCCCAGCTGTGGATGATTAGAAGACAGCACTAAGAGAAGACAAAGAGGATCAGCTTCGACTGAAGAGGGCTGAGACTCCAAACAAGAGGGGAGGACGGAAAATGATTGAAATGGGTCCTGTGTTTACCTAGCAGCTGCTCTGTGAGGAGGGGAAGAGGAGAAGATAGGAAGCAAACAAGGCAGGGGGATAGCTGAGGAGGCAGGGGCCCCCACCGTGGCTTAAGCTGTTTTAGTTATATTTGTGGAAATAAGGGTGAGAATTCTTAGACGAAGCAAAAAACGCTCCTGCAAGTGAGGAGAGGGAAGAGGTAAGAAGCGCCAACTGGAGTAGGAGCCCTAGGTGGCCTATCTAGCTGAGTTGTGATTTGGGGTTAGGATAAGAGGGCATTAGTGGTAGCTGAATTCAGCCTAGCCTAGCCCAGCCCAGTCACAGGGTAAACCACAGGGTTTACAAGAAAAGCAGCAAAATTCAGGGATCTTTCAAAAAAGGAAAAAAAAAAATTTAAAAGAGCATGCAGATCTGGCCTCTTCTTTCTCAGTTATCATAGGGTCACAGCTTTAGGACTGGAAGATCTTATAAGGGATCAAGTTCCAACCCCACATTCATGGAGAGGGGTTGAAGCACAGATAGGTGACTTGCCCAGAGCTACACAGTTGGTAAGTGTCTAAGGTAAGATTTGAACTCAGGTCTTTCTGAATCCAAATCCTGTTCCCTATCCTCTATAGTTGTTTAGTCTTTTCAGTCTTGTCCAATTCTTCACGATCCCATTTGGGTTTTCTTGGTAAAGATACTGCGGTAGTTTGCTATTTCCTTCTCCAGTCCATTTTACATATGAGGAAACTGAGGCAGAGTTAAGTGACTTGCCCAGGGTCACACAGCTAGTAAGTATCTGAGGCCAGATTTGAACTCAGGAAGAAGAATCTTCCTGACTTCAGGCCCAGTGCTCTATCCCTACTATCCTCTACCATGCTATAGCTGAAGCACAGAAACCTGGGTGACTTCTTCATTTGAATTTGAATTTCAATTGCTTTAGGAGGAAAAAAGCCTTCAGCCATATCTATCCAAGATCAATAACTTCATTCTAGGTCTCTTTTCAGGCAGCTGTGCACCATCTAAAAAGTTTTTCTTCAGCAAGTGTGAATTACCACCTAAATAATCCTTTAGACTTAGATAAAATATACTTCATGTTATCCGAACAGTTTTAACTCAGTTGAAAATAATTTGGTTCAACACTAGCTAACTTTTGGGTAGATCCAAAAAATATCGAGGAACCTTGAAACTTGGGCCTGTGGTTACACATGCCTGTTAGCTGCAGGCAACCTGTACAAGCCTGTGAATAAAAGAGCAGTTTTTCATAATCACATTCTTATGTTTATCCTGGATATTATTCCACTAGGAAGCCTAAGGCACAGCAGGAGAATCCCTTATAGAATAAGGAAATGACAATGCTTTCCTAGAAAACTATCAAAAGCAAATTGTAGGGGCAGCTAGGTGGCACAATGGATAGAGCTCTGGCTCTGGAGTCAGGAGGACCCGAGTTCAAATCCAGCCTGAGACACTTAAGTTGTGTGACCCCAGCCAAGCCACTTTACCCCGTTTGCCTCAAAGAAAAAAAAACTGGAAATTTCCAGTCTACAGAGTAGATTTTGGGGTAGGTAGAGCTGCATTCTTCCTGGAACACAGGAATGGAACCATCTAATCTTTGGGGCAGGCAGTGTGGAAAGAGCATAAAATATGGGGTCAGAGAATCTAGGTTCAAATCCGATCTTTGACACTTAACACCTCCATACCCCTGGACAGGTAACAATGTCCCAGAGTCCAGGTTTCCTCATCGATAAAATGAGGGCTTTGGACTAATGGACTCTGAGGTCCCCCCACTGTTAAAATCTCAGGTTCTATAAGGACCCCTTTATCAAGTTACCCCCCCCCACACACACACACGAGTCCCTCTCTCTCTTTGGGAGTCTCCAGATGACGTCAAGGCAATTCCTTTTCATCAGGTCAGCATAAATAGCATTGAGGTTTCCTTTCTACATTATTTGACAATACAAACTCCCTTCTCTTGGAAACTGAGGCAAACAGGGCTTAGTGACTTGCCCAGGGTCACACAGCTAGTTAGTATCTGAGGCCAGATTTGTACTCAGGTCTTCCTGACTCCAGGTCCAGCACTCCATCCCTCCTCACCTCGTTTGGACGGTTGGATTTGGGATTTCATCAGTAAAAGGGACTCCCCACCAACGCAGCTAGAAAGGCTATATGACTTCATAGCTCATCACCATAACCAAAACAACAACAACAACAACAGCATTTGTAGCACTGTGAGGCTTGCAAAGTGCTTTGCAAAGATTTTTTCATTTGATCCTCACAACAATCCTGGGAGGTACGTGCTATTATTGTTCCCATTTTCAGATGAGGAAACTGAAGCAGAAAGAGATTAAGTGACTTACCCAGGGTCACACAGATAGTGTCTGAGGCTGCATTTGAACTCAGGTCCTTTTGACTCCAGGTCCAGAGCTCTCTAGCCACTACACCACCTCTAGGAAATTGTCAGAGGCACTCAAAGGGATAAATGACTTACCCAGGGTCACATAGCTAGTAAATGTTAAAGGAGAGGATTTGAACCCAAGTCCTGCTGATTCCAAGCTACTCTATGCTTTTAGTGCTTTCCCTCATACTGTCTCTGGGCTAGTCTAGCTGTCAGTACATCATACAGCCTCCCTAAACATCTTCATCAGCTATAAAAGCAGGTAGTTGGACTAGATGATTAATCTTTAAGATTCTGCCCTGCCCTGAAGCTTCATGATTTTCTCTCCTCTGGCTCTATAAAATAGGATAGGATCTCTGTTCCCTTGATAGACATTCAGAAAAAAAGGTTATAGGTTGCCTACCTGGAGAAAGAAATGTCTGCCCCATCCCAGCTTCGCAGAGGGGTTAGAAGTGGAATGACAGTACGTCTCCTTAAAATGCCTCCATGACTAGTTACATTAACTAGAGTTAACCAAGACCATGAACACAATCCCCAAGTGAGAGAATTAGCTCTTCCCTGTGCTACAGGTTACAGAATGTTCTACAACCAATGTGCTGGCACTGTTGACGGTTGGTTGTGAGCTAAGTGAGGGTCAAGCAGAAGTGATGCTCCACCAGCATCAATGGAGTCCAATGAGCAGGGTCCCTTCACCATAGAAACGCCCAAATCGCTCTGGCCACAGAACACTCTGGAGTTTAAAATATATTGATGGAACCCATCCATACTGGCCAGAGGATAATGGATTTAGAACTAGAAGGAACTTTAGGGACCATCAAGTCCAACCCCGCCCTTTTACAGGTGAGAATCTAAGACCTGCAGAAGTTAAGTACCTTGCCCATGCTCATACAGGTAATAAACAGCAGAGCCAGGACTGGAACCCAGGATTGGTTCTATGGCTCCCAATTTGGCCCTCTTTCTAATTAACCATACTTCCTGCCTACCTCAGAATAAGATTGGGTCTATGAATTCTAGGAGCAAAATAGGGAAAATTAAGCCCATTTTCATTTGGCATCCCTACATCATTTCATACTGAATATTTTAGAAGATATTACTAACAGTAGGTGTTTTCTCATAGAAACCTCTTCACACTGCACAGAATACTGGGGTTCAATGGATCACAGCTTGGGAAATGCTAAGTCAGGGACTTGGTTAGGGGTCAGTTATGCTGAAAGCCCACTTCTGCTGATCCTAAAGCAGGAATTCTTAACTTTTTTTGACTCATATCCCCCTTTGACAGTCTGGTGAAGTCTATGGATCTCTTCTCAGAATGTTTTTCATTGCATAAAAATTAGATATTTAGCATTATAAGGAAACCAATTATACTGAAATAGTTATTGAAATACATACATACATAAACATATATTTAAAGTTCATGGACAGGTTAAGAATCCTTGTCTTAAATCAATGCTCAAAGAATCAGGTAGAGACCACCCAGAGAGTCTGAATAGAAGATTATTTCCCCAAAATTGAATCAGGAAGAAAGATCTGTGACTCACCCCAGACAAGAGGCTGGGGAAGTAGGAACCTAGAATCAAGGTCACCCAATGAGTCACACTCCAGCCCCAAGGGAACAAAGAAACATCCTGAGGTTGGGCCTACAGAGAGATGATAATAACAGAGTATATTTATATAGTTTTACATATAATCTTTCATCTGTTCCTCATATCAACTCAGGGAAGGTAGGTACTATTATCCCCATTTTAGAAACAAAAAAACTGAGGCTTGGGGAATTTAAATGACTTGCCCAGTGCAGAGCCATAACTAGGGCAAAATGACCAGGGTTTTAACCCTGGGTGCCCACATGGGGGGACCTTTCTTTCTAATCCAGGTGGAATAACTGTCCCTATCTCAAGGGTTCCACAACCATGGTACCCTTCCTTTCATGATTTCATTCTTCCTTGTCACTACCATTTCCCCTCACATGGACCATATGCCTCTCTAACTCTTCCTAGAGAGTGGTCATTGACTGTCAAGGGCACCACCATCATTCCAGTCATACAAGTTCACAACCTCAGAGTCATTGTTGATCTCTGACTCTCCCTCACTCCCATTTCTAATCATTTGCCAAGGCTTCTGATCTTCACAACATCTCTCGCCTCTGTCCCCTCTCAATTCCCATTGCCAACCCCCTAGTCCAGGCTTTCACCTGCTAGCCCTTCTTGCTATCTCTCATCCAACATCTCTTCCCCCTTTGACAACAAAAATCCTTTAACTCTAAAGGCCTTTCCTCAGCCATCATTGACCCCTTTGTAGCATTCAATCCGCATCTCATTCTGTTGAAGCCTATGGACCTTTCTTCAGAATAATGTTTTAAATGCACAAAATAAAATACAAAGAAATTCAAAAGAAACCAATTATGCTGAATTGTTGTTATTAAATTTTTAAAAAAATGTTCATGGACTTCAGGCTAAGAACTCCTGTTCTATAGCATCTCTCTTGGTGATCTCAACAACTCTTATGGATTTGATTATCATCTCTACAGAGATCTCTATATCTTTATACCCACCCTAATTTATCTCCTGAACACTAGTCTCCTGAACAATGTCTGCCTGCTGGACAGCTCCATCTGGATGCCCTGTTAGCATTTCATATTGAATATTTGTATCTTTCCCACCCCCAACCTAATTCTCCTCAGAACTTCCTAACTTATTTCCATCATCTTAGTCACTAGGGTCCAATCTCAGAGTAACCACTCATTCTTCTTTCCATCTTTTTGTCACCCTCTCTATCCAATAAGTTCTCAAGTCTTATCAAGTCTACCTCCATGAAATCCCATCCCCATCCTTTTCTCTCCACTACGACCCTGGTTCAAGCCTTCGTTATCTCTCACCTGGACTGTTATTTAGACACTTACTAGCTGTGTAACCATGGGCACTAGCTGTGTGACCATGGGCAAGTCCCTTAACTTCTCTTAGCCTCAATTTCTTCATCTGTAAAATAAGAGTAAAAATAGCACCCATCTCACAATAAATGTAAAGCATTTTGAAAACCATACAACACTGTATAAATGTGAAGCATCATCATTACTGTCATCATTACATTTCTTCTAACCCTGGTCAGCCATTTTTCAAATGCATTTACTTAGGGAACAGACAACAGAATATAAATGGGTCAGTCAAAATATTTTACATCAGGTGTTCTTAACCTGGGGTCTGTGAACTTGTTTTAAAAATATTTTGATAATTATATTCCAATATAATGGGTTTCCTTCCTATAACTTTTATGCATGTTAAAAACATTATTCTGAGAAAGGGTCTATATGTTTCACCAGACTATCAAAGCAGTTCAGGACACAAAAAAGATTCAAGTTCTGGCTCCCCAGTGGAGAGCTATGTGATTGGGGGTAAGTCACAACATTCTGAACATGAGACTTCTCATCTGTAAAGTGAGGGTATTGGACTAGTTGACCTTTCTTGTTGTAAAGCTATAATTCTATGATTGAGGAAGAAAGAGGTCTAGCAACTTCTGGCATTCCTGGGCTTTGATACCATAACTCAGCTGTCTTCTTACCATGGAACATCCCTCCACTTTGTCCACTAGTGAGTTCCTTCCAGGGGCCTCCATTTTGGAGACCAGCTATGCTTCAGTCTGCTCCAGCCTGTATTTCTCACTCTTCTTTGCCATCATACTCCCACCCTTTCCCCCACTCTTCCCCTTTTTAGCTCTTTTTTATGTGCTGTCTTCTCCTATTAGAATTTAAGCTCTCTGAGGACAGGCATTATCTTTCTTTTTTCCTTATATTTTTAATCCGAGTGATTAGTATAGTACCTGGCACATAGTAACTTCTTAATCCTTGTTGCTGTGCCTAATTCACTAAGCTATCATTCAACATCTGACTGTCCAGCAAAGGTATAACTACCTTGCTAAGAGTTATTAGCAAAGTGAATAATATTATAAATTCCTTGAAGGTAGGAGACAAGTCTTTTTAGATTGCCTGCTATGCTGTTTAGTACTTTGTTATGAGAACAAAAATATTTAACAAATTCTTTATAGGAGCTTGGTATCTTTTTCTATTCTTGCAAAACAGTTTATGTAATTTTGGAATTAACTGGTCTTTGAATGTTTGATAAAATTCACGGGTAAATCCATTTGGTCCCGAGTTTTTTTTCTTTGGAAATTCATTAATGGCTTCCTCAATTTCTTTTTCTCCTATTGGGTCAGGTTCTCTACTTATTAATCTATTTATCTGGGTATTTAAATTTTTTTATAAATATATATCCATTTCATCCAGTTTATCAACACTGTTAGCACATAATTGGGCAAAACCATTTCTGATGGTTCTCTTTTTGTCATCTTTAATTGTTGAGGATTCTTCTTTTTCATTTTTTGATACTAACAGTTTGGTTTTCCTCTTTGTTTTTTAAATCAGACCAGCTGTTTATTTTATTTTTTTTAATAGCTTCTAGTTTTATTTATTGACTCAGTGGTGGCTTTTTTTCTTTCAATTTTATAAATCTCTTCTTTGATTTTTAGAATTTCTTATTTGGTATTTAGTTGGAGTTTTCTGATTTGTTGCTTTTCTATTTTCTTCCTTAGTCATATGCCCAATTTTTTGATCTGTTCTTTCTATTGTAGATGAAAGCATCTTTTTTAACAACTTCTAAATAGCGATATTTGCCCCATGGGACTCTTTAGACTCTTTTAGAGTCTTTAGAGATGCCATGAGGTCTAGGGAATGGGTTGGTGCTGTAGCTACAGAGGAACTGAAGTTCTGAAATTCTTCATTTATCACAACAACAACAACCACAACCATTCTTGTATGGAGCTCTTTATAGTTACAAAGCCCTTCACATGCATTCATGGAATTTAGCACAGCTCTTATTCCCATTTTATTGATGGGAGGAGGGAAGAACCAGAGAAGTGATGTGATTTGTACAAGGGAATATGGCCAATAAATACTAGAGCTAGGATTAGGTAGATCACCTGACTGACAGTCCAGTGCCCTGGATACCACACCACCCTGCCTCTCGTTATGGTGAATTAATCACCAATTAATCAACAAATATTTATGAAGCACCAAATTTTTGTGCCAGGCACTGAAGACACCAAGACAGAACCCAAACAACTCTTGCCCTCAGGGAGTTTCATTCTATCAGAGGAAACTATATGTACACATATAAGCAAATACATATTATAAACAAAATTATCATGGGGGTACTAGCAGGTAGAAAAATCAGGAAAGGCCTCAAGTAGGAGGTGACACATAAGCTGAGCTTTGAAGGAAGCTAGGGATTCTAAGAGGTGAAATTGTGTAGGGAGGGCATTCTGGGCATGGAGAAAGGGATACAACCTGTGCAATGGTACAGAGGTGAGAGATGAAATCCTATGTATGAGGCACATCAAGTAGGTCAGTCTTGATGGACCACAGAGAACATGAAGGGACAAAATATGTAATCAGCCTGGAAAGACAGATTAGAAAGATTTCATATGTTCTCTGTTCTTCTTGGTTTAGGGAAATGTTTATATTTGTTGATATTTGTCAAGTAATAAAAAGGAAATTCCTTTTAGAAAGATAGATAGTCTAGAGCCAGATTATGAAAAATGTAAAAGCCAAATAGAGGAGTCTCCATTTTATCCTAGAGACAATAAGGAGCCAATGGAGTTTACCAAGCAGGCCAATGACACGGTCAGATTTGTGCTTCAGGAAAATCACTTTGGCAGCTATGTGGAGGGGGGATTGGAGAGGAGAAAGATGAAGTTGTAATAGTCCATGCAAGAGATGATGGGGGCCTGAACTAAGGTAGTATCACGCAAGTGGAAAGAAGAGGATAAATGTGAGAAAAGTTATGGAGGCAGAATCAACAAGAGTTAGCAACTGATTGAACATGGCTGGGGCTGGGGGGGAGATGAGGAGTTGGGGATAGTTGTGAAGTTGCAAACTGGGTCACTGGAAGGACAATGGTGCTCTCAACAGGGACTCCAGTTTAGGAAATGTGCTGGTGAAGAACCCTCTTGTGTCTAATTTGGCCCCTATACTTTTTCCCCTAGCAGAGAAGCCTTTGTTCAATCATTGGAGCAATGGTGGAGCTGAGCTGGGGTCTTTTGTGAGTATTGGTGCCATTGGCCAGGCTCCAACAGCTTTTTCACATGGGAATAACCTAGACAAGCTAAATATTATATAAAAAAGAGAATATGGCAATTGCTGAATAGCGTCAGACTCATTCATATCCCTACTTGAAAGTACCCTGTCTTGCTTCCTTGTTTATACATGCCCAATCTGTCTGTCTTGGTCTCTCTGTCTCTGTTTCTCTGTCTCTCTCTGGTTCTTTGTCTCTCTGTCTCTTTCCTCACTGTTTTACATTAACATAGTAGAAACTTAGCTTACCATCTCATTTAACTCATTTATCTAATCCCTGCTGGACTGTGTCACTGTAATTAACTCCTCAGGGCATCATCAGAGCACTAGATCTAACAACCAGCGGTCCCACGGCCCCAGGGCTATACTCTCTATCTGTGGCTCTATTCTTCCATCAGTACCAAAATAGTGGGTAAGAGACTGGAGTCAGTCAACTCTTATAGGAAAAAGAGTCTGATGCTACACAAAAAGAATGTTTTGGTTAAGACAAGATACCCTAGGTAAGAGGCCTACCACCTTGGTCCATAGCTTAGTGGAGCATAAAAGTACTGTGTAAGCTCTTTGAGGCAGCTACGTAGCTCAGTGGATAGATGGCTGGGCCTGGAGTCAGGAAGACCTGAGTTCAAATCCAGCCTCAGACACTAGCTGTGTGACCCTGGGCAAGTCACTTAACCTCTGTTTGCCTTAATCTACTAGAGAAGAAAATGGCAAACCACTCCAGTATCTTTGACAAGAAAACCCCATGGACTATATGGACCATGGGGTCATGAAGAGTTAGACATGACTGAATAACAACTATATCACTTTTGTCTTGACATTCTCAGTATCTAACTCAGTGCTTGGCACACAATAAGAGCTTAATAAATGCTTATTGATTTATTAATCATAAGATCAATGAGATAATATATGTAAACATTTCGCAAAATTTAAAATTCTATGTGAACATCAGTTGTTGTTACATAAAAGTTTTTATTCTTTTGATGGAGTTCAGATAGAAATGGTCCTGAGACAAGTTGTTATCCTAGAATTTGTTTTTTATAGGCAATTGGGGTTAAGTGACTTGCCCAGGGTACAGTCGAGTGTTTGGTCTGAGGTTGGATTTGAACTCAGGTCCTCCTAACTTCAGGGCTGGTGTTCTATCCACTGCACCACCTAGCTGCCCCATCCTAGAATTTTTAAAAAATATATTTATTTAATCTTCTACAGATTATTGGTGTTCAATCATTTTTAGTCGTGTTTGATTCTTCATGACTCCATTTGGGGTTTTCTTAGCAAAGACAAGAATGGTTTGCCATTTCCTTCTTTAGCTCATTTTACAAATGAAGAAACTGAATCAAACAGGATTAAATGACTTGCCCAGGGTCACACAGCTAGTAAGAGTCTAAGGCTGGATTTGAACTCAGGTCCCCAGACTCCAGGCCCAGCACTCTACCTACTGTACCACCTAGCTGCCCCTCCTACAGATTATTATCCAGGTAAGTAAAATAACTTCTTTTGTAGCAGAAAAAAATGTATTATTACCATCATTATTATTATTATTGGAACATGAAATCTTTGAGCTGAAAAAGACCTTAGGACATCTAGTCCAACCTCTTAATTTTATAAATGAGGAAATTGAGATCCAAAGGGAAATGACTTATCCAGGGTCATACACAATCTCATCTCTGACCAGGCCTAGTAAGTATTCTGGTACCTACCCTCAGGCAATCACACAGGTTTGAGGTAGTTTTCTCAGACATCCAACTGGATATTGGCTCCAAACAGATAATCCAAGGGTACATGTCTCAATCATTTCCTTTTCCTGCTAGAGAAAACTTTCCTTTGCCATTATTGCTACCAAGTGATAGGGTCTTGAGTCTTGCTGATTATGTGCACGTGTCCACATGACTAAAGCAGCTGATCATGGAACACTAGGTTTGGAAGAAACTTCAAAAAGCCATTTACTCCATCCCCCTCCCTTTAGGTACTAGCACACTCCATACATTCAACCTGGGTTCATATCTTGCCTTGTAAATTTACATATGTGATCATAGACAAATCATTTCATCTTTCAGATTAATTTCATCCCAGTCTGTAAAATGGGAATAATACTTCTTCCCCCCTCCACCTTCCCCTTCCCCCCTCCCCACTTCTAGGGTCCTTGTGAGGAAAACACTATATAAATGTGAGTTATTCTTGTAAGAGACAGTTCAGTTGGATGAATTTGGAAGTGGTTGAATGACCAAACTCAAACAGTAGCCATTAATGTCTGGGTATCACCTTGGAGAGAGCTCTAATGGAATGCCTCAGGGATCAGAATCAGAATTTCAGGTTGGAAGGGACCTCGGTGACCAGCTGGTCTATTATACCCCCAAAGAATCCCCTCTCTAGCAAACCTGACAGGAGATCATCCATCCCTTACTTAAAAACCTTCTAGTGAAGAACATGAAGCTATAGAAAGAACACTATGCTTAGAGTGAGCTTGGGGTCATGGGACTTGAGTTCAAATGTTGGTTCTGCCATTTACTTACTACCTGTGGTTTCTACCTTCATAACCTCTTTCACATAAGCCCCCTTCTCTCCTCTGACACTGCCACCACTCTGGTCCAGGCTCTCATCACCTCATACCCGGATTACTGCTGGTGGGTCTGCCTGCCTCAAGTCACTACTCACTCTAGTCCATCCTCCACTCAACTGTCAAAAGGACCTTCCTAGAAGGTCTGACCATGTCATCCCTCTATTCAAGAAACTCTAGTACAAGGGTGGGAAACCTGCAGCCTTAAGGCCTTATGTGGCTTTCTAAGTCCTTAAGTGCATCTTTTTGACTGAATCCAAATTTTACAAATCTTAATTTGTTCTGTAAAATTTGGCCACACTTAAGGACCTACAAGGTTACATGTGGCCTTACGGACTCAGATTCCCCACTCCTGCTCCAGTGTCTCCTTATTATCTCTAGGATCAAATATAAGATCCTCTGATTTTCAAAGCCCTTCATAACATTATCCCTTCCTACCTTTCCAGTCTTCTTACATCTTATACACAACCCTTGCCCCTGTGATCCAGTGACATAGGCTTCCTTGGGATTCCTCTCCTGACTCCAAGAGTTTTCACTGGCTATCTCTGAAACCTTCTTCCTCATCTCTGCCTCCAGGCTTCTCTGGCTTCTTTCAAGTCTTAGCTAAAGTCCCACCTTCTGCAAGAAGCCCTTCCCAATCACCCTTAAACCTAATGCCTTCCCTCTGAGATTATCTCTCATTTATTTTGTCTATAGGGCAGCTAGGTGGCACGGTAGATAGAGTGCCAGGCCTGGAATCAGGAAGACCTGAGTTCAAATCAAGCCTCAGATACTTTCTAGCTGTGTGACTCTGGGCAAGTCACTTAACCCCATTTGCTTCAGTTTCCTCATCGTAAAATGAGCTGGAGAAGGAAATGGCAAAACATTCCAGTATCTTTGCCAAGAAAACTCCAAAATATGGTCATGAAGAGTTGTACATGACTAAAACAACTGAAAAACTTCATGTATATATATATATATATGTAATATATATATTATATATACAATTTGTACATAGCTGTTTGCATGTTGTCTCCCCCATTAGCCTGTGAGATCCTCAAGAGGAGGGACTATTTCTTTGCCTTTCTTTATATCTCCAGAACTTAGCACAGTTCCTGGTACATAGTAGGCACTTAATAAATGCTTATTGACTGACTGTGTGACCTTGAATTTCAGTCATTAACCTTCTTGGACCTCAGTTTCTTTATTTATAAAATGAGGGAATGATCTCTTAGGTCACTTCTAACTCCGAATCTACAATTCTATGATCCTAAGATAAAGCATGAAAGGGTAAAAGGAGAGGTTCAGACAAAGGATCCAAGAGATACAAAGAGGAAAAATCACTTGTTCAAATGTTGGTTCTGCCATTTACCTACTACCTGTGGTTTCTACCTTCATAACCCTTTTCACATAAGCCCCCTTCTCTCCTCTGATGCTGCCACCACTCTGGTGGCAACTGGGTGATGAAGTAGACACTTCACTGAGTTGGGAACACTGAGCCTAGAGTTGGAAAGACCTGAGTTCCAATTCCTCCTCAAACACTTACTAGTTGTGTGACCTTGGGCAAGTTATTCAGCCTCTGTCTGCCTCAGTTTCCTCAAATGTGAAATGAGGATAATAATAATAACAATAATACCCTCTTAGCATTGCTGTGAGGATTAAATGAAATGTTTGAGAGGCATCAGGGAAAGCAGATTTAAGAATCATCATCATAAAGATGATAATTAAATCTGTGGGAGCTGATGAGATCACTAAGTGAAGTAGTATAGAGGGAGAAGAGAAGAGAGCTCAGGACAGAACACTAAGGAACACCTATGGTTAGAGGACATGGTCTGGAAGAAGATTCAGGAAAGGAGACACAGAAGGAGTGGTCAGAGAGGTAGGAGGGAAACCAGGAGAGAGTGGTATCGCAAAAACCTAGAGAGAAGAGAGTATCAAGGAGGAAAAAGTGATCCACTGTGTGAAAGGCTGCAGAGAGGTCAAGGAGGATGACGATTGAGAAAAGGAAAAGCTTTTTTGGGCTAAGTCAAATCTAATTAAACCTCTGAGAATTAACACTGCTGAGAATTCATAAAAATTATAGTAAATGTTACAAAGCTTTCCCAAAATACAAATGTTACTCAACATCAAAGAATTCATAATGGAGAAAAATACTAGCAATGTCTAATTTAGTAACTTATGTGTTTGTATTAAGTATGTTTTCTATAAATGCCATAATTAGGAGGTTTCATTTCTTTCTTGATTCATTCTGTAACTGGTGAATCACTCCCATTTCTTACAAATAAATATTTTTGATGATTTAAAAAAAAAAGAAATGTTTGAAGGTGCTTAATGGTTGTTTACTTCCTTCCATCATACATTCATATAATTAAAAAACCTAAGTGTAGGATTTTAAACATATCCTTTTAAACTTCATTTTTATGATTTTGGTCCAGTCATCTAGCCCTTTGGGATAATTGTGAGACAAGATTCTTTCATTTCTTCACAGCAGAGAGCAGCAGAAAGAGGCATGGGATTAAAATGACAAGACCTGGGCAAGATTTGAACCCAGATAATCCTTGTTCTAAGACTCACCTTCTATCTACTATGACACAAAAATAATCAGAGTGTTTCATGATTTTAAGGTAAGTGGCATCACCAAAGGGATATTAACATTAAGAAGTCACTTAAGGAGGAAGAAAAATTTGGAACTCAAAATCTTATAAAAATGAATGTTGAAAACTATCTTTACATGTAATTAGAAAAAAAACCAAAATATTATTAAGTACAAAAAAAAGTCACTTAGAATGTCAGAGAGTGTCTAGGGCAATGGGGTCCAAGCTGTCAGTTATGAGCTAGAAAAGAGACCTGGTTGTCAACTTGGACTGTTCCCTAAACATGTCATCCAGATGTGCTACAGAGGCAAAATAAGCCAACATGAAGGACCTCAGAGGCCATGTAGCCCAAACTTTGCTGGATCAAGCAACTCCTCTACCATAGCCCCCCACACCAAACAGTCTTCTAACCTGTGTTTAAAGACTTCTAGTAAGGAAAACCCACTACCAACGTACTGTGCAAACAACATACACAGGTTGGTTGAAAGAGCTGGGCATGTTGAGCTTGGAGAAAAGAAGATTCATGGGAGACAGGATAGTTGTCTTCAAGTATTTGGAGGTCTGTCATGTTGAAAATGGATTAGATTTCTATGTGGCCCCAGGCGGCAGAACCAGGAGCAGTGGGAACTTTGCAAAATGGTCAATTTAGTCTGATATCAGGAAACTTCCTAACAAACAGAGCTGTCCAAAAGAGGAACAGGCTGCCTCGAGAGGTAATGAGGCTCCTTCTTGTTGTAGGTCTCCAAGCGGAGTCTAGGCGACCACTTGTTGGATATGTTATACTAAGCATTCCCTTGTTGTAAAGGTCAAGCTAGATGGCCCCTGAGATCCTCTCAAACTCTCAAATCCCATGATTGTGGCTTGGGAAGAATGTTTTGTCCTGCAATAAACTGGCTTAAAGCTACAAAAATAAAGGTTAGAGGCAGCCAGACATTTACTTAGATGGAGAATGTAAATAGTAGGATTCCACAGGGACCAGTTTTATTTCATGTTTTTGCAAATAATCTAGAAGGAATATGCTGTGAAATCTCTAAGATTGCAGATGACATGAAAGACAGTCTCATGAGGCTATGTGAGTGGGAGGCAGAACCATTTTAGACTTCTTCTGTATACCCCCCAAGTTACTTAACAACTGACATTTATCAAGCCTTTTAAGGTTTGTTAAATACTTGACAAACATTATCTGGCTTGGGTCTCACAACAGCCTTCTGGTACTCTTGTTGTCCCCATTTTAAAGAGGAAGCAACTGAGTATCAGAGAAATCCAGTGACTGTCCCAGGGTCACAAAGCTAGTAAGAGTCTAATGAGGATTTTGAACCTAGGTCTTTCTGACTGCAAATCTAATACTATACTGCCCTGTCTCTCCTAGCATTTAGAACTGAGTTCTAAATAAATATTTATTGTTGGACTGATTAAACAATAAGCTGAGTTCCAGGGTAAGCTAGTGGGAGGTGATACATTTGAAGGAAAGTCATCTGTACTCCTAGAATTCTGGGGTCAAAAATGTCAGTTGTGACCCAGAAAATGAATCAGGGTGTCCCTATAGACTGTTCACTAAGTACATTGGCCAAATGTGCTGCAGAAACCAGGGGACTAAATGATCAGGAAGGGTACTGAGAGCAAAATGCATGGTAAAACAGAAGGATTTATGGCTCTGATACTTCCTGTGTGACCTTAGATAAATCACGTGATCTCTCTGGGTCTCAATTTTCTCATCTATAAGATGAAGGCGTTGGACAAGATAACCTGTAAGGCTCCTTTCAGCTCTAAATCTATGATCCTTTGATGATACAAAAAACATTTTCTACTTGTTCAGAATTTTAGTATGTCCGGTGTAGTTCTGGCCACTCATCAGCAAAGATACATAAAGCTGAATTAGGTCTTGAGAAGGGCAAGCAAAATATTGGAGCGGAAGGAGAGTTGTCATATAAAAAATTACTTTAAAAACAGACACTTCACACTCTGGATAAAGGTTAGAATGGTAGGAAAAATCAAATAAGGTGAAATCAATAGGGAAAAATGTAAAGTACCACATTTGGGTTCAAAGAATCAATTGCATGAGAACAAGATGGAAAGGCATTGCTTGAAAAGAATAAACAATCTGGGATTTTCCCTCTATGTGTATCAAGAGTATCATATAGCAGCCAAAAAAGTGAATTTAGCCTTGAACTGGATTAAGAGAAGCACGATGTTCACAAAAGGGAGGTGATAGACCTGTTGTCCTCTGTTCCCGGTCAGAACACATCTGCAGGACTGTGTCAGTTATGGTGCCTCATTTTAGGAAGGACACCGATGAACTGGAGAGTATCTAAAGGAAAGTGACAAAGATAGTGAAAACGCCGAAGAAGATGCATGCTATGCAAGGACTGGTGAATGAGCTGGGAATGTTTAGTTTGGGGAAGACAAGGCTCAGAGGGAAAAGATGGTTCTCTTCAAGTGTTTGAAGAGCACTCATGTAGAAGAAAGATTAGACTTGTCCAGCTCTCTCCTCATTTCTCACCTGACTCTACTACTTTGGGACTTCTCTGATTGACTCTTCTACCATGCCTCAGGAAGATCATTTCTGAGATAACCTCATCATCCTATAAGATTTCATTGGCCCTGGGACTCCACCTCCTCACTACCCTCTGCCTCTCTGATTGGGGGAAGAGGGAGGACAAGAAATGAACTCCAAACCTCCGATTAAGGAGACAGGTCAGCTCAAACATCTCATTTCTTACCTGGCTGCAACTGGCCCACTACTTGGCCTTCTCTGCCTGATTTCTCCACCAACCCCTCCAGTCAGGTACCTTCTCCTCCTCCCACCTGCATTTTTCAGCTTCTTTTTGTGTTTTGTCTCCACCAACCCCCTTAGATTGTGAACTTCCTGAGGGCAGGGACTGTGTGTGTGTGTGTGTGTGTGTGTGTGTGTGTGTGTGTGTGTGTGTTTTCATCTCCAGCACTTAGAACTGTGCCCAGCACTTAGAGGTGCTTAATATATGTTTATTGACCATTGCCTTGGTCCAAGTGGGCTAAACGGGTATTGGAAAGGATTCCAATGCAGGGATGCAGAGAAAAGGATTCAAACTATGTTAGGAAAAACTCCCTAATAATAAGAGCTGAAGAAAGCGGAATAGGCTGCCACAGGAAGTGGTCAATTCCTACTCACTGGAGGTCTTCAAGCAAATGCTAGACGAACAAACATTTATTGGACAAGATGTCAATGTTTATCCTGAGGTAGGGGTTGAATTACATGCCCTGTGAGGTCAATTACAACTGTTGGGATTCTTGATTCTGGGGATATAATCCAAATCCATAAAATCACATAGGGAAGGTATGACAAAAAATTGGTGATGAGCATAGATTTGATCATCAAGTTCTAGGTCATCAAAACTGAGGCTACTTTGGCTTTGAAAAGGACAGATTCAGGACAAATCAGATGAAGTAATACTGAACTCAATGCATAGTTAGCTTATGGAACTTATAGTCCAAAGGGTAGCATGGTCTGGAAATTTTTTAAATCATTAAAAAAAGCAAAATCAATGGATGATAGCTCCTGTGGTGCAAGGGTACATACTTAATCTCTAGTACATGGGAGGCACTAATAAATGCTTGATGATCAATTGATTGGTTAAAACATTTTTTGGATAAAACACTCACTAAGCATTTACTTTGTGCTAAGTATTCTACTAAGTGCTAGGAATATAAATACAAGCAAGCAAGATGGTCCCTGCCCTCAAGGAGCTTATATTCTTTTGGAAGAGAGTATATTAAAGGGTACTGAAAAGCAAAGGGGAGGATGGGAGGACTGTGGGTGGCTAGGAAGCAAGGTTGAGGCTTGGTTGTGGGCAAGATAAGGCGAAGCTCACTGATCAGAGCCCAAGTTGGCTCCAGGAGCAGAGTGCAAGTTTCCAGTGGGTAAGATGGAGTAGGGGATGAAGGCAAGAGTGCAAGTATAATGGTTTGGAGCAGGGAAGCAATTAATGGATTTGTGGTAAATATCACATCCCCTTCCTCATGACTTCCTCCAGTGTTAGTATCAGAGAAGGACTACTGTCTTAGAACATACTCTCTGGTTTTATCCAGTATGATAATACATGTGTCCTTGTGGCCTAGAAAGAATCCGTCTGTCCTATGTAACAGAGCTGGGCCTCCAGGGCTTGACTTCTGACTCAACTACCCATTTGTTGAGAGACGGTGAGTTCTGTCAGCACTCTGTGCTCTGGGCTCTTCTGCTATAAAAGAGATTTAAACATCTCTGCTTCTACCTCTTCCCTCTGGCTCACAAGGATGTCCCAATAGGATCGGTGAGATGTATGTATATATGTATGTATATACATATATGTGTATATGTATGTATTACATATGTGTATACACACAAAGTATATATAATATATTCAAAGTTTATTGTATATACAAAGTATATATAATACATATACAAAATATATAATGCATATACAAAGTATATGTGTGTATACATATATACTCACACATATGTATACATATGTGTTATATATGTGTGTGTTATATATAAAAATATATACATATGCATATGTATATATAACCTTGAGAAGGTCTGGAGAAAATTTCTCTAGAGGAAAATTCACATACCCCTAATACTATAATGTACCTGCAATCTCATCAAGGTAAATATTCCCTCCAATGATACAGATTGCATCGCATCTGTGCCTATTCATTCATGGCAACTCTGGTCCATGCCCTACTGTAAATGTGACATGGGTGGTCTATCCAAAGTGTTGGGGGCCTACCTCCTTTTCTCCTACCATTGCAAAAATACCAGTGAACTTGATGTCATGACACATTAGCTCTCCATTTTGTCACATGCCCAAACCACATTTTTTTTCACTCATACATTTCTCTGATGATGTCTTTTCCTCCAGTTCCTCTTCAAAGTTCCTTAGCTGATCTACGTCACAGCCTGGCCTCCCTTACCTCCCACACACTATGTACCTTTCCAATGCTCTGTTGCTCTCTGTGTAATATTCTTATTTCCTTACAGACTCTAGTGTTCCAAGACTTCTAGCTATGTAACTTTGGCATGAAAAAAATGAGCCTTTATTTCTGAGAAAAGTGTAGGTCTCTAAAGAAGCTTTCTGATTTCTCATAGGCAATCCAGCCTGCTTTCCTTGTAACCCAACTTATCATTCATTTTCATTTTCTGTCTTGGATATACCTACTGAAAGAAAAGTTCTAGAGGTTTTGCAGCTAAATGCATTTCATAATTAGAGGAAAATGAAAATACAAAATGATATTTGAAACAGACAAGAGAAAGAACCTGGGGTGGGGGGGATTATGGAATAAGAAGTTGTTTGGAGAAGGAGAGATAGCAGAATGAAAGCATCAAGCATTCTCATATTAAGGCTACAACTTGGAGGATGATAAGACTCTCTACAACCACCGAGGACAAGAGAATGTACAGGTGAAATTGCGATGGAGGGTGTTTATCTTCCATCAAGAAGGATTCCAGCTGACTGGGATTTACTTATTCAGGGAAATTGATAACTCCATGGGGGGGTGTTCTTCAAAGATCAGGAGAAATGCCTTTCTGTTCTATCAGATTAAGATCCTCTAGGCTGGTAGCCTCTAGGGACTAAGACTTTGGGGACATTTCTTCATCATCTGTAGCACTTATAAAAGACAACAATATGGTCTCATAACAAAACCCTTTTTTCTGCTTCAATATTATAATACCTTTTAATAGAAAGCAGATTTGTTGTTCTATGATTCTATTTATGAATTGTTTTAAGCATTTAATTTATAGTTTAAGATTTTAAGTGGGCTCCTTTATTTCTTGTGTTGGTGGGTTTTTTCCCCCTCAAACAATAGGGATTTGCAAAATTGTAAAAGAAAAAACTGGATTCAGAAAACAACAAAATTTTATCAATTATAAATGAATCAATGAATAAAAATTATTAAGTAGGTACTTACTGTGTGCTAAGCAACAGGGATAAAAATAGAAAAGTAAGACAGTCTTTGCCCTTAAGGAGCTCACATGCTAATAAGGGGATGGAACATCTAGAGGAGGTTTCAGCTGCCAGTCAGCTGGAAAGGCCCCCATGCTCCTTAGGGTACAGTGATGGGCAAAGCACACTGACCACATCTTCTTTGATGTTATTTCCACAACTTAATCCAGATCCATTTCTGGAGTGTTGAACCATTTGATGGCACTAAGGATTTGAGTGGCAAGAATTTTTTTCAGGTCCTCAGTGTCTGACTGCAGCACCGGCAACCAGGCTGCATCTCCACAAGGGTTGATTCCCCAGATGAGGGCTGTGGAGGTGGGGATGGAAGTAAGACTGACAGTTTGGGGGTGAGGAGAGGTGGGCTTTACTATTTGCGAAGTCCTTAAGCACAGGATCCTGGGTCATCTGCATCTGGGTTTGAGGGGAGGTGAGAGTTGAGGTGGTTTGGCTTGCCTAGCATATACCATTTCCTAACTTTCTCTTACTTTACTTCCTTCCTCCCTCTCTCCCTTCTTTTTACCTTCCTTCCTTCCTTCCTTTCTATCTGTTTCCTCTGTCTGTCTCTGTCTCCCTCTCTCCTCTTTCTCTTGCTCTCCCTTCCTCTCTCTCCCTCCCTTTCTTCCTCTCTCTTCTCTCTCTCTCCCCTTCCCCTGTCTCTTTCCCTCCCTCCTCTCCTCTTTCTCTCTCTGTCCCCCCCTTCTCTCTGTCTTTGTCTCAGTTTATCTTCCTCCCTCTCTCCTTTTCTCCCTCTCTTTTCTCTCTCTTTCTCCCTCCCTACCTCTTTTTCTTCCCCCCCCACGGGGGGGGGGTGTCTAATCATATCATCCAGCACTGTCCCTCTGCCTGAAGTGGTTACTGTAAGTTAAACCCCTCAGGAAGCACTCGGCCTCTCCCAATCCTTACATTCAGTGTTTGAGCACCAAAACAGGCGCAAAGGGAAAGAAATGGGACACTTAGGAGAATGTCATAAGACTAACAACTGATGCAGACAGACAAATTCAATTCCAATTCAAGAGCCATTTCAACATCCACTGAATGTAGAACACTGCTGGGCACAGAACAAGGTCCAAAGTTTCAGTAAGGCAGTCTCTGAACCCATGAAACTTAGTGCTTAGTTTAGTTGAGAATATGACACATTATACCCCTCCCCCAAAACAAAATCACAGAAAGCAATACATGATAAGTGCATAACAAAATACTATGTGATATCTGACTTGAGAAAGGTCATTATCTACTGGGGGAGCAGGAAAAGCTTCACATAGAGATGGCATTTGAGCTGGCCTTTAACCAATGGGCAAGGATTCAACAGACAGAGTCGGGAGAGAGAATTCCAGCCACAAGAAACAGTATGAACAAAGGCATGGAAGTGGAAAACACCAGAAGGGTATGTGGGACAGGGAGTAATCCAGTTGGACTGATGCAGACAGAACATGGTGGACAAAATAATGCCGGAAAAGTAGATTAGTTCCCTGCTGAAGAATTTACCCTCCAGGCAGTTGGGAGCCATTAAAAGGTTTAGAGCAGAAGAGTAATATGATCCAATGTATAAGCAAAAATTGAAGGAGAGATAGCCTTTGTTATGAAGGTAGAAGGATTATAGCTAACATTCATATAACAGTTCAAGATTTGCAAAGTCTTTTACGTATGTTATCTCATTTTGATACAACAACCCTGTGAGGCAGGTGCTACTATTATCTCTTTTTTACAGATGAATCAGAGACATTAAATGACTTGTCCAGAATCACACAGCTAGTGTCTGAAGCAGAATTCAAATTCAGGTCTTCCTGATTCCAAGTCTCATGCTCTTTCCCCTGCACCACCCAGCTCTGTCAGCTAGTTGGACTATGGATGTAGACACTGTCAGACAGTTGGTGTATTGGTTGGCTTTGCTAAACTGCTATTTTTCCTCTTTTTTTCCCTTCATTCCAAGGGATGGTGTAATATAATGGAGGCATTTCTTTCTTTATTTCTTTATTTTCAATTTTTTTTTCTAATGGAGTCATTTGCGCTCACTGGTCCAATGACCAGCCACAAACAACCAGGCCACAGGCTTATAAATTAGGCATACTCCCCTACCAAGTCACCACACCTTGCCAGATTTGGTGAAGTTCTCAGAAACTGATAAGCAAATGAGCCAATCCTAAGGTGGTCCCCAAAAGTACTTCCCCTTGCCTAGTTTCAAGGTACATTTCAGATCCCAGGTGGCAAGCCTCCAATGAGGCCGTGCCCTTGCCTAACCAACCACTAAGCACTCCTCCCTCATTTGACTTCAGTCATTAGACTGTTGCTTGCAATAGCATTGGCCAAGTGTTCCATTTTAGTCATTGCAAGGTTGCTTTTGTATCTTTCCCTGCATTATGATTCTGTCCAGTGACTGCTTTAATAAATGCTGTTACATGTCAGACCCAGAGTAGTCATTCAGACCAAAAAGCCATGACCCTACGGGGTTTGTGCCTCTGAGACTCCTTTGGTTCCATATGGCCAACTAAGGAACATCATGAAGAGGGATACATTAAGGGGAAAATGTGATATCAAATACATGCATGTGTGTGTATGTATGTGCGTGTGTATAGATAGAGAGATAGACAGAGATAGAGATGTACTAATAAGGAAAAATTTTTTAAAAGATCAGAGGGGAGAAGATATGGATACAATGACTGAGATGACAGAATTTAAAAAGCAATACATTTGACCGAGAGAAAGTAATGTAGTTCTGGGAGTGTGAAGGGAAGATAGGGAAAACCATGCTGGAAAATAAGGCTTGTAGTTGATACAAACACCTCCAATCTGTATGTCGTGAATATTTTCTTCAAGAAGAAAGTAAGAAAGGGCTCACTGTGGTGAGCACTGAGCAACAAGGCAAAGAAATAAAACTGACTCTCTCGTAACAGATAAGAAATGCTTGGCTGCCAACATGGAAGTCATTGCAGAATCAGTCATCTGAATGCAAACTGGTTAGGAAAAAAATCAATATCAAATTAGAAGAAAGGATGAAAATGAAGAGAAAACACTGCATGTGTTTCCAGAAGCTCCAATCAGACCTGTTTTTAACCAACTGTGGATTTTGAAAAGTGGTAAATAAGCAAAAGCAGACATTGACCATGACTCACCATTACTTGGAGAAGTTTAACTTTTCCAATGATCAACACAACAAGGAGGTCGAAAGAGCCCAGAAATAACCTCAGCCAGGAAACATTCCATCTCCTGGACAAATGGAGATTTGACACTGCCAAGTGCAACAATGGTTTAGCTCAGAGGTGTCAAACTCAAATGGAAATGGATCTTCGGCCTACATGATGACTTACAAAACCACACATTAACATCATCTATGTTGTATTTTTATTTGTTAAATATTACCCAATTATATTTTAATCTGGTTGTACTCTGGAGTTTTGTGAATAGCTTGCAGCTGCCAATCTGACACCTCTGGTTTAGCATACAAGTTTATTTACATAACACTGGGGAGGGGGTCCTGTGATAGAAGATTAAAAATAATAGTAACTCAAGAAATAGTGAAAGGCAATTGAGGAAGAAATGAGCCTGCAGAGAACTTGGTAGGAGATGCAATGCAGCTGGAGCATTCCAGAAACATTTGTAGACTAGATGACCAATAATCAGGTCAGCTCTTATCCCTAAGACCCCATACAGGTTCACCAATGTCCACTCACCTTGATCTACTGTCTCACTTTGTCTTTTTACTAGATTCTACTGAGTTTTAAAAAATCCTTACATTGGTATCCCCAGTACATTAAACCTACCTGCTGCTGGCTCTGTTCCTCCAAGTTGATCTTTACTTCAAGGGACTGACGGGCTTCAAGGAAGGCCTTCCGATGCTTGCGGTCAGCCATGTAGTAGGACATAATGCCCACAATGATGGCACACAGGTAGATGATAACATTAGCCAGGATCTGTATTCCAGGGAAAGACAGAAGAGCCAAGGGTAAGGTAACATTCCAAGGAGAAAAGTGGGGAAAGAAAAGGAGAGATGAAAGAAGGTGATGACAGATAGTCAATGCAACAGTCTCTCTAGATAGCTATGGCACCCTGAATCCTAGCAACATTTCTGAACTTGATCTATTAATGGAGTGCGATGGAATCCTCCCCTTCTTTTATCTCCACTCCCCTAGAATACTCCAATAGCTCCCCAATGTGTATCCTTGCCTCCAATCTCTTTCCTATCTAATCTATTCTCCACAGAACTGTTGAAGACATTATTTCTAAAACATGTCTGATTATGTCACTCTCCTGATTGGTGGAGTCTAGTGACTTCTTATTTCCTCTAATATTGAATAGAAATCCCTCTAGTTGATATTCAAAGCCCTTCATAACTTGGCTCCAAGCTATCTTTCCAGGCTTATTATACTTATTATACTCTTTTCCTTTATATGCACTCTATGGTCCAGCCAAACTATTGGGCTATTTCCTCTGTATGACATGCCATCTTCTCTCTATGAACCTTTCCACAGATTGTACTCCATGTCCATGATAATAATAAGCTAGCATATATATGGCACCTACTATGTTCTAGGGACCACGCTAAGCACTTCACAAATATAATTTCATTCGATACTCACAGCAACTCTGCAAAGTAGATGCTATTATTATCCCTATTTTACTGTTAAGGAAAATGAGGCAAACAGAGGTAAAGTGACTTGCTAAGGGTCACATATCTATTAAGTACATGAAGCAGGATTGAACTGTGGTCTTCCTGACTCCAGGCCCAACATTGTGACACCTAGCTGCAAAATACTTCCTCCTTACTTCTGCATTATATAACCCCTGGTTTATATCAAAGCTCAGCTCACACACTACCTTTTACATAAGATCTTTCTTAATTTTTTCTAGATGCTGATAATACACTCCCCCCAGTAAATGACCTTGCATTTACTTTGTGAGTGTATAAATTTACTCTGGACAGCTAGGTAGGCAGTAGATAGAGTTCTGGACCTAGAGTCAGGAAGATCTAAGTTCAAATTCAGTCTCAGACACTTACTAGCTACATAACCCTGGGCAAGTCACTTAACCCTGTTTGCCTCAGTTTCCTCATCTGTAAAATGAGCTGCAGAAGGAAATTGCAAACCTCTCCAGTATCTTGCCAAGAAAATCCCAAATGGGCTCATGAATATTTGGAACAACTGAAATGACTGAACAACAACAAATATTCACTCTCAGTGTCCAAAAAATCCTACTGCATTTTCAAGCTTTAACAACTTCAAAGTATAAATTCTACAAACATTTTTTTAAAAAAATTGAAATGACAATTGTTTAAAATTTTAAAATATTGATCTATTTCTTATTAAAATTCAACACAACCACCATCTTGTGTATACTTTGCTCTAATTGGTTTTCAAGGTCTGTAAAAATGTTCATCAGCTGCTGCTGAGTTCTCATTGCCTTTGTTATCCTAGCCTTAAGAGGGACTGAAACAAAAATTAAAATTTTATTATTTAAAATTCATAAAACTAAATAAGCATAAAACTAGAACGAAAGAAACTTTATAGTTACCCTTTCAAATTATGATTTTTTGCAAGGTTGTAACATTAATATTTTTTAAGTTAATTAAGCTTAAAACTACACTAAGACTTCTGGGATATTCTGTATAAAGTAAATGCTTATCTATGTACCTGTTTCCCCCAATAAATCAAAAGCTACTGGAAGGCAGTGAGAGTTTAATTTTTGTCTTTGAATCACCAGTGCAAAGAAACAGTGTGACATAGTAGATAGAGAGTCACCAGCCCCAGAGTCAGGAAGACGTGTATTCAAGTCCCATCTCTGACATATACCAAAGTGATCTTCCTCAAGAGCAAGGCTGCCCCTCCCTAATGAACTCCAGGGGCTCCCTATTGCCTCTAGGATCAAATATAAATGCCCCTTTAGCTTCTAAAGCCCTTCACAACCTGGCTCCAGCCTATTTTTTCAGCTTCATTGGACATTACTCCTCTTCTGACATTCTGTAATCCAGCCAAACAGGTCTTTTCTTTGCTCCTCATATGTGAAAGTATCTCCCATCTCAGGGCTTTTGCACTGGTTGTCACCCATGCATTCCTTCCTCAGAGAATCTTTCAAGACATAACTTAAGCATTACCTTCTACATGAAGCTTTACTGATCCCCACAAATACTAGTGTACTTGCTCCCAAACTACCTTACATTTATTCTTTTTATGTTTATTCAGTATATACTTCTCTATATTTATGTGCACTTGTTATCTTCTCCATTAGAATGTCCTTTGTATTCCCAGTACCCACTATAGTGCCTGGCACATAGTAGGCACTTAATAATTGCTTGCTGATTATTTTGTAACTTGGACATGCTACATAAAATGAGGAATTTCAAAACTCCATTCGTCCATAGTTATGGCGCCAACCTATTCCCTTGACTTATGACAACTCTGAAGACAGAACCCCATGGGGCAAATTATCACCATTTAGAAGTTGTTAAGCATTGCCTTTCTGTGGCATAATAGCCAAGGCACTGGACTTGGAGTTGGAGGAGCAGCTGCCATTTGCAATGCTAGATGCCAGAGCAGCTATGTAGGTCAGGGTTCTGAGAAGCATTAAGGTGATGCTATAGTGGATTCTATAGGCCCTGGCCTCTTTGGATGCTTATAGGATGGATCAGAATCCTCTCAGTAAAGTCTTCCTGTGCCATCAGCTTGTTATGTATGTTGGCTTGTGAATGTAGTTTCATGGGTACATCCCTGGAGTGAAGGAGGAAGGAGAAACTCTGGGCATATAGCCTTAGGGGAAAAAGTTTTGGCAAGGAGAAAATCAGTGGTATTTTCCCCTAGACTATTTAGTGGTGCCAGAAGAAAGCAAAAAGCTGAAAAATCTAGGTTTGAAAGCAACATGACCCAGTAGTCTCAAACTCAAATGCCACATTTGGTTTCAGTTGGTAGTACTCAGTGATCTCTAGGCATTACTGCTCAGTAGAATGGAAAGAGCCCTGGCCAGAGTATCAGCAAACTGAGATAGGAGTCTCAGTCCCGCCTTTAACTCATTGTGTGACCTTGGGCAAATCCCCTTCCTCTGTGTGGGCCTCAGTTTCCTCATTAGAGAAGGTAGATGGCAGGTATAATAGGGAACCACTGAAGATTTTTAATAAGGGAGTGGGTCTGACCTATGCTTTAGAAATATTCTGTGAAAGCTTATTTTGGCAGCAAAATAGAGGAAGAATTGGAGAGGGAACAGGCTGGAAAAAGGGAGATTAATTAGGAGATTATTGTAATAGTTCAAGTGAGAGGTGATTATGGCCTCAACCAGAATGGCAGGCAGTGTGAATACAGAGAAGGAGAGAGCCTGGAAATGAAGCATCAATAAGACTTGGCATCTAATTAGATATGAATGGAGGGAGTAAAGGATAAGGAAGGGTCAAGGGTGACTCTGATTAGTGATAGTGGGTGAAAAGATGGTGATATTTTCAACAGAAATACGAAAGTTTCAAGAAGAGGTATTTCTAGGGGAGAAGAGATCTATTTTAGACATGTGGAATTTGAGGAGCCAATGGGATGTTCAGATGTCTAGCTGGCTTTGGGGACCAAAAAGAGAAAAACAAGAATGATTAAGGCTGGCTTTCATAGATCTGGGAGGCATCTGTGTAGAAATGTTAATTGGACTGATGAGGAGTAGAGTGCATACTTGGCTCCAGGCCAGAAGTCTCTGGGACAGGTGATTCTGAGTCTGACCAGACAGCCTAAGATGGATGGCTCTAATCTGATCTGGGTGATTCTAAGCTGGGTGCCTCTGGTCCCATGGGGCTAGAGGGCAACAGAGTAGCTGGAGTTTCTCCAGATGTGGATGTCCATTAACTTCCCCACAAATGTAAACTTACTGCCCTTCCAATTATACTTCCCCTACCCTCTTTTAATGTCTTGAGATTTGAGAAATCAAATAACTAATGTTCAAATTGCTGTTACATTAGGATATGCTCACACAGGATTTTTAAGTTCAAAATGGCTCTTAGAGATCATTTAGTCTAACCTCCTTACTGACAAATATGAAAGCATTAGTTCATTGGTCTTATGACAGCTCTCTCAATTCACTTAAGCAAACATTCATTAAAAGCTGCCTACATGCAAGGCTCTATGCTTTTGCTGAGGAATCTCTTTTCCGTACTGCTTAGTTTTTAGTCTGTTCTAAGTGGTTGAAGCTTGAGGATAAAACACAGAGGAAGAATAAGGAGAGATACCCACTTAACTAATAACATAGAGCTAAATTTTTATTTACCACTTGGTCCAATGGATTATGCAATTCAAAGCTATTAGCTGATGAAAATTGGTCTTCTCAAAGCCTCCAGAGTATGTTATTCATTCCTTTATCCCGTTGTAAAGTCTATACGTAATCATTGTAACAAGTCTTTCTGAAGAGATGCAAAGATTTGAAATTTAGAACCTTAGGACTGCAACAATAATAGTGGATGTTTCTGATTTGTTGCTTTTCTAATTTTTTTTTTTTGGTTATATGCCCAATACATTGATTTGTTCTTTCTTTCTTTCTTTCTTTTGTTGATGAGAGCATTTAGAGATATCTTTTCCCCCCAATGACCACATTATTCTAAAAGTATTTGGCATCATATATGTATTCTAATGGTTTTGGCATATTGTCTCATCATTTTCTTTGATGAAACTGTCTATAATAACTGATGTTTCCAAAACTTCTCAGTGTATTCCAATCTCTGCCCTTAACAGATGAGAAAGTGGAGGCACCTATTATAGATGACGTTTTCAAGAAGTCTGGCCACAAAGGGATTTCCAACTCATCATGACCCGAATGGAACTCATTATCACCTTCAGACTTCCCTTATTGCTGAAGGGCAACCTTTAAGTCATCCAGGTTCACATCAATCTTATCTCTTCCCTCTTCTTCACTCAAGCTCCCATATCTGGCAAGTTGCCAAGTCTCATTGATTCTCTCTCCATGACATCTTCTTCATTCATCCCCTTCTCTCTATGCATACAGCTACTACCACAGTTGAATCCCACATCATTTCTTGCCTGAATCATTTCAAAAATCTCTTAATTGGTTTTCCTGCTTCTAGATTTCCTCCATTTCAATCTAGACTCTTCTTGACTGCCAAAATAATGTTCCTAAAACACAGACCTACCAACAAAACCCAGCAAGAAGAGAAAGAAAGAGAAATTCCATTTAAAATAACTACAAACAATATAAAATACTTGGGAGGCCACCTTCTCAGACAAACCCAGGAACTATATGAATACAATTACAAAATACTTTTCACACAGATAAAGACAGATCTAAATGACTGGAGAAATATTAATTGCTCATGGGTAGGCCAAGCTGAGATAATAAAAAGTAAAATTTTACCTAAATTAATTTACTTATTCAGTGCCGTACCAATCAGAATCATTTTGTAGATCTAGAAAAAAATAATAACAAAATTCATCTAGAAGAACAAATCAAAATAATCTGCTATTGGCTAAGAAATAGAGTGGTAGATCAGTGGAAAAGATCAGGTATACAATACACAGTAGTAAATGACCACAGTAATCTAGTGTTTGATAAACCCAAAGATCCAAGCTTTGGGGGCAAGAACTCACTATTTTAAAAATATTGCTGGGCAAACTAGAAAATAGTTTGGCAGAAACTAAGCACAAACCAACATCTCACACTGTATACCAAGATAAGGTCAATATGGGTGCATGATTTAGACATAAAAGGTGATATCATAAGCAAATTAGGGGAGCATGGGAAATTTTACCTGCCAGATCTATGAATAAGGGGAAAGTTTATGATCAGAGATAGAGAGGATCCTGGGAAGTATAATCAATAATTTTGATTACATGAAATTTTTTTTAAAAAGGGGGCTGCACAAACAAAATCAATGCAGCCCAAATTAGAAGAAAGCAGGAAAGTGGGAAAGAATTTTTACAGCAAGTTTCTCTGATAAAAGTCTAATTTCTCAAATAGTAAAGAAACTAAGTCAATTTTATAAAAATAAGAGATATTCCCCAATTGATAAATGGCCAAAATTGATAAATGGTTTCATCAGAAGAAGAAATCAAAGCTCTCTCTAGTCATATGAAAAAATTCTCTATGTCACTATTGATTAGAGAAATGCAAATTAAAACAACTCTGAGGTACCCCCTTACACCTATCAGATTGGCTAACATGACAAAAAAGGAAAAAGACAAATGCTAGAGGGGATGTTGAAAAATAGGGACACTAATGCACTATTTGTTGAGTTGTGAACTGTTCCAACCATTCTGGAGAACAATTTGGAGCTATGCCCAAAGAGTTATAAAACTGCTCATACCCTTTGGCCTAGCAGTGCCACTACTAGGTTTGTATCCCAAAGAGATCAAAGGAAAAGGAAAAGGACCTACCTGTACAAAAATATTTAAAGCAGCTCTTTCTATGGGATCAAAGAAGTGGAAATTGAGGGGATACCCATCAATTAGGGAATGGTTAAACAAGTTGTGGTATGTGATTGTTATGGAGTACTATTACGCTGTAAGAAGTGATGAGCAGGATGGTTTCAGAAGAACCTAGGCAGACCTATATGAATTGATGCAGAGCAAAGTGAACAGAACCAGGAGATCATTGTGCTCAGTAACAGCAATATTGTACTATGATCAACTGGGAAAGACTTAGCTACTCTGATCAATACAATGACCCAAGACAATTCTAAAGAACTCAAGATGAAAAATGTTATCAATCTCCAGAGAGGGAACTGATAAACTCTGAGTTCAAACTGAAGTATAATTTTTTCATTTTATTTTTCTTGCCTTTCTTTTTTTTTTTTTTTTTTGCAACATGGCTAATATGGAAATCTGTTTTGAATGATTTCACATGTATAATAGATTATCATATTGCTTGCTTTTTCAATGGGGAGGGGAGGGGCTGGAGGAAGGGAGAGAATCTGGAACTCAAGTTTTTTTTTTTAAAAAAAGAATATTAAAAATAAATCAATAATACTTTTTAATTAAAAAAAAAACACAGATCTGATCATGTCACTTTTCTGCTCAAAAATCTTCAGTGACTCCCTGTTGCCTTAGGATAAAACATAAGCTCCTCATCCTAACATTTAAAGTCTTCCCCAATCTGGCTCCCACCTACCTTTCCAAACATTTGTACTACTGCCCTTCACACACTCTATGACCACATCAATCTGACCTATTAGCTTCACCCTGAATTTGACATTCCCATGCTATCTTCTTGTTTTTGTGTAAGCTGTCTACCCTGTCTTCTCACCTCTGTCTCTCAGGATCCCTAGCTTCATTTTAATGCTCAGTTCAGATGTGACCTCCTATTGAAGCCCCATCTAGTATCCTTTTCCCCTCCCCCAACAGTGTTTTCTCTCTCTCTCTCTCTCTCTCTCTCTCTCTCTCCTGAAATGCCTTTGTAATAAAAATCACAGTTCATGTTGTTTCTTCACATACATACATACATACATACATACACACATACACACATATATACACACACACCACACCCCAGTTATATGTAAAGCTCCCAAGAGCCTTCCAGTCAGTCGATAAACCTTTATTAAGTGCCTACTATGTGCCAGGCATTGTGCTAAGTGCTAGGGATACAAAAGAATAGAAAGGTAGTCTCTGCCCCCAAGGAGCTCACAACCTAATAGGGGAGACAGTAAGCAAACAAACATATGTAAACAAGTCCCATATAGGATAAATTGGAAGTAAATAAAAGAGGCAAGGCACTAGAATTAAGAGGAGTTGGGAAAGGCTTTCCTTTAGAAAACTGGATTTTACTGGGGCCTTAAAGGATAATTATAAGGTAGAGAGGAGGAGGAAGAGCATTCCAGGCATGGGAGATAGTCAGAGAAAATGCCCAGACACAAAGTTTGAGGAAGAGCAAGACAGTCAGTGCCACACAGCCGGCACTTCATGTTTGTTGACTTGAATGGAATGGAATTTCATTACCTCTAGGACATAATGCAAATTCTTTAGCCTAGCATTCAAAGCCCTCCATAGCTCCCACCTGCTGTTCCAGATTTTTTTCACATTATTTCTCTTTACTCACCCAACTTTCCTGCAGAACTGGACTAAGTGGTTCCCATCATCTTCCATCTCTCTCTGCACATTCACACAAGTTTCCCTCCATGTCTAAAGGTCAATCCCTCATCCTCATTTCTAAAGGCTCAAGAATCAACTCAGGCATCACATCCCCTAAACTTGTCTTAATCCTACTAGTCGGGGCAGCTAGGTGGCGCAGTGGATGGATCACCGGCCCTGAAGTCAGGAGGACCTGAGCTCAAATCCGGCCTCAGAACAAACACTTGGCATGTACTAGCTGTGTGACCCTGGACAAGTCACCTAACCCCAATTGCCTAAAAATAAAAAAAAATAATAAAAAAATCCTACTGGTCGTTAATGCTCTCCTCTCAAACTAGGGGAAGCAGAGGGAATAATTATTTATATGGTGCCTACTATGGGCTAGACACTGTGTTAAGCACTTTAAAAATATTATCTTATTTGATCCTCACAACAACCCTGGGAGACAGGTGCTGTTATTATCCCTATTTTACAGATGAGGAAACTAGGAAAGGTTGGGTGACTTGCCCAAGTTCACACAGTTATTAAGTATTTGAGGTCGGATTTAAATTTCTTTGTATTTTCTTATCTGTGTGCATGGAATACGGAGTAGATAGAGCACTGGACTTAGAGTCTGAAGGACCTAGATTCAAATCCTGCCACAGATACTTACTAGCTGTATGACACTGAGCCATTTCTCTATTTTCAGTTTCTCCATCAGCAAAATGGGGGAGGGGGCAGAAGGCAGGGGTTGATGTAGATCATAAGACATAGAGTTGAAAGGTACCAACCTCATCATTTTACAGATGAGGAAACTGAGACCCACCTCTCTTTCACTTTATAACTCTGATTCCTTACGTATTCAAACACATTGTACTCAGGTCCCATCTTGAGAATTTTACCCAGTTGCCCGAAATGGAAATTTAAAAAAATAATCCAAATTGTCTTGGCCATAATAATTATATAGTACTGTCGCGTGTGAGATCCATCCACTCTAAAATCCATGAGCAAAAAGAAATATGTACTGCTTTCTTATTTCTCAAGGAATAGTAGTTATTATTTTTAAGTTTAAAAAGACAAAAAAGTTGTTTCTTGTAGTCTGGTGTAGTGGATAGAGGGCTGACTTTGGTGTGAGGAAAACCTAAGTTCAAATCCTATCTCTGCCACATACTGGCTGTGTACCCTGTTAAGGTACTTAACTTATGTTTGCCTCAGTTTTCTCATCTGTAAAAAAGAAGAATAGTACCTCTCCTTTCAGGGCTGTTGTGAGGACCAGATGGGATAATGTTTGTAAGCTTTTTGCAAATTATAAAGCACTATATAACTGACGGCTATGATGATTTTGAACACGTTGCTGGGGAATTGCTGATATACCCCAGTGGAGAGAGTTTCCACTTCAGGAATCTGGTGAATTCACAGGCTCATACCAAAAACTGTTGAACTATTAGCATCCTTCACTTAAAAAAAAACAGCAACAAAATCCAAGAATCAGTGTTTTAAGGGACCTAAAAGCCCTAGTTCAACCTCTCAGACAATGCAGGAATCCCTTGATGTTTAAAGTTTGGAAGGCACTTTACATAGATTCACATATTTGAGTCTCATAACAACCTAACAACCTAACCATTTTTCAACTCAGGAAACTGAGGCTTAGAAATATCAAATGACTTGTTTGTAGTCACATGGCTAGTAAGTGTTAGAAGCAGGAGTCTTCCTGACTCCAGGTGCAGCATGTTATCCATTTTTTCAAACTGCCCCTCAGGTGATGATCCAGCTTATACTCGAACAGTTGTTCCTTGAACAAAAATAATGTGTTTTCTAAGGTTTGTCTCCATTCTGAAATGTTATTACCTTTGTGGAAAAAGAGAACTGACTCATTCTGTGTAGCTACAGGGGCAGCTAGCTGGCACAGTGGATAGAGCACCAGGCCTAAAATCAGGAAGACCTGAGTTCAAATCCATCCTCAGATACTTAGTAGCTATGTTCTGGGCAAGTCTCTTAGCCCTGTTTGCCTCAGTTTCCTTATCTGTAAAATGAACTGGAGAAGGAAACAGCAAATCACTCCAGTATCTTTGCCAATGTGGTCATGAAAATTTGGACATGAAATAACAAGTGTAGCTCCAACTGGCACCAAGAGGTGGAAGTTAAGTGAGATGATTTCAACTCAACATAAGGAACAATTAGAGCTAACCAAAAATGGAATGGGCTGCCTGATGAAGTAATGAGCTCCCTAACCTTGGACATATCCAAGAAGCTGAATAACCACCTGTCAGGAGTTTTGCTAAAAGGATGCCTGTGTTGTGTGGGGGATTGCTAAAATCCTTAGGTACTTTCTATGCCTAAGATCTTGAGTAGTTTGTAGCATAGCTTATCATATAAAATGATCTCCAAGGTCCCTTCCAACTCTACATTCTATAATTGTGGAGCTATTAGAGTTGATAAAATATTGGAGTCTTTTGCCCTGGAGATCTTTTAAAATGGAATAGATGCCCATCAGGGATGCTTAACAGCAGTTTTGCCTAGAGACAGAGGAATAATCAACATAACCCCTGTGGTTCATTCCATCCTGAAGGTTCCATGATACTTGATTATAATGCCATCTCTAAACAGAATTTAATAATCATTCTTACAATATAGATGTGACTACATTGTAACTTCCCCCCAACCCAAGGTCCCTGGTGAAATAGAAATGAAGCCATCCTGTCTAACTCCAGGTCCTCTTGTCTTAAGGAACTCAGAGACTACATAGTTTTCTACTGCCCTGGGGAAGATGCACTGTAGCATCTCTTCATTAAAACTTGTTTAGATGTTTTGGGAAATGAAAAAAAAAAGACTCAGAGGAACAGTGTGGCAGGAAGGGACGAGGGGAGATGATGCCTTCAGAGCTGAATCTGATTTTTCACAGTATGCAGACAACAAGATCTGGGCTCTCTTCCACAGAAGTGGAGAAGGCAGGGACCTGGACAGTCTGATTTAAGCTCGCCAGAGTGTCTGAAATGCCAACCAGTGGAGTCATTCCTTTGGATTAAGGAACTGTTTCCAGAAAGCACATAAATCAAACCGAGATGTGTGCCTGGACTTTTGAAAGGCATCTTACCTGATGAATAGAGTGCTGGTGGTTGTTGTTATTCAGTTATTTCAGACTCTCTGTGACCCCATTTAGGGTTTTCTTGGCAATGATACTGGAGTGGTTTGCCACTTCCTTCTCTATCTCATTTTACAGATAAGGAAACTGAGGCAAACAGGGTTAAGTGACTTGCCCAGGGTCATACAGCTAGTAAGTGTCTGAGGCCGCATTTGAACTCAGATCCTCCCGACTCCAGAGCCAGTGCTCTAATCACTGTACCAACCGAGCTGTCCAGAGAGTGCTGGAATTGGAATAAAAAAAACCCAGAGGTCAGTGCCTCTGACACTTTGTGTCCAGTGGCAAGTCATTCACTTTCTCTGACACTGGCTTTCCTCAAATGTAAAATGGAGATAAGAATATCTACAGCACCTACCTTGTGGGATCCCTGTGAGATTCAGATGAGATAATAGATGTAAAGTGCTTTTTCAAAAAGTTAAAGTAGAACAAAAAGGCAATTGTATTAAAGGGCACCCATCAATCAACAAGCAGGTCTGAGGACATTAGCATGGAGCAGCAGATCAAGAGAGTTATCAAATTGAATGGTCACATAGATCCCTCAAGGGAGAGGACACAGGCCAAAGAGTGACGCTGATGAGAGGCCAGTGGCAGGCGTGGGGCAATGCACAAAGAGAAGGGGCCCAGATGGAGGCTCTGGGCAGCAAGGGGGTAACATATGAACCCTGGGTATCGAGTCTATATGACTGGACCTCAATATGACTATGCTAAGAGGTCCAGGGTGTTGGAGTCCTCAAAACAAACCCTGCTTGAGAGAAGTTTTTAGACACCATATATTCCATCCATGTGTAGAGCTGTTCTTTAGGGCAGCTAGATGGTGCAGTGGATACAGCCCCAGGCCTGGAGTCAGGAAGACCTGAGTTCAAAGACCTCAGACACTTACTAGCTGTGTGACCTTGGGCAAGTCACTTAGCCCTATTTGCCTCAGTTTCCTCATTCATAAAATGAGCTGGAGAAGGAAATGGCAGACCACTCCAGTATCTTTGCCAAGAAAACCCCAAATGGGGTCACAAAGAGTCAGACAGGACTGAAAACAACTGAACAATAGCAAGGACAAAAGAGCTGTTTTTTAACTTTCAAAATCACAGACAGAGAGTTGAATAAATACCTTAGTGATTCATTGCCTCAAATCCCTTCTTTCACTGATGAGGCAATAGGCCTAGTGAGTTGTCCAAAGTCTTGTGGCAGATTAGTGCCACAACCAAGACTAGAAGCCAGGTCTCCTAAATCCTAATCCAATTGTTCTTTCTTGAACAACACAATGACAACTACTACATTCATATAGTACCTAGAGGTTTGCAGAATGCTTTACAAATATTCTCTCATTTGATCCTCACAACAACCCCAAGAGGTAAGTGCTATTGTTACATCCATTTCACAGAAGAGAAAACTGAGGCAGAGGTTAATTGACCTGCCTACGATCACACAAAACTAGTAATTGTCCGAGGCAGTTTTGAACTCAGCACTCTATCCACTGCACCACGTAGCTGACTGCTATAACATATTTCATGAAAAGATGAAAGGTGCTAGCTAGAACATCAATATCATAACAGGCTGTGAAGTATAGCTACATCAAAACTTCATCTAAATCCATATTACCCTGAACCCTCCCAACCTCACCTAATCTGGGGATCTAACCAAGGTGAAGCCTAGCTAGGACTCGAAGACCCTGAATACAGGGAGTTGTAAGCTTTCATGATACGATGGAAAGAGTGCAAGAACATGCGTTCAAATCCAGTCTCTGATACATACCTTGGGCAAGTCATTTTAGTCTAGGCCTCAATTTCTTCATCTAAGCTTAAATGGGAAATGGGAAAATTCCAAAAATGGGAAAATGAGAAATGCTGGAGGGGCTGTGGGGAAACAGGCACATTAATGCACTGCTGGTGGAGCTATGAATTGGTCTTAATTATTCTGGAAAACAATTTCGAACTCTATTCCCAAAAGTCAGGAAACTAAGCATACCCATTGACCCAGTGATGCCACAGCTAGGCCTATACTCCCAAAGAAATTAAAGAAAGAGGAAAGGGATCCACATACACAAAAATATTTGTAGCAGCTCTTTTTTTGTAGGGGCAATGAAGTGGAAATTACAATCGGGAAATAACTGAACAAATTATGGTATGTGAACATAATGGAATACTATTGTGTTGTTAAAAATGAAGAAAGGGATGAGTTCAGAGAAATCTGAAAAGATTTGTATGAACTGATACAGAATGAAGGGTGCAGATTTCAGGAAGATAATTTATATGATAATGGCGACAGAGTAAAGAAACAATTTTGAAAATCTTTAGAACTCTGATCAATGCAACAATCAACTACTATTACAGAGGACTGATGATAAAGCATCCTCCTGAAAGATCGGAGTTAAATACAGATTGTAGAATGAGACAGATATCGCTGGGCAGGGCTAATAGGGGAATTTGTTTTGCTTGACTGTGCCTTTTTATTACAAAGATTTTGGTTTTGGTTTTTTGTTTTAAGTTTCCCTCTGAGGGAGGGGGAAATAGTTTTGTTCATTGAAAAAAAATTAATACTTAGCTTTTTAAAAATATATCCTCATCCATAAAATAAGGGGGTTGGACAAGATTATCTCTAAAGCCCCTTCCAGCTCTTAATCTTTGATCCTATGACCCGCAGTCAGGAGAAGCAAAAGTGTTTTAGTCTTGTCAAGTTTGACTTTGCCTTCATTTCCTAGGACATCCTTTATTCCTTTGTTTGCTTGTATTTAAAAGCTGATGTTGACACACTTGAAATTAGCCTTTGCTGTTATCCATTTCAATTGGAATTGCCCCTGTGGGGCCTCCCCAGGGCCCAGGACTGCATGACAGGATCTCCTGAGGCACCCCTGCCCCGGTGATACCACAATGGGACAAAGACCAATCTAGGCACTTTACTTCTTGAAAGAAAAAATGGACAAATGCAAAAAGACCAACGGAGCAAGGGCTTCAGTTTTAATATCCTGAGGTCTCTAAGCTCCAACCCTATGTTAATATTTAAAAATATGCTTGTAACATCATAGGCATAGGCAGCACTTCATGTTTTGAGTTTGCAAGAGGCTGGTTTGTTTTTGTTTTTCCCCCTTGGGTGCTTCATATAACCATAAGAGAGGCTGGGCAGCTGAGATGCAGGAGAAAAGCAGCACATACCAACAGCACTAACAGACGGTGTCAGCCTTTCTTTTACTCTGAAGATACCTGCAGGCATTAGATAAAATCAGGGACACCCAGAGCCTCTGGGCTTCTGTTTCCAAACCTGTCCCTACGCAATGACGGTAGAAAAGATTGCATCAGCAGCATGGAAAGAAGAGTCAGGCCAGACTTCTTCATAGAGAAGTGCAGCTCCTAGGCACCTGAATGTTTCTCTTTGAGTCCCCCTGTCTCATGTGTGTTCCTGGAAAAGTGTATTATGCTAGGCTATGTTTTAAGCTGCCTGAGGCCTTGGGCATAGAAAACATTTAACATCTTCAAGCAAAGCCTGGATGCCCGCTAGTCTGGTGGGTTGCAATGGAAGTTAATTTGGGGGGATATGTTGGACTAGTTAGTGGCTGAGGCTCCCTCCAACTTGGAAATACGGCCTCAGTGATGGCTCCCAGTTGCAAGGTCAGTGACTGCTGCATCCCTGAAAAGGCCTGAATCCTTCCCATTTTCTCCCAGATGTGCCAGTTTCAAAAGTTGAGCGACTATGGCAGTCAGAGGTCATGGAATCCTGATATTTTCCCTGAAATTAGAGAACACTGCCACCAACTGAGCCCTGGTTATAATAAGGTGCCCTGGTTGTGACCACAATGATCTAAACCCCTAGGCTTCAAACAAAGCTGTGATCATTTGACAAGGAGAGAAGGTTAGGGTTTTCATTAACTGTTGGTACGTAGAGGATTGTCTGTATAATGGTCCCCTTGACAACCCTCACAGCTTTGAGGATCTGCTTCTTTCTGATACACTGATTTAGCACAGTTCAGCTCCCAGTTGTCCAAACTTATACCAGAATAGAACCTTTTAAAATGATATTGAAGTAGAAGGATTTTAAATAGAAATTTAAACTAGATGAGTTGAAATATGGCACGGTAGATAAAGGGTGCTGGAATTAGAGTCAGAGGACACAGTTTAAATACCATTCCTGGTACTTACTGCCTGTATGATCTCAGGCACAGGTCACTTTGGCTCTCTGACCATTAGTTTCCTCAATTGTAAAATGTAGGAAAAGGACTGGGTTTTTTTGTTTGTTTGTTTAGTCATTTTCCAGTTGTGACCGACTCTTTGTCTCCCTATTTGGGTTTTGGGTTTTTGGGAGTTTTTTGGCAAAGATGTTTTGCCATTTCCTTCTCTAGCTCATTTTACAGGTGAGGAAACTGAGGCAAACAGGGTTAAGTGATTTGATCAGGGTCACACAGCTAGTCAGTGTCTGAAGTCAAATTTGAACCCAGACTTCCTAGCCTGGCACGCTATCCACTGCACCATCTAGTTCCCCCCTGGGAATGGACTACATGACCTCTAAAGTTCCTTGTAGCTCCAAATATATGATCCTGAGACCCTCACAACAGCTCTGAGAAGATGCAAGTACCAAAGGTACTGCTAGCCCCATTTTTACAGATGGGGAAACTATGATTCAGACAGGCCAATTAAGTGACCTGCCCAGGACCTCACAGCTCATTCTGTGTCGGAGGTGGGATTTCAACTTTAGTCTCTCCTGATGCCAAGTCTACACTACCTGCCACCGATGAAATAATGTATCAGAAAGATCTTTGTAAACTGCAGATTGATATGCAAAAAAGTATTTTTATGCTAGGATATTAAGTAACACTGGCATACGCTTCCCTATTTCCTTCTTCTGTACGCATTCCCAACCCCTAGAACTCTCATACACAGATATGTACTGTAATATCTTATCTGGCAATATCAGCTACCTGGAACACAGTCGAGAAAAAGGCCTTGAACAATGAAAACAGATGTCACAAAGCCTATGGATTATAGAAGTAGTCCCTCTCACTTTATATACAGGCAGTATGTGTGGTGCAATTAGAACACTGGCCCGAGGGTCAGACAACCTGGGTTTGAATACTTATTGCCTGTGTGAATGTTTACTACCTGTTTGACTTTTGTGGGCCAGTTTCCTCATCTATAAAATGAAAGGGTTGAACTCAGTGACCTCCATAATCTCTTCCACGTTTCTAGAAAGTTTTTCTTACATAGTTTCCAAGTCATAGCAGATTCATAAGCAGCAAATTAGAACAGGAGGCTAGAGCTTCCTAGAGGCAGGCCTTCACAGATACTAGAGAGAAATCAGCCTGATTGAAGGAGGAGACCCCCCCCAAAAAAACCTAGAAAACAAAACAGGAAGATTCAAAAAAGCTGGAAAGGGCCATTAAGGGTGGGGACATATTGTCCTTATGTCTCAAAAGATTCCCTGGAGGCATCACTGTGTTGTAGCATTGTCCAATAAGCAACACCCACAGCCATCAAGAAAGGATCCCTGGTGGTCAGTAGCATCCATTTAAGAAGACAGGGATGGGAGGGTGTATGGGATACATTTGAAAAAGAATTCCATTGAAGAGGTTAAGATAAAAGTTTAGCCATTTAAATGACTAAGCTTCAGTTGTCTGGAAAATTCACTTAGGAGTTGGGAGATGAGATCGAGAAATTCTGAGAGACAAAGGAAGGGAGCTGAAAGCTCACATCACATAGCCTGCTTCTTCTCAGGAAAGGAGGAGGCTGCCAGTAAATGAGACGCAGTGTGGTGCAGCAGATAGAGGACCAGCCTCAGAATTAGGAAGACCTGGGTTCAAGTGTTACCTCTGACTCTGTCAGCAGCATGGGCCTGGACAGGCTACCTATCAATGATCCAAGGAGCTCTCTAAGGAGAGAAGGTACTGACCTGTTTTGGTACAGAGTTTTCCTAATGGTCCATCATCAATCACAAGTTCAGTTAGAAGAGGAAATTCATTTACAGTATACAGAATAGCTAATTCCTCAATGATGCCAGATTAGATTAGATGCCAGTGGCACTATTTCATTTGCATCCATTTCTATATATACTCCCAAAAGGGTAGTTAACATGCATGACTTGGTAGAAGAAGGAGAGAGAGTACATGTAAATGGGTATAGGTAGGTGGCAGATTATAGTCTGGGTGGGTCAAAAGGGATAGTAACTGGTTAAGGAAGAAAGAAGGATAGTGAAGGAAATGACTTGTTGATCACAGGATATTAGGACGAATAGAAAAGATTACTTGTAACTCAGAGCCCTTAGAATTTTCTTCTAAGATACTGGTACCCACTCCCACTCACATCCTTACCAGGACAGAGGGCTGGGAGACATCATCTGGTTAATAAAATTTATAGTGGACTGAATGGTCCTTCAAAAATAAATCCTTGCAGATTTTTACTTACACACTGAGAGTATTCATAACTCTAGGGAAAAATTCTATTCATTTCTATCCCAACATGTACCAGGATGGCAACCTGATCATTAAATTCATTTACTGTAAGCCTTGGAAATGGGATGCTTACTTTTTCTTTTTTATCATTGCACAAGGCTAGAGCTTACCTGGCAGTCAAGAAAAAATATGAAAAGTACTTCGCATGTATTATTTAATCCTCACAACAACCTTGTGAGGTAGCTGCTATTAATATACCCATCTTACAGATGAGAAAACTGATGGTGACAGAGATTTAATGACTTGCTTGGCATCACACAGCTATTAAGTGTCTGGGGCGAGATTCACACTCACTTCTTCCTGACTCCAAGGCCAGTACATTTTCCATTATTCCACCTTGCTAATTCAAAGACCATTATAGGAATCAACTTACAGCCTTATATTCTTTTCTATCCCTTATAGCCCTTAGCACACAAGGCCTCATACATAGCTAGCACTCAGAAAAATGTTTGTTGAGTAAGCACTTTATTTTCATTTTTAGTAGATACTCTTCCTATGCATTCTAAGAAGTCAATGAATTTTAGGCTAGGTCTATGCTGGGGAAATTATTCATGGTATTAATCCAAGTGATTTGGGAGCAGTGTTTACAAGAAAATACAAATGGAATAACTTGATCCCCAATGATAACATATGAATAATTACATTATATATAGTCATGTGCACACATTCCAAAGAGTAAGTGTAAGTAGGAAGATTATTAAATATAGTCATATGCACACATTTCAAAAAATAGCTGAGAGAATGAGAAGGTAAGTAGGAAGGACAAGAGTGGGTATATGGATGGATGGATGGGAGAAGGTATATACAAAGTGGGGAAAAAAGGAAAAAAAAAGGCCTCCATTACTGGAGTGAGGTTTTCAAGCAAAGACAGGATGGCCACATTTTGGGTAAAATGAAAAGAGGATTTCTGTTCAGAGGTGAATTAGACCACTCACTGCATGAGGTTCTGGAACTCTGTAAGAAAGATAATCAAATTTTGACTTTAAAAAAATTATCAGTAAAAACCATTCTTGGTGTGTTTACGTAGCAGACATAAACAATGGATTATAGGGGCCCAAAATTGAATTATAAGCCTCCAATAGGCCTAATGTTAATTTGACCATTGGATTCATAGTAATTTTCTCCTTGTCTCACAATTGAGCCTGCATTAGACGTCAAAGATAGTTCCACATTCTTAGCTACATTGCTTTCTTTGATTATGAATTACCTTTCTACCTTGGATTCCTGACTGGCCCCACTCACATCCCTTCACCTTTGCCACAGATGGCCCATGGCAGAAGAGAATCAAATGAGCTATTTCCTATAAAGAACTTTGTAAACTTTGAACTGTTACATAAATGTCAGGAAAGGTACCTTGGCCTACAGCAGGCCACAGAGTCAAAAGACCAATGTCATAGGAAGGTCCTTGCAATAATGAGATCACATGTCTGGTTAAAAAAAAGAAAGAATAATGTGTTATTATTATTATTTATCAAGAAGTCAGCACTCTCTCTATGAGGCTTTTGATACCCAGAATAATAATTACAGCTTTCATTTACAGAGTGTTAAGGTTTACAACATACCTATCTCCTTTGACCCTCATGAAAACTGTATGAGATAAATGGTATTTTTATCCCTATTTTACAGATGGGGAAACTGAGGCTCAGAGAAATTAAACAGCAGCCTCTGGAGTGAGATTTGAAGCCAGGTGTTCCTAACTCCAAACACAGCACGATATCTATGCCTCTCATAAATATCTTCTCTCTGCCATGCAACTCCCACCCTGGTGCAGACCCTCATCACCCTTCACAGCCTAACTTGGTCCCTTCCTACCTTTCCAGTCTTCTTACACTTTACTCTCTTCCACATATTCTATAATCTAGTTCAATGGACTTCTTACTGTTTCTTACGAATAACACTCCATCTCTTTTCCTTTGCAATGGCTGCCCCCATGCCTGGAACACTCTCCCTTCTCACTGCTGCCTTCTGGTTTCCCTGGCTTCCTTCGAATGTCAGCTTAAAACCCACCTTCTGTAAGAGGCCTTTCCTAGTCTCCCTCCCCCACCCCTACCTGCCAGTGCCTTCTCTCTGATATTGCCTCCAATTTATCATGTATACATGTATACATATAATATATACATATGTTATAAATACATATATCTATCATAGATTTTGTTTGTACATGGTTGTTTGCATATTGTCTCCCATTAGACTGTGAGCTCCTCGAGGACAGGAATGATCTTTTGCCTTTCTTTACATACTCAGAGCTTAGCACCATGCCTAACACACTGTAGGCACTTAATAAAGGCTGTTGACTTGACTTGACTGGTTGTATACTATATATGTTCAAGATGACTGATGTTTTTCTCTGCTTTTGCATTAGGGGAGCCCAGGAATGGGCCTAGATGAGATTGTGGGCTGAAGCTTTGGCAGATGGTTCAGCAGACACATAACATATACTGAGCAAGTTTTCAGCCTCTGCTCTTACATCTCCCCTAATTATGCCATACACCTGATAGTTCTTCCTCAGATTCACCCCCCCCCCAATCTCTCTTCATAATCTCTTTGGGGAGGAGGATTCTCCATCAGAGATATCTCTGTGATGCCATGTTGGTGTATGGAATCCACAATACATGATTTGTAATGGAAGAGTTTTTTCCCTCATCTCCTTAATGTCCACAAGAATGCTTTTAAAAAAAAGACATCTATTTCTTAATAAAATTTCCTTTTTCCCCTTACTAAGTCCCACCATTTCCCACTCCTCCTCTCCTCCCAAATACATACAAAGAAATAACTTAGCTAGACTGAATTAAGTTCTAAAATTTTGAAAATATTTCTAGGACTCAGCTATAGTTCACAAGGAAGTTCCAGAAAGTTCAATATTAATTCATTCAAAAATGTTATTACGTGTAAGGCATTGTGCCAGATTCTGAAGACACAAAGATAAAAATGACAGTCATTAACCTCAAAAAGTTCACATTTTACTAGGGGAGAAGTCAATGGGGTGAGATACAACAGGTACCTACCCAGGCAGTGGAAAGAATGCTGACCTTGGGGTCACAGAGCCTGAGTCTGAATCCAGCTCTGCCCCTTACTGTACCTGTTATGACCTTGTGCAAGTCACTTCCTGGCTCGAGGCCTCAGGATCCTCATCTGTAAAATGAAGGGTTTAAACAAAATGGCCTCTGAGAACCCTCCCAGCTCTAGATGTATGACCCTGTGTATGTTGCTCAGTTGGGTCTGACTTTATGTGACCCCAGGGACAGGCAGGAGATAGAGAGAGAGAGAAAGAGAGAGGGAGGGAGAGAGAGAGAGAGAGAGAGAGGGAGGGAGAGAGAGAGAGAGAGAGAGAGAGAGAGAAATAGATTTAGATATACATAAATACACATACACATATGTGTCTGTGTATGAGGGAGTGATGGGGGAAAGGGAAACTCCAAGAAATTTCAAGGAAAGCAAGAAAAGGTCCTTCATAAATTCAGACTTAAGCCGGCTAACTCTTCGCATCAGGGCTTCATGGAAGGGCTGTGCCTTAGTGGAAACACCATCAACAAGAGCCTGGTCCTCAGTGTTGGCAGGTTTGTGACCTCAATTTGATCAGGCCATCCAAAGTTGAACAGGCTCTGGGTGATTGAGTCACTATAACCAAATTCATGAGAGACTAATTTAAAACCAGAATGCCAATTTATTAAATTATAATGGGAAATATGTCTTTTCTAATGACTGTAGCATTTGTATTCCACCAACTAGGACGGGGAGGGAGGGAGAAAAGGAGGGGAGGAAGAGGGAATAAACATTTATATGGTGCCTACTGTGTGCCAGGTATTGTGCTAAGTGCTTTTTATAAATAGTCTCTCATTTGATTCTCACAACAACCCTGCAAGGTAGGTACTGTTATTATGCCTATTTTACAGTGGAGGAAATTGAGGCAAACAGAGGTTAAGTGACTTGTCTGAGGCTGGATTTGAGCTCAGGTATTCCTGACTCCAGGCCCAGCATTCTACCCACTTCACCACCTTTGTGATATCAAGGTGCCTTAGAAACTGAATCTATAATCAGAAGTGAACTGGGTCCATTCAAGGAATGTTGAGAGTAGGGATTGTTCCATTTTTGAGCCTGGCACATAGCAGGTCTTTAATAAATGCTTGTTGAGTCATTCATTTATACACTCAGGTCCTCTGACTCCAAATCAGGCATTCTTTCCATCTGCACCAGACTATGTCTATGCATCCAAGAATACAGTTTTATTTTTAATTGATTATATTTCAAGGGGCTGTTTCCTGTGACATATAGGGAGTAATCTCAGTAAACTACTTCTAAAATTCAGAGTTTAGGATGATTATCTTAGGAAAGAATTGCTAATTTAATACATTTTATGCTAAATCTCAGATTCCTGAAAGCACAGATTTCAAAACTTAGAGGTTCTTTGCTACAATTACAAGGTGTGGCACTGGCTCATCTCATCTATAGTTGTTGGCTTGGACTTGGAGCCCACTAACCATTGATTATATGTTTTCCAAGAAAAGCTTGGATTGCCCCAAAAGGAGAGATGGAGTTCTGTACCTAGGCTTACCCCACAATCCTCTGTCACCCTTGTTAGGTTGCCACAACTAATCTCAACCTACACCTATCCGGTGATTTTTTCCCCCTAATCTTGGTTTAGATGCTCTACTTGTCATTCCTAGGTAGGGTAACTTGGGCCTCAAATTCAGTAAGTAAATGAATCAAGCACTGATCAAATACCTACTATGTGCTAGGCTCTGTATTAGATGCTGAGAATACAAAGACATAAATGAAATAGTCCCCACTCTGAAGGAGGAGATAGCATGAACATATAGGCATGTACAAAATACACATAAAGCTGGTATATTCTAACCTTGGAGAAGAAAAGACTAGTAGCTGGCAGCAGGGTTGGGGTGGGAGAAGACAGGAAAATCCTCATGCACAAGGAGGCACTTGAATTGAGCTTTGAAGGAACCCAGAGATTCTAAGAAGTGGAGGGAAGAAGGGAGAGCATTCCAAGCATAGGGTTCAGCCAGTGCAAAGGCAAGAGTGTTGTGTGTAAGTAACAGCCAGAAGGCCAGTGCAGCTGGATCATAGAGCACATGGAGGGGAGCAATATGTAAGAAGATAGGGGTTGGGTCAGATGATCTAGAAGGGCCCTTCCAGCTATAAAAAACGAAGGTAGCACAATAAAAGAAAGATCTATGACCATAAGATCTACAGACACTTTACTCCACTGGTCAAATTCCACGGGGTCAGTCATAATTGACTTCTTTGAGGGATGAGAAAATTTCTAATAGATGCATCCTAGTTTGGGAATTTAGCCCACTGCTCCCATTCCTTCCTCCATTGCTGACTAGGAGCCCTCACCTGGTCCCTCTGTACCTCAGTTTCCCTTCCTTTGAATCCAGGAGAATGTTCCCAGCCTCATGAGGTGATCAGCAAGTCCAGCCACCTACACAATCTTGCAGTCTCACTTCTGACCTCAGCCCCCAACTGAAACTGCTTTCTCTAGAACTGCCAATGATCTCTTAATTAAGAAATGTGATTGCCTTTTCTCAATCCCCATTCTTCTTGACTTCTCTGCAGCCTTTGACACTGTTGACCACACTCTCCTCCCAGGGTTCCAGTGTCACTGCTTTCTCCTTTCTTCTTTTGTTTTTTCCTCTATCTTGCGCCTCTTTCTCAGGGGCAATTGTTAGATTATCCATTAAGTATCCCCACCAAAGCTCTGTTGTTTTTTTTTTTTACCCTCCTCTCTTTTGAGAATCTCATCAGCTCCCATAGGTTCAATTGTCATCTCTATACAAATGACCCTCAGATCTCTATATCTAACCTTAGTCTCTCTCTTGAGTTCCAGTCCCACATCACCACTTCTTAATAGACATTTCTAGTTAGATGCTCTGCAGTCATCTCAAATTCAATTTGTATTAAATAGAAGTCATTATAACCCACCCTTCTTCCTAACTTCCCTGTTTCTGTTGATGGCTCCAACCTCCTTATAGTCACCTAGGTTTGCAAACTTAAAGGCATTCCTAAGTCTTCTGTCTTAGTCTCTTACCACAACACACACACACACACACACACAAACACAGGCACACACACCCAAACCTCCCAATCCAATCAAGCACCAAGTCTTATCAGTTCTTTATAATGTCTCTTGCATCTATCTCCTCTCCAGTCACACAGCCAACACCCTAATTCATGACTTCTCACATGGACTACTTCAAGAGCCCTTTAAATGGTCTCCCTGCCTCAAATCTCTTTCCTCCATATAGCTGGAAAGTGATTTTACTAAAGGACAGGTCTGATCATGTCATTCTACTGCTCAAGAAACTCCAATGGTGGAGGGCTGTTAGTTCTGGAAACCTACTTTCATCGGGAATGGATTTAAGAGGGGAAGAAATAAATATAAGAAATAAAATACTAAGGGCATAGGGAGGGAGGAGAGGATAAGGGAGGCATCTTTAGAGGGGAGGGTGAGGGAATAGGTTAAAGGGAGATACAAGGTGCAGTGGAGTCAGGAGTTCAAATCCAGCCTCAGACACATAACACTCACTAGCTGTGTGACTCTGGTCAAGTCACCTAACCCAATTGCCTCACTCACTCAAAAAAAAAGGGGGGAGATTAGATGAATAGGAATGGGAGGATAAGAGAGGGATCGTTGGAGGGAGGGAAGGTTAAGTAATAGGAGGGCAAGGTAGTTAGTAGAAGTAAAGTAGAGGAATCAGGAGGGTTAAGAAAAAGAGATATGCACAAATATAAAAGCAAAGATTAGGAGATCTATTAGGGAAAGCATATGTTTATATATGTATGTATGTATGTATATGTATACATGTATGTATATATCTATACATATAAATATATCCGTGTTTAATTGTAGCCTGGGGGGGATATGGAGGGGGCAGAAGGGGGAAAAAAAAACAAAGTAAAAAGTGTACAGCAGAGAACAAAAGAAAACCTACAAGAAAGAAGAAGATGGAGAGCCCTCAACACAATGAACAGTATTTAATATATAGGCTTTCTTGAAATGGAAATTTATTGCTGTATATTTTGAATCCTCTCTTACAGTCTGCTGTGCACATGACATGTTTTTCTTTTCTTATTTTATATTTAGGTTTTAATATATAAATTTATAATATGTTATTAAAAACAAATAAAATTTAAAAAAGAAACTCCAATGGTTCCCTATTATCTCTAGGATCAAATATAAAGCCCTGTTTGACACTTAAAGCCCTTTACAAACTGTCTCCAACCTACCTTTCCAGCCTTATTATATATTATTCCTTTTGTGAACTTACAGGCCAGCCAAACTGGCTACTTGCTCTCCTGTGTACACACAGGGAGGGATGTGCTGATAAATGTTTAGTAAACAGCTCTACAAAAAACAAAGTACACACAACACACTACTCAGTTTAATCTGCATTTACCATTAACATTTTCTTTTGAAATCTAGACAATCAACAAAACAATAAATCAAGACCTGGTTTATAGCATCTGCCAATTTCAGAGATTTAAATGTTCATGCTGAACATTTAGCAATTGGCTTGAGCTGCCTCCAGCACACCCCTGGCTGTACACGACACTCTATCGTCCATCTTCATGCCTTTGCACAGGTTGGCTCACGGGTCTGGAATATATTCCTTCCTCATCCTTGAATTTTAGACTCCCTCACTTCTTTCAAGGCTCAGACCCTTTGTCACCTCTCATACTACACCTTTCCCGATCCTCCCACCCCACCCCAGTTGCTGATGTTTCCCCAAATTAATCTATGTACTGTGTATGTAGTTTAAATTTCCTTGTATATGTAAGCATTGTTCCCCCCAATAAAATGTAGGCTCCATCAGGACAGAAATTCTTTCAATTTTTTGTCTTCTTAGCCTCGTTGCCCAGTGCAGTGCCACAGTAGGTACTTAACAAGTGATTGTTGATTGATTGACAAGGCAGAGATCCTTCTAATAGCACCCCTGTCTATAGCATCTCCATCTTTGCTTGAATGTGTCCAGTCAAAAAGCATTCACTACCTCACAAGGCAGCCCATAAAGGGGAAGATTGTCCAGGGAGCTGATGGAAATGCATGTCTGAAGCTCTAGAAATAAGGGCAGGGTTGGAGACAGCCCTTTGGAAGTCACCCTCAAAGTAAGGAAAATTTTAAGTGTGATAGTACAGGGCATTGCCCGAAGAGAAGTTGCAGCGCAGGGTGTTTTCACTTTGAGAATTTCCTAAATCTGATGAAATGGCAGGTTTCAACTTTAAGAAAAAAAATAGTAGTTTATAGCGAATGGTGTTTCATCCCATTGATATCCTCATTGACTACCTGGCAGGCCATCCTTTGTCACTTATGTCAGCAATAGTTATTTGCCAAGTTGGAGAAATGGCAGTTGAAAAGAAAGGGATAGGGAAATTGAGGCACAAAGTAAGCTGGGTAGGAGTCCATGAGGTAGAGGTCTGCCCCACTAAATTGAGGGACCCCTATGTCTGCAAAAGCCTGACTCCTTGGCTTCATGGAACAGCATCATCACTTTGCCTCCAGGTTCTCTGCTCTGACAATCCCCTCACTGATCTGCTGAAGGTACCTCAAGGTTTGCTGCTGGACAACAGAGGTATTTAATGACCCTCTAGGTCTAGAGGCACAGAAACAGTTATAGAGACTATGCATCCAATTCATCAAGGGAGTAGGTTTCTTTCATTCTCCAGCTCCTAAGGTCTGACACTGACTCAGCCACTTATTAGCTAGGTAACCTTCAACAAATTATTTAACCTTTCCTTATCTTCGAAATGTGGAAGTTGATTGGAGGAGAAGATTTCTAAGATCTCTTCCAGTTAGAGACCCTATGGCCCTGTACTAAAATGAGGAAAGAGTTATAAACTAGGACCCCTTGGAAGAGGTTGAAGAAGTTGAAATTATTTGCTCTGCCATTTACTAACTTTGTGACTTTGGTCAACTCAAGTCATCTCTATGGGTCTCAGTTTCCCCATTTGTAAAATGAAAGCATTGGGCTAGAAGATTTCTAAAGTCCCTTCTAGCTAGCTCTGATCTATGACATGGAGAAAGAGATTAAGAAGCCTTAATAATGAGTTTCAAGTTAGGTTTCCAGAAGTAACTTTAAAATTTAAAGAATATACACTGAGTGGGATGGCATTGTACAAAGACAATTTTAATTTTTTTTTTTTGTGGTAGTGGGGTGTCTGGACCTGTGATTTTGCTGGAATAGGGAACTACTGGAACCCAAGTCCAACTCTTCTAGAATTTTATAATCTTATTAAAGAGTTGCCTGGGGGCCCTTCAAAGTGAAGCAACTTGCCCAGGATTACACCCATCAGAGGCAAGACTTGAGAATCTAAGTCATTCTAACTCTGAAGCTGGTCCTCTGTCCACTGCACCACACTGCCTCTCATTTACTGGCAGCCTCCTCCTTTCCTGAGAAGAAGCAGGCTATGTGATGTGAGCTCAGTTGCCTTCTTCCATCTCTCATAACTTCTCAATCTCATCTCCCACTCCTAAGTGAATTTTCCAGACAACTGAAACTTAACCATTTAAGCCCCTAAACTTTTATCTTAACCACTTTAATGGAGTTCTTTTTCCAATGTATCCCATATACCCTCCCATCCCAGCCTTTTTAAATGGATGCTACTGACCACCAGGGATCTTTTTTTGGTGGCTCTGGGTCTTGCTTATTGGACAGGGCTACAACACAGTGATGCCTCCAGGGATTCTTTTGAGACATAAGGACGATATGTCCCCACCCTTAATGGCCCTCTCCAGCTTTTTGAATCTCCCTGTTTTGTTTTCTAGGTTTTATATTGTCTCCTCCTTCAAAGTCAGGCTGACTTCTCTCTACTGTCTGGGAGGGCCTGCCTCTAGGAAGCTCTATCCCCTCTTCTAATTTGTTGTTTGGAATCTGCTATGAGCTTGGAAACTATGTGAAAAAGCTTTCTATGTGAAAAAGTGTGCCCAGGAATACAGAATTAAGGTTAGAAGGGACCTGGGAAGTCACCTAATCCAAACCCTTCATTTTTCAGACAAAAATGACAAAATGAAAGAGTTGGAATTTGAACTCAATGTCTCTGGCTCCACAGCCAATGTGCTTTCCACCACACCGCCCTGCTCATCTAAATAAATACTCCTATGAGTAGAGTGTGTGGGCTTTAATGCTTGGCATTTGTGACATCTATTTTCATTGTTCAAAGCTTTTTCCTTGCCTGCATTCCAGAGAGTTAAGGTTGCCATATAACTGAGTTTTTACTTTGCATGGGAGGCACAGTGGTACTGTAGGAAGAGTACAGACTCTGGAGTCATAAGAACTGGGTTCAAATCCTACTATTATTTACTATTTGTGTGACCCTGAACCTCCCTAGACCTCAGTTCCCTCATCTGTAAAATGACTGACCTCCAAGGTCTCTTCCAGCTCTAGCTCCGTGAGCCCATGACTGAGTGTATAACAGTACTGGGGGTTATCTGTGTGGTGCCTGGCCCCTTGCAAAGTGCTTTCCCCATACATTATCTCATTGGTGGCAGCATGGTAGAGTGATCATTGCCTTGAACATGGCATCAGGAAAGACTTGAATTGAAATCTCTCCTCTGACATTTACTAGCTAAGTGATCGTGGGCAGTTGGGTGCTACAGTGGATAGAGTGCTGGGCCTGGAGTCTGGAAAACCTGAGTCAAATCCAGCCTCAGACACTTACTAGCTGTGTGACCCTGGGCAAGTCACTTAATCTCTGCTTGCCTCAGTTTCCCCATCTGTAAAATGAGGATAATAATAATAGCTACCTTGCAGAGTTGTTGTAAGGATCAAATGAGATAATAACAGTGCCTGGGTTCTTGTTCTCTAAGTCCAGAAACATTCCATTACACCTCCCTGCCTCTTAAAAAAAATACAAACCCCAAAACATAGGTATATCTATATGAAAACCACATAAAGCACTTTATAAACCTTAAATGTTGTATAAATATCATCTATTATTATTTGATCTTGTGAGGCATCAGGGACTCTGTTATTATAATCATTTCTTGGATGAGGAAATCCATGTGACTGAAGCTCCCCACATTTCTTGATGGGTCAAAAGCCTTCCCACTCCCCCAACAGAGCCATTGTCCAGAAAAACTGCCACATAGTAGGCACCTAACAAATCCTCAACGGATAACCGATTTACGGGCCTGTAATTTTCTCAGGTTGCGGCTAGAATGTAATTTAATCTTAGAGAGCAGTCTAAGGCTCCAAGAGGATCAGTGTCTTACCCATGGTCATGTTGCCAATAAGTGTCAAAGGTAGCATTTGCACCCAGGTCATACTGACTCCAGGTAAAACACTACAAATTATACTATGATGCCTTTATTGCACTCTCGAAAATCATTTATTTAGAACCCATCTCTTGACTTTAAAATATTTCTGAAATACAGTGTTATGTTTCTCTGCCTTTTAAAACAGAATATAATTTCACTTTCTTAAAAAATCTCTGGGTCACCTAGCTAGTGAGAATCCTGCCTTGGACACTTGCTAACTGTGTGACCTCCAGAACTTAGCTGCTCTAGGTCTCAGTTTCCTCATCTGTAAGATGAGGGGGTTGGAATAGGTAATCTCTAAAGTCACTTGTTGCACTAAATCTATGATCTGCCCATTTTCATGGAGGTAGCATATGAATATGTATGCCTGGAGGCAGAGACAGGAAAGAGTTCCACACATGGGGGAAACAAGACATCTACTGGAGGATACTGACTGATGGAGGAGGGAGACAAAAGCCTTATGCTGGTACATGGCAGTGGAGCAACCCAGACACCCAACTTTGCCCACATTTAGCATTAAGGAATTGGGGAGATGTGACTTACTCTGTTAGGCTTGGGAAGATAATGGTCAGTACTACTAAAGCTGTAAACCACTGAGAAAGGAGTCTCTCTTCTTTCTGCTGGAAACTTTGGAGTTTTGTTAGGACCCTTTCAGAGTTCAGAGCAAATGAATGGAAGCCTCAGCTGCCCATCCTCAAAACAGTGACCTCCTCTGCAGAGGAAGGGAGGGCTTTAGCCAGAACCATCACTCCAGCAATGGATGCAGATAGCCAGGATGTGACATGCAAAGGGACACAAAAGAGGCCCTTCTAGAAATACAAGGGAGAAGAAGAGTGGCGAAAGAGAGAGAAGGGGAGAGTTTGAAGTCAGGAAGCCCTAGGTTCAAGTCCTGATTTTGACACCTGCCAGCTGTGTGACCCTGGGTGAGTCATATAATCCCTCAAGACTCCAGACATTTCTTTAAAACTATAAATTCTGGGTTGCTGATCTATGCTAGGAATGGGAGTTTCCGCAATGACGAAGTTACAAGTCCAAAACAACACCAGAAATAAACAAACACAAAAGTACACAATTTTTTTTAGTGGGAGAAGGGAGGGAGGGGTCAGAATTATGATTTCATCGGTATAGAGAATTGCCAGTGAAGAAACTCCTCCTACCAATGCAGAACAGACTCTTGTCTGAAAGTTAGACTAGAAAGTTGTCTGGGGATACTGAGAAGCTACCTGACTTGCCCAGAGTCACAGAGTTAGTATGTGTCAGTGGCAGGACTTGAACCCAGGTCTTCTCGACTCCAAGACTTATTCTTTATCCACTCTGCCACACTTTTGTTAATAAACACACATCCAATATTTTTAATGCCCGAAAATTCTGCTCACTGTAACACATAGGTATTTTGATGAAGGTGTCACAATGCCTTGCACACAGCAAATGCTTAATAAATTGATTAAATAAACAGCTTCAAACCACTGGTGGAGACAACCACATAGAAGGTACCATTTTTCAACCTCATCAAGGGTACACAAATGTCTTGGCCCAGCTCTGCCCAGAGATGAGGATAGGGAGTGAGAGGCAGGTACTTACCTCCCTTAGCAACTCAATGCCATCCAACTGCTCCTGATGCTGCTGGGCAACAGTAACCCCCAGCACTAGAGTATGGATGCAGCAGGAGACCACAGAGATGAGCACGATAGGCGTAAGACTGAGGGGCAGTGTGATAAAGAAGGAGAAGACGAAGAAGGCCTGCCAGCCCACTGTGTCACTGGCTGCATGGGAGTGAGCAAAGTTCAGGCCAAGGTAAGAGAAGATCTGGGCGGTGATCAGCAGCCATAGCACGAAGGGGACTACCTTCCTGCTGACTCTGTCTGGGAGAAGGCCCTTCTTACAGATGACAAAAAGGATGATGTCCAGCAGCAGCCCCACCCCAGCCACCACAATGGGAGCCAGCTTGTCACTGGAATAGACCACAGCACACATGATCACCACATAGCAATCGAAGAGGGCAGCAAAAATCACCAGAACCAGGAGGGTCTCGTGGCGTTGCCTCTTGAAATAAGTCTGATACAGATTCTCCAGGGACTCTGGGATAAAAGTCAAGCGCATGAAGCGGGGCAGGCACAGGCAGGAGCCGGTGCTCCTGACAGAGATTTCGTGAGTTCGGCCACCTGCACGATCAGGATCTGAAGGCAAGCTGACCGAGTACTCGGCCGACTGTTCAGCCGAGTACTCGGGCTCGGAGAAGCCCTGGTTCCTGGGCATTCTGTCAGGCGTTTAGTCTCAAGTCTACTCAGAGAACTGGAAAGGGGAGCGAAGAGTGGAAGGTTCTTCCAGTTGGCCTGTCCTACCAGGACCCCATCAGGCCTGGGGCTGATTTTCCAAGGGCCTTTTCTTGTCTGGGGCTGAAGAACAACAGCTTTTGCCGACTGGAACAGAGCTTGGTTTGAGTCTCCTGAGCAGCAGGTGGGACTGGCTCCTCTGAAACTTCAAAAAATATTGCTAAAGGAGAGGGTCCTCCTGCACTCCATCTACCTTGCTTGTTGTTCATGACTCTTCCCTGTTGACCCCTCCATCCCCCATAACCCAGTGCAAACTCTCCACTGCAAGAGGCTGCAGAAACAAACCTTACCCACCCACACCCTCACAGTCACACACACACTGTCTCCCCTCCCTGTCTCTTCTAGAGGCCTGCCAACCTCTCTCTTCACTAGCATTTGGTTTCCTCTCTGGCATTCAATTCAATAAATATTTCTTAAGTGCCTAGTCTTTGTAAAGCCCTGGACATCTCTCTCTCTGTCTCTGTCTCTCTCTCTCTCTGTCTCTGTCTGTCTCTTTGTGTCTCTGTGTCTCTCTCTCTTTCTCTCTCTCTCTCTCTCTCTGTCTTTCTCTCTCTCTATCTGACTATCTATCTCTCTTTAAATCTCTGCCCCTCTAGGCCCAAACCTTGAGAATTTGAAATAAAACGTGTTTGGGGGGAGGAGGTGAAGGGGAGAAGAGAGAAAGAAAAGCAACCCCTGAGAATCCTACCTTCTCCTTCTGCCCCTTCTCTTGTGCCTTTCAACCCTGAACTGGAAGTGAGAGGGCATTGATACACACCCCTTTACAGCCTGCCGGGGTCAGCTCTACCTTTCTGTCTAGTTTTCCCTTCTTATCTCTAAGCGTTTCTTCCCAAAAAGGACGAGAAAGAAGGAGGGCCCTTCCACTCACCTCCTTTCTGGGGTGTATTCCCTCTATTTACCTGTGAGAGGTGGGAGGAAGAGACTCCACAGCTCAATTCCCCGGGCTGTCTCCCGTCAGGATTGTAGGATCAGTGGGGCTGAGGGTAGGCAAGTAGGAAAGCCAGGGGTCCCCAAAGCCTTCAGAGGCTGCTTATCCATACAGTCCTCCGCGTTGGGCAGACACCTCCATCCCCGCCAGCAGCGCACCGGAGCTTAGCAGCAGATCCCACCCCACAGTCTTCGGCTGCTGGGCTCTGGTTGGGAGGAGGTCAGGACTGTCCCTCAACATCCAGATGTGCCCAGCCGCAGGAGGAAGAAGGAAGAAGGAGGCGGTAACGTCGGAGGAGGAGGGATGGAAAATTCAGGGGAAGCAGCCAAGCGCGGCAGCAGCCGCTGTCTCACAACGCTCGCAGGGCTGTTCGCTGGCTCTGGAGCTGGTGGGGATCACTGCTTTCCCGGAGCTGGCTGCTTAGCCGGAGCTGGCACAGCCTGCTTGGCTTCCCGGCTGCCGGACCCTGCCCGCCCGCCTGCTGCCTACCTTTCCTCTCTCTCTAACGGGCACAGCGGGGCTTCACCAGCGAGGGTCTCCGGCGGGGCCCTCCTTCCGCGGAGAGGCGTAGGAAATGCAGGCAGAGGCCGGGCGAGCCGTCTAGCATCCTCGGCGGCCGCCCCCAGCCCCGGCCGGCTGGCCGCTCCCAAGCTCCCCCTGGCCCCAGAGGCAGCCGCCCCTCGCTCTTCCTGCTCCTCTCAGCGCCGCCGCCCCCGCCTCCGCACGCCTGCGGGGAGCCACCCGCATCCAGCGCGGGCTAGAGAGAGTGAGCGCCTCGGAGCTCGGCGCTAAGCTTGCGGGGCCCCCGGACCGACTGACAGAGCACCGGTCTCTGCTACTCGCTCTCCCCACCCGGCTGGGGTTGTTTTCTTTTCTTTCTTTTTTTCTTTCTTTCTTTCCCCTCCCTGGCAGTGGTTACTGCGTTTTTCTTCCGTCCCTCCTCTTTCTCTTTCAAAGCTAGTGAGTCCCCGGGAGACTGCCGGGAAGAGGTCCTCATGGGGCTGGAGGAGGAGCCAGTCCCTTCCCTCCTATGATCAAGTCACAGAGTTTGGGTGCAGGGAGAAGGGAATCTCCAGACTGGGCACCCTGGCAGGCTTATCATAGGTGGAGATGAAAGAGGATGAGAGGAGAGAAGGAAGAAGAGAAAAGAAAAGGGGAGGAGAAAGAGAAGAGAAATAAAGAAGAGACAAGAATGGGAAGGAGGAAAAAAGAAAGAGAAAAGGAAGAAAAATACAAGAGAAGAAAAAAGAAGAGGGTGAAGAGGTGGGAATGAACTGAAAAGAATGAGTAGGAGGAAGAGAAGAGGAAGAGGAGGTTGGGGAAAAGAGAAAAAGAAGGAGGAAGAGATCCTTAAGAGTTAAATTTGAAAGGAAGCACAGAGGTGATCTGGTCTAACCCCTACCCAAATCATAAAAACTGTCTACACCATTAACATCTCCAACAAGTGGTCATCCAACCTCCCTTTGAAGACCTTCAGTGACAAGAAATTTTCTTCCCCTTTCTGGAAACCCACTGTCATTGTTAGGCTATAACCATTTATTAAGCGCTTAATAGATGCAAAACGCTGGAAATACAAATACAAGCAGAAAAATAATCCCTGCTGTCAAGGAGCTTACATTTTAATGGGAGAAGATAATATATAAAAGGAAAGGTATTGGGGGGGAGGGTCAGGCAGACTTCTTCCCCTCTGGCCTTTTGTCAAGTGGGAATCTGTCCCTCTATAATTTCAATTCAGTTCAATTCATCACCTACCAAGTAGGAACTGAGGATACTAAAACAGAAGATAAAGCAAGATTGGAGAAAACTTCTGTTCCTGGCTCCTAGTCCTATGCTCTGGATTCTCTAACAAAGCAAATCTAATCCCTATTTTCCCATGACAGTACTTTTAGTATCAAAGATTTCAATCATCATCATCCCCTGGTCCTCTCTTCTCTAGACAAAACATCTCCAGTTGCATGAACTGACCCCGGTAACATGGTCTCCAGTTCTTATATCGGTCACCTTCTTCTGGATTCATTCCACTTTGTCGGCTAGTTGTCTTAGAGGAGGTTTAATTTCAATCCAGTCAACAAGCTCCCAGTAGTCCCCTTCTCCTGAACTTTTAACCCCTTCCCCACTTCTGAATTCAAAGGAAGAGGAGGAAGAAGGGAGAGAGGAGAATGTGAGGGCAGGGGAATGTGAGCATAAAGGAAGGCTCTGTGAGGTCCTACCAAACTAGAAAGATTTCATTCAATTAGGATCCTGGCAAGAGAATGAACCTCCCCAAGTAACACAGAACTTCAAAGACCATCTAGTCCTATCTATAGCTGAACAAGGAAAACATGGATAGCCACCTAGCCTTTTGCTTGAACATCTCATGTAAGTGGGATTCCACTCCCTCCACCTAATTCACATTTGGATATACCATAATTATTAGGAAATTTTTCCTGAAATCAAGTTTAAATTTACTTCAGTAGCTTTTACCTCTCACTCCTAGTTCTGCTCTCTGGGGCCAAGCAGAATAAATCTATTTTATAGCCCCCAGGCTAAATATTCATCCTCATCTGACATGATTTCCTGTTTTATCACTATCCTGATTGCCCTCTGTTGGTCATGCTCCAACTTATCAATGTCCCTCCTAAAATGTAGCACCCACAACTGGACACGATGTGGCCCAAGCAAATCATAGTACAGCTGGATTAGGACCTCCTTAGTCTCATGTGGAAGCAACTAAATGACTCAATAGGTAGAGCATTGGGCCTGGAGCCAGGAAGACCTGAGTACAAATCTGGCCTCAGTTACTCATTAGCTGTGTGACCCTGGCCAAGCCACTTAATCCCTGTTTTCCTTAAGCCACTGGAGAAGGAAATGGCAAACCACTTCAATATCTTTGCCAAGAAAACTCCATTCAGGGTCATGAAGTGTCAGATACAGTTGAACAATAACAGTCTTAAATGGTCCCACAACTCCTCCATCTTGTGCAGTTGATCATTTGAACCCAAGTTCAAGACTTTACATTTATCCCTATCAAGTTTCATCTTACTTGACTTGGCCCAATATCTTAATCTATCATGGTCTTTTTGGTTCCTGATTTTTTCATTCAGTATATTAGCTGACCCTCCTAGCTAAAGCACTGATAAAAATGCTAAACAATAGAGCCAGGGAGAGATCCTTGTTGCACTCCCCTGGAGACTTACTCTCAAATTGACATTGAACCATTAAGGGAAAGGTATGGCCATCCTTTTGCATGTAACTCAGTTCCCACTCTGTGCCTCCTCAGTCATTAGTACGTCTATCTACTGACAATTAAAAGGCTTTTCATCACACAGCAAAAATTCCTGAGTCATCATAACTGAGACTTGCTTCCAAAATTTCACATGTTGGATTGGCAGCAGAAAGACAATGCCTTCACATGCTACAAGCACTGGACCTTCATTAGCCAGTGTTATTTCCCCACTCCCTAGCCCCATTTTAAGCATATTCAAGAATTTTCTAGGAATGAAAGTCAAACTTATTATCCTGTAGTTTGAGTTCTCCTTCCTTGTTTTAGAAAATTAAGACATTTGCCCCTTTCCAAATCTGAAGGACCTCTTCTATTGCCCACAGTTTTCCAAAGATCACTGACAATGGACAGCAATCACATCTGCCAGGTTTTGTTTTTGTTTCCCCGCCACCACCCCTCCTCCCCTGCATTATTCTGGGTTTTAACTGAGTGAAGTCTTGTGACTTGAACTTCAGAACAACTAGATGTTTTCTCACTATCTATTAACCTGGGCATCACCTTCCTATTACACATCTGAAACTTATCTTGTTAAAAACTTGAACTCATATCTTTTCCCCCCAAACTCTTCTCTTCTTCCTAACTTTCCTATTACTGTCAAGAACACCACTGTACTTCCAGTCACTCAAACTTGAAACCTATGTGTTATCCTTGACCCCTCACTCTCTCTTTCACCCCTATATTCAATCGTCAAGTTCTGTTGTTTCTACTTTCACAACATCTCTTATATGTACCCCTTCTCTCTTCAGATTCTGCTGCTATCCCAATACACACTTTTATTATCTGAGGCCTGGACTATTGTAATAGCCTAATAAATAGTTTCTTTATCTCAAATCTCACTCTGGTGCATTTTCCACTCAGCTGTCTAACTGATTTTCCCAAAGCCCAGGTCTGACCACATCACCCCCATGCTCAGTAAACTCCAATGGCTATTACCTCCAGGATCAAATATAAAATCCTTTATTTGAGATTTAAAGCCTTTCATAATCTGGACCCTTCCTACCTTTCTAGTCTTCTTACACTTTGCTCTCCCCTAACTCCCCCCACCAGTCTGTGATCCAATGACACAGTCTTCTTTGTTATTGCTTGAACAAGACACTCTATCTCCCAACTCTGGGCATTTTCACTAGTTGTCCCCCATGCCTGGAATACTTTCCCTCCTCCTGGCTTCCCTAGCTTCCTTGAAGTCTCATCTAAAGTCCCACCTTCCCTAGCTGTACCAGATCTAAAACTGTGTTATAAAGCAGCAATCATCAAAACTATTTGATGCTGTCTAAGAAATAAAGTGGCGGATCAATGGAATAGGCTAGGTATACAAGACAGTAATAAATTATTATTATAATCTACTGTTTGATAAACCCAAAGATTCCAGTTTCTGAGATAAGAACTCACTATTTGACAAAAACTGCTGGGAAAACTGGAAAACAGTATGGCAAACACTACACATAGACCAATATCTCATACCATATACAAAGATAGGTCAAAATGGGTACATGATTTAGACATAAAAGTTGATACCATAAGCAAATTAGGAGAGCAAGGAATAGTTTACCTGTCAGATCTATGACCAAAGAAGAGATAGAGAACATTATAAAATACAAAATGGATAATTTTGATTATATTAAATTAAAAAGGTTTTACACAAACAAAATCAATGCAACTAAGATTAGAAGCAAAGCAGAAAGTTGGGAAACAATTTTTACAGCCAGTGTTTCTGATAAAGGCCTCATTTCTCAAATATATAGGGAACCAAGTCAAATTTACAAGAATACAAGTCATTTCCCAATTAACAAATCATTAAAGAATATGAACAGGCAGTTTTCAGAGGAAGAAATTAAAGCTATCTATAATCATATGAAGAAGTGCTCTAAATTGCTATTGATTAGAGAAATACAAATTGAACAACTCTGAGATGCCATCTCACACCTATCAGATTGGCTAATATAACAGAAAAGTAAAATGATAAATGTTGGAGAAGATGTGGGAAAATTGGAACACTAATACATTGCTGGTGGAGTTGTGAACTGATCCAACCATTCTGGAGAGCAATTTGGAACTATAAGGGCTATAAAATTGTGCATGCCCTTTGATCCAGCAATACCACTACTGTCATTTCTACCTTCATATTTGCTGTGTAAGCTGAGGAAAATCATTTCACTACTCTGAACCTGTTTCCTTCTCTATAAAATGAAAGGGTTAGGCTAGATGATGGCTAAAAACTCTTCCATCTAACATTCTATGATTCCTTCTCTCACATCATAATCAAATCACCATCAAATAGTGTTTCTTAATAAATACTAAAGACACAATTCTTTACTTTCCTTTAAAGAACTCCTTTATTTCATTTGGGTCATTCTGGTACATTATTATTATCATTATTATTATGGAATACCCAGTTCCTAATTCAAACCACTGGAAAATCTTACCTTTTTTCCCCTCTCTATCTCAAATATCATCTCTTGGTGGTACCCCTTCCTATCCAAATCCTAGTTTTCAGACCCTAATCACTTTGATCAGAAAGTTTATAACTTGACTCAGATTGTCTCTCTTCTATGTTTATTCTATGAACATCTGATAACAACAATTTACAAAGCATAAACTTTTGACCTTCCTCCAAGTTTTCCAGCACACCCTTCTGAATGAACTACTTTTATGAACTTCAGGTGTATGAACATCATGATTGAGGCAGTCAGCTGGTACAGAGGATTGAATGCTGGACTTGAAATTGGGAAGACCTGAGTTCAAATCCTGCCTCAGACATCTGTTAACTTTGTGACCCTGGGCAAATCACTCAACCTTTCTCAACATCAGTTTCCTCATCTGTAAAATGGAAATAATAAAAGCACCTACCTCAGTGGGGTGTGAAGAGCAAATGAAAAAGCATAGGTAAAGTACTCTGTAGATTCTATTATCATTTTCCTTGAGATAAGGCATGGCAGGCATGTCACCTGTCATTGCCTTCATCCATCCATTCAATACATTTACCAAGACCCTCCTAAGTACAAGGCACAGTGTTATGTATTGTACATATTTATTTCCCTGAAATAAAATGATTTGCCAATGCACGAGTCAATACTTTTAATAGTTCTAAGTTGCCTCAACTTGAATATATCCAAATGTTCAAAAAATCATAAATTTAAAACCAGAAGGGAACCTATCATCAAGTCTAACCTCTTCGGGATACAAATTAGGAAACTGAGGCCCAGAGAAGTAAGAGACTTGTCCACAGTTACACATGCAACTAGAAAAGTGGGGATTAAAACTCAGGTTCTGTGACTCCAAATCCAGCGCTCATTTTTCCTCCCTTAAACAGTCTCACCCTCCCAATCCTATTTTTCTGAGACTGAGACTTAGGGAGACTGGCCTCTTATCAGAGATGCCTTTCTGGTCTATGTAAAATAAACGATCACTCTTCAGAATTCCCTCTTCACCTTTACCTTTGCACTTTTCCCATGAGTGAACCAAAGATGGTGGTAGAGGACATTTCTTCCTTTTTTCCAACCCCAGGTGCAGTTAATGATGACTTGCAGGAGAAATGCATTGCAAACTGCACAAGATTAATTACCTACATTACCTGAGGGGGGCAATTTATGGACCCCAATTCCTGGCTGCCTTTTGCTTTTCTAGTTCCTTTTCTAGGCACAAGTCAGAGACTAGACATAGGGATGGAGAACCTGCAGCCTCAAGGCCACATGTGGCCCTCTAGGTCCTCAAGTGTGGCCCTTTGACTGAATCCAAACAAGGCCACATATGGCCTCGAGGCAGCAGATTCCCCACGTCTGGACTAGAGTTTCTGTAGAAGCAAATGTCAGAGCTGCATGAGAAGAGGACTTTTCTAGACTTAGAGCACTATGTAATTCCAAATTCAAGAGTTCAGCCTTCTAGAGGGAGATTGCCATAACAGTGTGCATCTATTCCTTTCTCTTCACCCACACATGTTCAGTCGATCTCTTTGTGACTCTATTTGGGGGTTAAAGATAATGGAGTAGTTTGCCATTTCCTTCTCCAGCTCATTTTACAGATAAGGAAATTGAGGCAAACAGGGTCAAGTGACTTGCCCAGGTTCACACATTAGTAAGTGTCTGAGGCCAGGTTTAAACTCAGAAAGAGGTGTCTTCCTGACTCTGAGCTTGGCACTATCTGCTGCCCCACCTAGCTGCCCCACCTAATCTACCATCCTAATTCACACACTCACAACATCTTACTTGGAGTGTTACAATAGCCTTCTAATTGGCCTTACTTCCTAAAATCTCTCCCTATTTCAATCCGTCCTTCACACAACCACCAAAAAGGTTTTCCTGAAACACAGATTTGACCATGCCATTCCCCTACTCAGAAAACTCCAATGGTTCCCATTTCCTCCATTATAAAATATAAACTTTCTGTCATTTAAAGCCCTTCACAACCTGACCCCAACCTACCCTTCTGTTCTTATTACACATCATTTCCTTTCATGAGCCCTGTAGTCCAGACACACTGGATTTCATATTGTTTGTTATATTCAGCACTCTGTTTCTGGTCCCTCTTTGGGTTCAATTAGGCCCCTTGTATGGCTAATGCATTCTCTTCTGGCTACCTCTTAGGGTCCCTGGTCTTCTCCAAGATTCACCACAAACACTACCTTCTATAAGAGGCCTTTCCTGATCCCCCCAGCTGCTAATACTCTATCTGCCAAATCAATTCATCCTTATTTTGTATGTATCTATAAATGTATGCATGGTCTCCACCATCAGAATGCAAGCTTCTTGAGGTCAGTGACTGTTTCACTTTTGTCCTTTATCTCCACCACCTAGAACAGTGCCTGGCACACAGTAGGTTGCTTAACAATGCTTGCTGATTGATTAATTGATTGGAGAAGAAGAGGATGATCAAAAGAGGATCACCTCGTGCTGAGGGAAAAAAGCCTTGCCAGGGAAGCAAGAAATCTGAACCTTGCCCATCCCACAATGGCTATGAGTCCATGTAGGACCATGATAAGATGGTTTCTTATCTGCTGGCCCAAGAGTGTTTACTTTCTAGGGGGAATCTAATGGGCTGAGGGTTTTGTGTGTTTCTGGATCTCTTCCTAGAGTGAATCCTTTGCATCTTAAATAAAAGCCATCTTGTACCTGATCCCCCTATTGTACATTAGGTGCCTGTGCATTTAGTAGACACCATGAACATTTTTAGAGGATTCCATGGGATATACTAGGCAAAGGCATTGAACTAAAGAGAGAAACTGACCTAGGGGCCCCTAGTCTGTGAGAACCCAGAGTTCTTAGAGGGGGCTCTAGGCCATGGGTTACAGTTGAATTTAATACTCTGAGATAGGGAAGGATTCCCCAATTCTGAAAGGCACCTGGGAAATAGTTATGTCTTACCTCTGTGATAGAGTTGGTATTCGAGAGCTACAGTAACTTTGCCAGTCATGCTCTCCCATCATATGCCCACTCTGGATCTGGGAGTACAAACCTCTAACTCCTCCTGCCATGCCATTCTGCTATAACTACCTTGAACTACCTGCTTCCTCCTCAAACTCCCAGGCTGCCTTCATTTGTCTCCTAATCTATTACTGCCTCGTTGCATCAGACAAAGCACAGTGCTGTTTCTGTCCCTCCATTTGCCCAATGGGGCCTCTCTGTGAAGGCATGGAGATGAGATGTGGAATGTCGAGTTTAGAGAACAGTTAGCAGCCCAATTTTTTTTTTGAATGTAGAGATCATGTAAGAATAGGGTGAACTAGGGGCAGCTAGATGGCGCAGTGGATAGAGCACTGGCCCTGGAATCAGGAAGACCTGAGTTCAAATTCAGCCTCAGACATAACATTTACTAGCTGGTGACCCCGGGCAAGTCACTTAACCCCATTGCCTAGACAGAAAAAAAAATAGAGTGAAATAAATCTAGAAAGGTAAGTAGGAGTCAGATTTTGGAGGGCTTAATGTGCCAGGCTAAGGCATTTCTATGTCATCCTGTTCTTGAAGAGGACCATGACATTGAGAAGGTGATACTATGACTTGCAAATGAATTGTATTTAAGTGAAGGAGGGCTGTGTAAAGTCATCAGCCTCACTGTCTCTTCGGGAGCCATCTGAGTCCAGTGACAAGATGTAGATCAGGATGACTAGAGATGGCCCTGGATGCAGTGGGAGACCATGGCCCTTTGAATTCTCATGTTGACCAAGGCTATGTGATCCTAGAAGCAATTTGGAGCCTGGAATGATGTTGAAATAAAATTTTATTTATATCTTATGCTTTTATATCACCTACGTTTCCTACTCTATCCCTCCCGTCCTTCTCCCAGAGAGCTGCCTTTTCACCATAAAGAATTTTAAAAGATGAAGAAAAAAAAGTTCTGTAAAACTAACCAGCACAACTAAAATGTCTAATATTATATGTTGTATTCCATACCCAGTCTCCCTCACCTCTTCAAAGAAGCCAGGGGAGATGCCTTTTTATACATCTTCTTTGGAGCCAAGCTTGGTCATTGTAATTTTTCAGTACTCTGTTTTGATTGTGTTATTGTTATTGTTCTTTCTATTTACATTGTTGTAGTTAGTGTGTATGTTGCTTTTCTGGTTCTACTTCATTTGCAATGCTTCTCTGTATTTATCACGTTCATAGTTTCTTACAGGATAGTAATATTCTTTACATTCATTTATCACAATTTGTCTAGCCATTCCCCACTTGATGGGTATCAACTTTATTTCCAATTCTTTTGCTACCACAAAAGTGCTACTATAGTATTCATTGGACTTTTAAAAAAAATCTTTGACCTCCTTACCATAGACCAGTGATACTTAAAAGTGAAATATCTAGGTCAAAGACTACGGACATTTTTGTCATTTTCTTTAAATAATTCCACATTGCTTTCCAGAATTAGAGCCATTTACAGCTCTACCAACCATGTATTAGTGTGTCTATCTTTCCACAGCAGCTCCAATATTGACAATTTCCATCTTTTGTCATCTTTGCCAATTTGCTAGGTGTGAAGTGAAACAACTGGGTTGCTTTGATTTGCATTTCAGTCAGTCAACTAGCATTTATTAAGCACCTACTATGTGCCAGGCACTGTGCTAAGGGCAAAGGATACAAAGAAAAGCAAAAACACTCCCTTCTCTCAAGAAGCTCACAGTCTAAAGAGGGAAACAATATGCAAACAACTAAGTACCAAAAAGATAGATACAGGATAAACTGGGAACAGTCTTGGAGTGAAGGCACTAAGATTAAGAAGGACTGGGAAAGGCTTCTTGCAGAATGTGGGGATTTTAGCTGAGACTTAAAGACAACCAAGGAAGCAAAGAGATAGGAATGAGGAGGGAAAGCATTGGAGGTTTGGGAAATAGCCAATGGGAAGATGGAGTGTCTTATCTGAGGAATAGCAAGGAGGTCAGTGTCATTGGATTGCAGAATATCTACACAGGAGTAAGGTATAAGAAGAATGGAAAGGTAGGAAGGGTTCAGGTTACAAAGGACTTCAAAAGTCAAGCAAGATTTTGTATTTGATCCTGGCGGCAATAGGGAGCCACTGGAGTCTTTCAGTGGTGAGAAGGGTAGTGTGACATGGTCAGTCCTATTTGACAATCAATTTTGACAGCTGAGTGGAGGATGGATTGGAGTGGAGAGAGACTTGAGGCAGGGAGACCTACCAGCGGGCTATTGCAATAGTCCAAGCACGAGATGATGAGGGTGTGGATACCAGCATGATGACAGCGTCAGAGGAGAGAAGGGGGCATATATAAGTGATGTTACAAAGATAGAAATAACAAGACTTGAAAAGTGATTGGATATGGATGGAAAGGGCTTAGAGAGAATGAGAAGGAGAGGATGACAAGTAGATTGCAAACAATTGAAACAATGGTGATTTGGAGCATTCTTTCATATTAATTACTTGCAATTTTTCCTTTGGGAACTGTTTTTTCCCCCTGCAATATCTATTGTCCCTCAAGATTTTAGGACAATTGTAGAAGCTGCAAACAGATTCTTTTTCTGGAGGTTTGGCAAAGGTACCCATAAGCATGTTGGAGAGAAGAGCAAAAAACGACCATGAAGTTCTAAGGAGAACGCAAATGCTGAGTAATACTGATGGCTCTCAGGGAATGCAAACTTTCCCAAAGAACCCAGAGCTCCTTGGGGGAGAAGCACCATAGAAATGCACACAACAAGTTCTTTGGTTGTCTCTTGGGGATACGAAGGAATAGGTAGAGACTTAGAATGATACAAGATAACATGAAGAGATCAAGAACACAGGAAGAAGATATTTAAACTGGGATTGGCTATCCCTCAGACAAGAGGAAAGTTAGCCCTCTCTGTATTAGGAGAAAGGCTGAGGTAAAGGGTACAGGGTCATATATTACATTTATTTTGCTGTTCAGTCATTTTTCAGTCATGTCCAACTCTCTGTGACCTCATTTGGGATTTTCTTGGCAGAGACACTGGAGTGGTTTGCCATTTCCTTCTCCAGTTCATTTTATAGATGAGGAAACTGAGGCAAATAGGGTTAAGTGACTTCTATGTATATTAATTATAATTATTCATTAATTATATACTGATGTGCTTATTATTTATATGTTAATTTTAATATCATATATTCTTATAACTGAAAGCTAGAAGGGACCTTAGAGAATATTGAGACTAACCCTCTTCACTTTACAGATGAAGAGACTGAGGTTCAGGGTCACACAGCTAGTAAGTATATGCCTTAGGATAGGAACCCAGTTCTTTATGCCTTAAATTTCAGTACTCTATCCACTATGTTGTGGTGCTTCTCATAGCAAACTAGATCAAGAGAGAAACTAGTATAGGAACCAGGTAGCAGTGTACTGGTAAATGTTTAACAATCCCCTCTCTAGAGAGGATAACATACACAAGATGCACTTTAAAATCAAGTCTCTATTATTAACTTCTTCTCCATCATTTTCTGAAGTCTAGATGATCAACAAAACAATAGAGCCTTGATCTGTAGTGTTTTCTGATTTCCAGGGCATAAATGCTCATAAGTGAAAACTTTTAAATCAGCTCTTGGGAGCCATTTTAGCTGACCCCCAGAACACCCCTGAAACCAGGTCATGATAGCTAATATTTCATGTTTATAAAGTACTGTAATATTTGCAAACTGCCTTGCCTATATTATCTCATGTTATCCTCATAAGAAACCTGTGCGAGAGGTGCTATTATTACCCCAGTTTTATAGATGAAGAAACTGGGGCTGAGCAAAAAGTAAGTGACTCAACAAGGTCCCCACAGTTAGTATCTGAGGATGTGAACTCAGATTTTCCTGATTCCAGGTCTGGCACCATCCGTTACACCACCTAGCTGCATCAGGTCACCATAAACTTAGAGGCTTCATTAGGCCAGAAGATCATTGAATCTAACTCCTTTATTTTATAAATGAGGGAGCTCAAAGAACTGAGGTAATTTTTCCAAGGTCACTGACACAGATTTTTACAGTTGGATGGGATTATGGCAGAGGTTTTTAACCTTGCTTTTGTCATGGATCCCCTAGGCAGTCTGGTGAATCCTATGGACCCTTCTCAGAAGAATGTCTTTAAATGTGTAAAATAAAATACATAGAATTATGAAGGAAACCAATTATACTGAAATTCAGTTATCAAAATGTTTTTTAAAAAAAGTTAATAGACTCCATGTTAAGAACCCTCGGGTTATGGCATGCTTCGCACATTTGCAGATAACACGAAGCTGGAAGAGAGAGCTGACTCTCTAGATGACAGAGTCAGGATCCAAAAAGGTCTTGAGAGAGTAGAGTGATATAGTGGACAGAGCACCAAACTCGGGGTCAGCAAGACCTGAGTTCAAACCCCACCTTGGAGACATTAGCTTTGTGACCCTGGGTAAATCACTTAACCCCTCTGGTTAACCTTTCTTCATCAGATGTAGTGAAAGTCGAATTGGTCTGTGGAGTCCATCCTAGGGCACATATATCCAAAGCTTCCCTGGAAACTTCTTCAGACATTCAGGACATGGTGACTCAGTACTTGGGGGTGATGAATTTCCTGGCTGCTTCCTAGTCATGTGGTAGCCTGGTACTGAAAGGGCTTGTCAGTTTGGTATGACTCAGAAAAACCTTGAGTGGTCCCTTGGTCCTCCCCTACCCTGTGACACTGGCAGGGGTGGAAGGGGCATCTAAATCAGTTAAATGGAAAGGCAGCTCCTGGCTATCTCATCCTTTGACTCTCTAGGTATCATCATATAACACTCCAAGGGAGACTCCCAGGCAGGGTTTGGGGATGAGATGCCCTTTCCCTAGCCAAACACCATGGCAACTGCTCTCATCTGGAAGTTAGAATAGAGAGACTCCATTAGGTAAGCTTGCACTTGGGCCTCTGGCTGTCTTTTTCACTTTGTTTTTCTTTTCCTAAGTTGTTGTTGTTATTGTTGGTCCATCATTGTTGAAGAGGACTCTGACATCAGGGAGGTGATGCCATGACCTGCAGGTGAATTGGATTTAAGTGAGGGAGGGCTGTGCAAAGTCACCAGCCTCACTTTCTCCTCTGGAGCCATCTGGGTCCAGCAGCAAGATATAGATCAGGATGACTGGAGATGGCCCAGGATCCTTTCCTAAGTAGGTAGCAGAGCATCATACTTGGGGTAGATGTGTCCAGGCATTGGAGACAAATTTGTGAGTTCAAGGTCCAGAGATAGTGAGTCCACTGAATAAAGCTGACTGGCAGCAAGGGAAATTTCTTCATTGGAGAAGATGGGCCACCAACCACAGGAGACCAAGCCCCTGGCCTGGTTTGCCATAATATAATGGACTTTGAGAGAGATAGTACCCAGCTGAGGTGAAATATAAAATGCCTAATCGTCAGTCCTTCAAATTGCTTCCATTCTGATGTTGTTCCATTATCAGCCTCCCAGAATATTTTAACAGTAGTTACCAGTTGTTACTGAATTTTGTTTTAAGTTCTTCTGTCACTGTGTACTGTCTTTCATATTTAGCATTTATTTTGTACGTGGGAATAAAACACCTTCCCCACACCTGATTTATGTTGCCTGTTGAGTACCTTTTTTACTCCCCATTTGGGAGAGATCTAGAATGTGACAAAAACCTAAGCTTTAAATAATTTGTTCCTGGGTCAGTGAAGTGATGGGGGTGGTGAGGTGGGGGTGTGGGTGTTGGTGGAATAGTAATAAGCTGAAGAAAATGAAAAAATGGAGCTTATTCCCCTTTCATTAGAGGCTAAGCTCCCCAGAACTGAACCTCATTTGACTGGATGTATGGTCCAGAGAGAGGGACTCTTTAGCAGAGAAGAGGACGTGGGTGCCCCAGATTCTTGGACCCTGCAGTCGGCCCTTATTGTTCCCTGAAAAAAGGCGGGGTTGGTGACAGAAAAGGAAAATGATAAATGTTGGAGGGGAAGTGGGGAAAATTGAGTCAGTAATGTACTGTGGTGTGAACTGATCCAACCATTCGGAGAGCAATTTGGAACTGTGCTCAAAGGACTACAAAACTAGGTATACCTTTTGGCCCAGCAATACTCCTACTAGGTCTGTATCCCAGAGATCAACAACAACAACAAAAAGGAAAGGGATCTGTTTGTACAAAAATATTTATAGGAGCTCTTTTTGTGGTAGCAAAGAATTGGAAATTGAAAGGATGCCCATCAATTGGGAATGGCTGAACAAGTTGTGGTATATGATTGTGATAGAATACTATTGTGCTATAAGAAATGATGAGCAGGATGATTTCAGAAAAATCTGTAAAGAATTCTATGAACTAATGCAAAGTGAAGTGAGCAAAACCAGGAGAACTCTGTACACAATAATCGCAATATTGTATGATGAACAGCTGTGAATGACTTAGCTATTCTCAGCAACACAATGATCCAAGACAATCCCAAAGGACTCATGATGAAAAATGCTATTTACCTCCAGAGAAAGAACTGATGGAGTCTGAATGCAGATCAAAGCATATTATTTTTCACTTTCTTTATTTTCTTCCTTTTGTTTGGGGGGGATTGTTTCTAGTTTTCTCCCATAAAATGACAAGTATGGAAATATGTTTTACATGATTGCACATATGTAACCTATATCAGATTGCTTACTGTCTCAGGAAGGAGATAAGGGAGGGACAGAGGGAGAGAATTTGGAACTCAAAATTCAAAAAAATTAATGTTAAAAATTATTTTTACATGTAATTGGGGAAATATTTTTATGTATTGTTTTTTTAAAAACTTTTAAAATATTATTTAAAAAGGTTAGACTTGATCACCTCTAAAGTCCCTTCCAATAACAATAACAACAAAGATGAAATGTAGTAGTTTAAATACAAAGTCCTGTACTTGAGTTTTTTTTTAAAAAAATCAATTTCATAAGTATAAGACTGAGAAAACTTGACTAGGCAATAATTCCTGTGAAAAAAAGAACTAGGGTTTTTAGTGGACCACAAATTCAATATGACAACTAAAAAAAAGCTGATGAGATTTTAGGCTTCATTAAGTGAGGTATAATGTCAGCTATATGAGAGGTATTAGTTTCAATGTACTCTGTCCCCATTAGACTTCATCTAGGATATCTTTTGTTCAGTTTTGGGGACCATATTTTGGGAAGAATGTTAAGTTGGATTACAGTCTGAGAAGGTGGCTGGCATGGTGATAGGCTTCAAGTCTGTGCCACAAGAGGGTCTTTTGAAGATGCTGGGTATGTTTGGTCTAGAGGAGAAGAGACTCAGGGGGTAAACGATAGCTGTGTTCAAGTGTTCAAGGGACTTTCATGTAAAGGAGGGACTCTAGGTGTTCTGCTTGGCCCTAGAAGGCAGAACAGATGCGAGATCCAGAGAGGCAAATCTAGCTAGGCTTGATATAAGGAAAGGTTTCCTAACTATCAGAGGTTTTCAAAAGGGGAATGAATGAGCTACCTTGGGAACGGGAGGTTTTCCTCTCATTGGAAGTCTTCAAGAAGAGACACAATGACCACTTGTTGAGTACGTTATAGTGGGGCTTCCTTGGGTGTATGGGTTGGAGTGTTATTTGTCCTTCGTTTTCAAAGAGGACCAACGACATCATGGGGTGATGTCTTGACTTGTGTGTGAACTGGGTTTAAGTGAGGCATAGCTGCACCAAGTTGTCATGGATGGCTGCTGAGGTGCTTTCCAGCTCTCAGTTCTGAGATTTTCCTCCAGGTGCTCATCACTCTTCTCTAACAGAAGCAGGGTTAGACTTTTTTTTTTTTCCAGAATAAAGAGCCAACTTTGACAAGATTCATTTGGGGGTTTTTGGAACAGAAACTAACTCATGGAGGAGGGCAGGAATATGAGAGAGTTGAACACATCAAGTCAGATAAAGAACAAAAACTGGAGGAATGGGAATAGGCCCAGAGATAAGACTGTGCAAGCAAATGGTGTCCACTGCACAGCACAGCAATACACAGGGGCTGTCGACATCTTTTGCCTCATTTCAAAGTCTCTCTTAGGAACTTTGGAATTGATTGTGTGACATGGGAGGCACTGGCACAGGACGACCAACCTAGCATAGCGTGCCCTCATCAAAGAAAGTGCTGTGCTCTATGAAAGCAGAATTGAAGTAGCTCAAAAGAAATGCAAGATGTGCAAATTTAGAGAATCCACCCCAAATGTTCACATGGACTACTTCTGCCTGACTTGTGGTAGAGCATTCTGAGCTCATAGTGGTCTGATGAGCCACAGTCAGATGCATTGTAACTTGACTCTAACATAGTGATGTCTGCCATTTTGGTCATCTTTGAGGATGAAGGACAACAACCAATCCTATAGCCTTCTTTTGGAGAGGCAATATAGTGCAGCGAAAAGAGCACTGGGTTTGGAGGTAAAGGTTTCAAGTCACACCTCTGTCCCTTACAACCTGTGTGGCCTGGGGCAAGCTAGTTCACTTGTTGGGGTAAGTGACCCCAGTTTTGTTCATAGGAGGTTGGACTAAATGGATTCTTAGCTCGCTCCTTGTTCCTAAGATCTGATGACTAAAGCTTATCTAAAGTCTCTATCAGCTCTAACATTCTATGCTTCTAAGAACGTCTTAGAATGTGGAATCAGACTCTGCCCAAAATGTCAATTCATGGATTGAAGTTGACCCAGAGGGAAGTGTCTAGAGACATCTCATAGGGCTTCCCCGGCCCTGTCTTTTTTTTTTTTTTTCTTAACAATTTTATCAGTGCCTTAGACCAAGACGTAGAGGACACACTTATCAAATTTGCTAATAAAACCAAGCTAGGAAGAATTAGAGATTTAAGGTTGGAAGGGATAGTAGCAGTCATCAAGTTCTGTCCTCACATTTTTCAAATGAGGAAATAGAGGCCCACAAGAACTAAGTGATTTGCCTAACTTTATATAAATAGTAAATTAAAGATCTGAAATTTGAACCCAGGTCTTCTCACTCCACAGGCCTCCTTCCACATTATGCTATGAGAAATTGAAGTATCAAGTCTCAAAATTATCTCAGTGGGCTAGATGACTGGACCCAAATCATAAAGATGGAATTTAAAAGGGTAAATGTAAAATCCAGCATTTAGTTGTTGTTTTTTTTAATTGTCCAAATGTATCATGCAAGTAAATGGGCATTTATTAAGCACCTGCTATGTGCCAGGCACTGTGCAAAGTGCTTTACAAACTATCTCATTTGATCCTCACTACAACCCTGAGAGGGCATAATAATTATTATTATCCCCATTTTACAGTTCAGGAAACCAAGGCAGACTGAGGTTAAATGTCTTGCCCAGGGTCACACAGTTATTGTCTGAGGCTCAATTTGAACTTAGGTCTTCCTGATCCGAGGCACAGCACTCTGGCACTATAGCATGCTTCATGCCTGCTAGAAATGAATTAACTTGCCAGCAGTTCACGTGAAAAAAATATCTGGGGGTTTTAGTTAACCACAATGTTTTAACGTGATTCAATAGTGAGTTGTAGATGCTTTAAAAAATGTTAGACTACATTAATTTAATTCAAGAATTCGTCAGCACCTAGCACAATGCTTTGTACATAGAATTTACTTAACAAATATTGTTGAGTTAAACATCTACCACGTTCAAAATGCTGTGCTGGGCACTTCATGATAGAAAGATGGACAAACCATGTTAAATAATGGTGTTTCATTTTGACATAAGTAAGACCAATGTTTCTGGGTTGGCAACTCAATGTGCTATACCTGAGCTAGCTCCCAGGTGGCGCCTTGGGTTTGAATTACCTGCTCAGAGAACTATGTAGGCATGAGCAGGACCTAGCTACTGAAATTTTAACTTTTCTGCACATGCATAGATGAGACCTGCCTGAGTGTTCACATCTCTCAATCTTTCCTTTCCTTAGAGCTTCAGCCCAGGTTTCTATCTAGTATACAAATATTCCCCCTAAGAATATATAACTAGCTTGGCTTATGCCTCCATTTCCATAGGATTTCAACCTCTTTTCCAACTTTCTGTGACCCAGAAGGACTACTTATTTATGTCTAGATTAAATGGACTCTTTTGTACAAGGAAAATTAAATTAACAGTCTTAGTGTTAACACTTTCAAGTAGGGGGTTGCCTGCTGTTCTTAGTGAAATCTGAAATTCCAACTCTCAATCTTCTGTGCCTAATGTTTCCCAGGCATGCTCAAAGACATTATTGGTAGGGGATTGACCCACAAGCCTTTTGATCTAAACGTAAATGATGTGGAACAGTCTTTGCCTTGATTCATCACATTTGTTTCCCACCATCTGGCTGAACATGTAGCAAGCACCATTCACTACATTTATGGGTAGTTCAATGTCCTTCTAATGTGTCCATGCTCTGAATTCAAGTCAATAAGTCAACAAGCATTTATTAAGCACCTACTGTGCTGAGCACTTTGCTAAGGACTGGGGATACAGTGAAAGGCAAAAGACAGTTTTTTGCCTCAAAGGAACTCACAGTCCTATGACAGGGCGGGGGGAGACAACATGCAAACAACAGTGTACAAACAAGGCATATAGAAGATATATTGGAGATAATCAATAGAGAGATGGTACAAGCATTAAGAGGAATTAGGAAAGGCTTCTTGCAGAAGGTGGGATTTTTTTTTTGTTGCTTTTTTTGATGAGGCAATCAGGGTTAAATGACTTGCCCAGGGTCACACAGCTAGTAAGTATCAAGTGTCAAGTGTCTGAGGCTGGATTTGAACTCAGGTCCTCCTGACTCCAAGGCCAGAATTCTATCCACTGTGCCACCTAGCTGCCCCTGGTGGGATTTTAGCTGGAACTTGAAGGAAACCAGGGAAGGTAGGAGGTGGAGATGATAAAGGAGAGTTCTAGCTATGGGGGAAATCATCTGAAAATGCAGCCAGGAGATGGAGTTCATGCAGGACACCCAGAGACCCCAGAATTTACCATCTCTTGTGTCTGGCATCTTCCTCATCAAGCACAGTGCCTCTCTTTTCCAATACCCCCCTCATAATGGGACTTTTGGACAATTTTAAGCACTCTATGTCAATCCACTGCGACTACTTTGTTCAATACTGTCCATCTCTTTAGCATCTTCAATTCAGGAATTTCCTTGACTATATTTGTTAAAAGAGTTTTGTTTTTCTTTCTTTCTGGGCAGGGAGAGGGGAGGAAGGCAAAATAGATTTTTTTGTTAATTGAAAAAAAAAGTCAAAAAAAAAGATGTAAAGAGTGCGGGGGTTAAATAACAGGTATCTGGAGCTTTTGTTGAACTGTTGCAAACAGGACTATGCATGATCCCTTTCCTCAAGGATTTTGTAATCTAATAGGAGATCTTGCAATCTAGTACAAATCTGGTATTTCAATCATGGGAAATAAGATTCTTATTAGACTTTGCCCTATTTAGATCACATTTGGATTTTACCACCAAGTGGAGCTAATAGCTGGTGGGGGGCCCGCGACCTATTGAAAGTGCTGACTAAGTCTCTTATTCTCTGGTAAGGAAAGAATCAGGGACTTTCTATTTCTCAACTAGACTTCTCTCTAAGGCAAGTACTCCTAATCTTTTGTATGTCATGGACCGCCTAAGGCAGTTTGGTGAAGCCTATGGGTGTCTTCTTAGAATAATGTTTTTTTGTTTGATTTTTTTTTGTTTGTTTTTTAGGCAATTGGGGTTAAGTGACTTGCCCAGGATCAAATAGCTAGTAAGTGACAAATGTTTGGTCTGAGGCTGGATTTGAACTCAGGTACTCCTGACTTCAGGACCAGTACTCTATCTGCTGCACCACCTAGCTGTCCCTAGAATAACGTTTTTAAATGCATAAAATAAAATACATGGAACTACAAAAGAAATTAATTGTATTGAAATATTTTTATCAAAATAGTTTTTAAAATTTAGTTCATAGACCCTAGATTAAGAATGTCTGTTGTAATGGGTGGAATTACTTATTTTCTAGAGGATAGATGGATTTATGGATCCATTCAATCAGAACTTACTTCTGAGCCCTCACCCAGGGGCTAACCCTGCCTTTTTGGACATGCTTTATTTCAATGAATATTAGTCACTTGGCCTTCACCTAATCAAGCTGGTTCTCCATAGAAGTTGGCCCACATGATGAAATGCTGCATTATTATTATTATTATTGTTATTATTATCATTATTTACCACAGGGTCAGTCTGCATAAAAATAACCAAGCATCTGCAAATCACTCTCTCCTAGACCCTAGAATGTCACCCCCTCCCCTGTTGCCAGTAGGATTGATCTTGACCCAGGAGTTCTAAGTCATATATAATTTGAATTCTCCCTTGAAAAGGCAAAGGCATGCAACAGCGTAGTTCACACGGGATGTTTGACTCAGACTTGCCTTAGGACAGGTCCATCCATTAGTTGAAGATGTAGAAATTCTAGAGTTGGGGTCTCAGCTCACCCATGATACCAGGGTGTGAAACTCAGGATCTGGCACAAATTAGAGCTCAGGAAGATTGGTGTTTCCTCCATTTAACCTGTCACGTTGTTGATGGAGATCTCTGACTTCATGGAGGTGCAGTTAACCCATCAGAGATCAGTGTTAAGTAAAATAAATAGCCAGTTTCAGTAAGGATCCATGTTATCATTGCATTTCCCCATCTGCTTTTCTCTCTGACTTTGGCTATCATGTTCTGCTGCCACAGAATCCTATCATTTCTTCTTTTTCACTGACTAGTTTAAATCCCTGGCTCCATCTCCCACTGGTGGAGAATAGCTATAGAGTGAGGGGGTATTACATAAAACATTGTGTTCAATTCTGGGTACCTCATTTTAGGAGGAATATTGACAAAATTGAGCATACCTGGAGGAATACCATAATTGGTCAGTGTGTGTGGGGATGCCAAGGGTCTCAAAACTATGTCATCTGAGTATCAGCTAAAAGAACTGAGAATACCTAGCTTGGAAAAGAGGAAATTAAAAGGAGATATGGTGGCTGTATTCAACAATTTGAAGAACTGTCATATAGAAACAGGAGCAAGCAGATGGTGTTATTCCTGAAGACAAAGGTAAAGTCAATGGTTGGAAGCTACAAAAAGGCAAATTTCAGCTCAACAGAAAAAAAATAATTTTCTGCAAGTAGAACCATCCAGAAATGAAAAGGGCTGCTTTAGGAAGAAGTAAAACTCCCATATCTGGAAATGTCCAAGAAAAGTTGTCAGAGATGCTGGTGTGGGCTATTTCATGGGATGGGAGTTTGCACTAGAGATGGCTGAACCATGGATTGAATCACTATATTGAACCACTAGAGCTAGAAGGGACTGACAAAACCCATGCATTTGAACCAGTGAAACTGGGCAGTTTACTATTGCACTGGTGGTAGAGTCATCAATTATTAGTCCAGCTGTTTTAGAAAGCAATTTGGAACCATGCCCATAAAGCTAGCAATCTATACCAGGGGTAGGGAACCTGTGGCCCTCTAGTTCCTCAGGTGTGGCCCTTTGACTGAATCCAAACTTCAGGACATAGAAGACCTTGAGGACCTAGAGGGCCATAGTGGCCTCAAGGTTGCAGGTTCCTCACCCCTGCTATATATTCCTTGACCTAGCTATACCACTACTAGGCTTCTACTCCTAAAAAAAAAAATCAAAGAAAGAGGAAAGGGATCTGTGTGTATTAAGATGAAATAAAGTTTTTTCAAGCTTGGCCCAGGAGAAAAGCTTGGAAAACAAACCTCCCTCTATTCTTTTAGAGATAGAGAGTCATAGATGTGCACTTATTGCCTAGACTGTCAGACACAGTTTTTCTGAATCATTTTTTTTCTTTTTTAATTCTTTGTCATAAGGGCAGCAGAAAGGGGAAGAGAAATACTTGGAAAAGGTGATTATAAAAACAAGAAGTACACATAAAAAAGATTTTTAAAATATAAAGTTATGTTTAGGCTCAAAAATCATTTCATAAGAAATAAGAAGGAGGTGGAGCCAAGATGGCAGAGTAAAAGCAGTAATTTGCTTGAGCTCTCCCCCAAACCCCTCCAAATACTGGTAAAAAATGGCTCTAAACAAATTCTAGAGCAGCAGAACCCACAAAAAGACAGAGTGAAACAAATTTCCAGCCCAAGACAACCTGGATGGTTGATTGGAAAGGTCTATTGTGCTGGGCTGGGAGAGGAACATAGTTCAGCATGGGTGCATAGGCAAAGAACAGGCCTCAGCGAACCTGGAGCAGCCCTCAGAGGACTGAATCATGGACAACTGTGGCAATTTCCAGACTTTTCAACCCACAAACACCAAAGACAACTTAGAAGGTCAGTAGGAAAAGTCTGTGACTGGGTGAGAGAGAAGCTAGGTCCCAGCCCCAGTCTCAGCACAGCCCTGAGGCACAGCTGCTTCCAGAGTTTGGCTCACAGAGTGAGGGGGAATCCAGTAGCTAATCAGAGGGGGATTGCAGGGATCTCTTTGTTGGTACTAAGGCAGAAATCTCTTGCTTTGCCCATGCTTGGATCTGGATTGCAGTTCTGGGTGGCAGTTGTGGGGCAAGCAGGAGCACTGGCGTGGTGGAGCTTGTAGTGGCAGTGGAGAGGGTATCCTCCTCACAGTTCCAAGGCAGAAAAGAGTGCTTGCAGTCACTCATAGACCAGATAACAGGCCAGGAAAGGAATAAACACCTCGCCCTTGATCAAACCACCTTGGAAGAACTGAAAATTTACAGGTCCCTAGAAGTATCTCTGAAAACAGCTACACAAAACCCCTGAAGCTTGGGATAGTACATTCTCCATACTAGAAGCAGACCCCTACCTTAACAAAGAGTTTAAAACTCAAGTAATTGACTGGGATCATGAACAAACTGTGTAAAAAAAGTCAGACCACAGAATCTTTCTTTGATGACAAAGAAGATCAAAACATACAACCAGAAGAAGACAACAAAGTTAAAGCTCCTATATCCAAAGCCTCCAAGAAAAATATGAATCAGTCTCAGGCCATGGAAGAGCTCAAAAAGATTTTGAAAAGCAAGTAAGAGAAGTAGAGGAAAAACTTGGAAGAGAAATGAGAGTGAACAAGTCAAGAGCTTGCTAAAGGAGACCCCAAAAAAATACTGAAGAAAATAACACCTCAAAAAATAGCTTAACCCAAATGGCAAAAGAGGTCCAAAAAGCCAATGAGGAGAAGAATGCCTTAAAAAGCAAAATTGACCAAATGGAAAAGGAAGTCCAAAAGTTCACTGAAGAAAATACTTCCTTAAAAATTAGAATGGAACAGAAGGTAGTGACTTTGTGAGAAATCAAGACATTGTATAACAAAACCAAAAGAATGAAAAATTAGAAAACAATGTGAAATATCTCATTGGAAAAACAATTGACCTGGAAAATAGATCCAGGAGAGACAATTTAAAAATTGGACTATCTGAAAGCCATGATAAAAAGAACCTAAACATCATCTTTCAAAAATTATCAAGGAAAAAGCATTTCACAAATACAAGATGTGGGAGACATTGATAGAAAGTAGTTCTTCGGAACAAGAACTGAGGATTTTAATAGACTACAAGCCCAGTAGGCATCAACGTTTGAGAAAGCTAATGGGATCTGGGGCTCCAGGAAGAGAAGTTCCCAGCTCCCAAGGATGAGGAGGTGATTGTGCCAGTGGACTTTGTCCTTGCCAGACCACATCTAGATTACTGTGTTTAGTTCTAGGTGCCCACATTTTAGGAAGGACACTGATCAACTGGAGAGTATTCAGAGGAGGGCAACCACAATGATGAAGGGCTTTGAGATCATAACTGTATGATGATCTGTTGAAGGAATTGAGAAGTTTAGTATCAGGAAGAGAAGACTTATGGAGGACACGAGAGCTGAACTCAAGTATTTGAGGAGATGTTAGGTAGAAAGATTTGTTCTGCCTTGCCTCAGAAGGCAGAACCAGGAACAATGGGTGGAACCTCCAAAAATGCAAATTTCAGCTTTGGATAAGGAAAAATTCCCTCCTATTTAGAGCTGTCCCAAAGTAGAATGAGATGCCCCCAGGAGCCATCAGGTTCATTTTCACTAGGAGTCTTTGAGCAAAGGCTGCATGTTTATTTGTCAGGTATGTTTTAGAGAGGATTCTTGGTTAGGTATCGGTTGTACGAGATGGTCACTGAAATTTCTTCCACCTCTAAAATTACAAGGTCTTTTGACTTCAAAATTCCCTTCCCTTCCTTTTCTTTCTCATTTATTGATGCCATTTAAAAAAAGTTGCTATTTCTTTCAATGACTCTCCCTCCTAATAGTACCTAATCCCCATAGCAGTATAGTTATGCAAAACAAACTGACATACTGACCATGTCTGACAACATGCCTCATCCTGCATCTCCGTACCAAGAGGAGAGAGGTATGCTTCACTGTCAATCATCTGAAATCAAGACTGGTCCTTTTCACCCTTTTTCCGTTCCATCACTCTACTCACTCTAAAATTCCTTCTGGCTCTTAGACTCTACGATTCTAGGACAGGTATGTTCCCCAGCACAGCCAATTGACAGACTCTGACCTGCTTGTGGGGGGCTATCTAAAGGCCCCATGGGCCTCCATAGGAACCCCAGCCTGAAGGCACCAACTATTGAGAACAAACATAACCCCATTTACTATTTGTGCTTGATCTTCAGGGCAGTTAAGGAGATTATTAGCTTGAGCATTTCAATCTGTAAAGAGATTTTCTCAGCGGAGTGTAAACAAAGAAAAGGTCTTAAAGGCATCACTAGCTATGGTAGTCCTTTCTTTGAATACTTTGTTATTTGGTCTGTTAGTATTACAGAAAAGTCTAATCCCTAAAGACTCTTGGGAAAATAAAATGGAAATCAAATTTTTATGCTTGGTCCCTTATGCCAGGGACCAAGGGTTAAAATAGGGGGGAAGAATCCGAATGTTGCCTGAAACTTGCCCTTCAGGAGAAGCTGCTGCACCACTGTAGCCTGGGAAAGAAGCCAGCAGGTGCAGCTGGGCAGGGCCCAATACAGGAGCTGGCCTTCAATTTAACTTCATCCAGCCCCGGGTAGATCTGAGGTCAGAGGGAGCCCATTCAAAGAGAAGTTCTGAAGGAAATCAAGGCACTGTGAACAAACCATAGTTAATACATACATTCCAGAAGTCTGAAAAAAAAATAGAAATAGAAAATGTTTAGTTCACTGTCCAACAAATAGTAATTGCATTTCACATCTAATAAAAGGAAAGGGGGTGGCAAGCAGAGGCGGGGTATGGAGCCATGGAAGAGAGTGGTGAAACTGCACAGCAGGAGCTGAGATTCCCTCAGGATACTTCCAGTCCTACCAGGACTACGGAGACAGTGAGGGTGAGGTGGGAGAGAGTTGCTTTGGATTTCGGATGGTGTTACAGTAGCCAGAATACCAAATGATGCAATTGATGTAAAGTACTTTGCAAACCTTAAATCAATACATAATTGTTATACAGAATAATAATGTAATTATATTAATAGACACATGTGTACATATGTGTGCATATATGTACATGTGTATGTGTGTACATGCATACACACACAGGAAGAATGGGTTATTTGGAATCAGAGGACCCAGGTTTGAATCCTGATTCTGTAATTTATTACTTGTGGTTCCTGGAGCAGATCGCTTAACTCCTCTAGGTGTCAGTTATGGGTAGGGACTAGACCTGGGATTTCATTTTTTTTTTTTTTTGGTGAGGCAATTGGGGTTAAGTGACTTGCCTAGGGTCACACAGCTAGTAAGTGTCAAGTGTCTGATCTGAGACTGGATTTGAACTCAGGTCCTTGTGACTCCAAGGCCAGTGCTCTATCCACTGTGCCACCTAGTTGCCCCCTGGGATTTCATTTATATAGAGAACTACCAGATGAGGAAGTTTCCTCTATCAAAGCAAGTCAGTACCTTTTCTCCACCCCATAGCCTTAGAGCATCTCCCATTTTAGAAGACTAGCCTAGAGCACTCAGAAGTTAAGGGATATGCCAAGTGTCTCAGACAGGATGTGCCAGAGGCAGCACTGGCACCCAAGGCATAGATTCACGGATATAGAATGGCAAGGGTTGTTAGAAGTCATTTAGTCCACTTCCTCACTTTACAGATGAGGGAACCGAGACCTAGAGATGTTAAATGACTTTCTCCATGTCCTACAAGTAGTAAATGGCAGAGCTAGGGTTCAAACCAGGTCCTCCGATTCCAAATAATGCTTTCTTCCTACTGTACCATGATGCCAAGCTGACCTGAGGTCTCCCTTCTATTCTCTCATGTATCATTATCATTATTATCACTACTACTTAAGAGAAGTAGATCCATTAAGGTCACTTCTAATTCTTAAATATGGTGGTTCTATGAAACTAATAGTAGTGTTCATTGGATCATGGACGTCTAGGTGGTACAGTGGATAGAGTGCCAGGCCTGCAGTCAAGAAGACTCGTCTTCCTGAGTACAAATCTGTTCTCAGACACTTACTAGCTGTGTGACCCTGAACAAGTCACTTAACCCTGTTTGCCTCAGTTCCTCATTTGTAAAATGAGCTGGAGAAGGAAATGGCAAACCACTCCCGTATCTTTACCAACCTATCAGTTATCCAACATTCTCATTGTGATTGGCTTTCATTCCTTTTCTGGTCATGCTTCTTCAATGAGATCCTTTATGCCCTTTCTGTGTAGTTCACTGGTAAACATGTGCTCATCATGTATTTTTCTTAAGGGTGACCTGCAACTTTAATTCTTCAAGAATTGCAGTACTCAACTCAACCATTTTATAGAGCAATTTGGAACTATGCCCAAAGGCATATATATATGCATGTATATATACATACATACATATATATAACTATAAAACCATGCATACCCTTTGACCTAGCAATACCACCACTAGATCTGTATCCCAAAAGAGATAAAAAACAAAAAGGACCTACATGTACAAAAACATTTATAGCAGCTCTTTTCTGGGGGCAAAGAATTAGAAAATTGAGGGGATGCCCATCAATCAAGGAATGGCTGAATAAATCATAGTATGTGATTATGATGGAATGCTATTGTGCTATAAGAAACGATGAGCAGGATGCTCTCAGAAAAACGTGGAAAGACTTAACACGAGCTGATGCAAAGTGAAATACACTATGTACAAAGTAACAGCAACACTGTAAGATGATCAGCTGTGAATGACTTAGCTATTCTCAGCAATACAATGATCCAAGACAACTCCAAAGAACTTATGATAAAAAATGCTACCCATCCACAAAGAACTGATGGTGTCTGAATACAGATTGAAACATAGTTTTTTTCCCTTGGGTTTCATCTTTTTTGGTCTATGTTTTCTTTTACAACATAACTATTAATGGAAATATTTTGCATGACCACCCATGTATAATCCATATTGAATACTTGCTTCCTCAGTGATGGGGGAGTGGGAGGGAGGAAGGGAGAGAATTTGGAAGGCAAAGTTTTAAAAATGAATGTTAAAAATTGCTTTTACATGTAACTGGGGAAAAATAAAATACTAAATAAATAAATTTTTAAAAAAAGAATTGCAGTACTCTATAACTTGTAACTGTGTGGCATCACTCAAAGAATATAGAGAAGGTTGGTGTAAATTAACAACACTGTCCAATTTCCCAAAGTTGTTTTTCTCCTCCTATTCAGTTCTGGGTCCAATTTATTATCCATCTGCAGTATCTCTATGATTGTCCATCTAACCACATGGAACATGGGCAATAATCACTCTTCAGTCAATTTTTTTTTTGTTTTTCCAGTGTGCTTGGTAAGGCCAAACTTTTTTGAATAACTTTAAGAGATGATTCTGTTATATTCTGGAGCTTAAGCCATCAACACAATGTCATCCACTAATGGGAGTATCTGGAGAATCTTACCATCTAGAGAATTTCTCTTCAACTTACACTTTGCCCTAGATATTCTTTATGACTGTGGCAAACATCTTTGGCAAGAATATCTTGTTTTATTACTCTTGATATTAACAATCAGGGGGCCATATGCTCATAAATCTTAAATTTTAAAAATTAAATTTCCATCCACTGTGGTGAAAAGTATCTTGGTCAACAAGTAGAATTGACTGAATTTTCCAATTAATAGATTAAATGATTTATCTAGCAAACCAATCAAAAAACAGTAATTTTACTAAGTGCCTACAGTGTGCCTGGTACTATGCTAGGTGCCTGAGATAAAAAGAAAAAATCCCTTTTCTCTAGGGCCTTACATTCTAATGGGGGAGACAACGTGTGTGAATATACAGAGTGAAAACACAAAACTATACAAGGTAGATACCAGGTAATTAAAGAGAACACTAATATTACCAAGAGTAAAGATGACCTTGTATTAATGCAAGGACCTATTCCTCTGAACTTTCACTCATGTGCACAACTGTTCCATCAAATTTTTCAATGACTTTTTCTTAAGCTTCAATATTTTATCAACTATAAATCTTCAATCTAATAAACAAAGCATCCACCTCAATCCAAGCATTTAGAAAGAAGACTCATAACTACAAACTCCACTTTCTTTAAGGTAACTTCAGGCATGTAAAACAAACCTAATGGGATAAAATAGTATTTCTTCCAAATTTTGCACAGATAGAAAGCAAAAAGCTTCAAAGTCAATAAAAAATAAACATTTGAAAACAAAGCTTTATTTAAAATGTAGTTGTTAAAGTAATCTAATATAAAGAAGCAGTATATAAAACCATAAACCTCAAGTTGTCTCCTATACTAGTAAGGCATAAAGTAATCTTGGAGAGTCAATACATTTCTTAAAATATCACAGACCGAAACACCAATTAGACTAAAAACACAAACTTGGAAAGTAAAAAACTTCCAATGTGTTTAAGAAGTGATAGGTAAGTGACTAAGTATAGAATCCTTATGGTTTGTCTGTTTGTTTTTAAATAAACGGGCCCCTTATTGAATGGATTAAGTACATAATCCCATCTGGTTCCCTCTGCTTGGCATAGATTCTACCAGCCTGATGACCACAGGTTTCTCCACAACTTTTCCATGACCCATGATGGCTATTATTAAGACAAATTCATGCCATAAACTGAATTTTGAAGCTCTTTTTCTTCTTTTATTTGAAAGTTTAGATCTTTGGGTTTTCTGGGTGCTGACTCTCCATTGCTTTTGTTATTAACTTGTAGGTTCCCCATAGTGTCTTTCCTCTTATATGAAGACTTCCCTCATCCAGGTACCAGTTAACTGGCTTATTTTACTCTGTATGTTCAATATGATCTGGACAACAGATCGTCCAATTTAGGAAAACCAAATAGAAAACAGCACCTTTTAAAAAGCTCAAAGTGCTTTAATAAGTTTAGAATAACGTAATGGAGCCAATTGTTGAACAAGTATTTATTAGGTGACTAATAGGTGCAAAGCACTTGTGATTATTATTCTCCCTACTTTACAGATGCAAAAACTGAAACGTTTTTTGTCCAAGGATGTACAACTGTAACTGGTTAAGTGTTGTAGTCGATGACTTAGCCCACTGTGTATTTATTAGATGCCACTACGTCACGCACATATGTAGAATACAGACAAAATTAGTGTGTTGAAGTTTGGCTTTACTTTATAAAAATACATAACTTAAAGGCAAATAACAATCTCCATTCAAGACATAAACACCTGCTAGATTAAATATTTTTAGGTATTTCATTTCAACAAAAAGAAAAATAGGTAAACTCAACCTAAAGGTTATGCATGACATTCACATTTCAAGAGGGAACAATACCAGAAGGATAGTCATCACAGAAAATGCTATGACTTATTGGAACATGTCCATTGTCCAAAAGAAATAATTTTTATCAATATGGCCTTTATTTGCATGGCTTGAAATTGCAGTTTGGTTTGCTGGAAAAATTTGATTCATGAAACATCAGAAACATGACCTCTTTCCCTCTAAAGTAAGCATCTCTAAATTGGTTTCAAAACAAAACATTAAACTTCTATGAAGTATGAGCTATGCTTTCAAATTCCTATATTTTCCTTTTCAGAAAACTGGTAATGAAAGGCTTCTTGCTAGATCCTGTCTGGCTGAGAGTTCAATATATGATATACTCTGTTTGACAATGTTGACAATGATACTGAAATGGAGAAATACTGATAGTTGAATTACAGTCAGAATATCAAGTCAAAAAGAATATAAATGTTAAGGTATTTAGGTATGTTGTTAGATTAATGCAACATCTCTCTTGAGCTTTGTAAACAACTGCTAAAATATTATATCCTTATGACCTAAGAAGGGATGATTTGTTTTCCAATAATAACTGCATTAAATTATTACTTTTATCCTTATCCTCTATGAAAGACATCAAGTCCTCTGAAAGAAACTCAACTGGCTCAGAACTCTTACCAGGTTGAACTAGTGTATACATATTTTCAACAGGAGGTTGTTAGATTTATACTTGGAGGTCTGCAGGTTTTCCTAATAGAAAAATAGTTTAATAGCCAGTACTTGCCAAACTATTATTTCATAGTAAAACATGCTCTGTTGTTCCTTCAAATCCTGCTGAAGGATCACAGTAGTAACTGCCAAGATCCTGAGCTTAATGAAACAAAAAACTCCAAAACATAAAAGGGCACAGAATTTCAGTATGTAGCAGCTACATTTCTGAAGTTGCTAATTGTGGAAAACAAAGACTTACAAGACCTATGGCTCAAGATTGAGTTTTAAATTTCAATGAGCCACATTTGCATTGGAAAGGTAACAGCTGAAATGCTCACTGGAGTTCTACCTGCCATATTTAATCACTCATGCATTGAAGCTGGGGTAAAGTGACCCATCTATTATTATATCAGAAATGGTTGGTAATTTTGCTATTTATATTGCATCAAAGAATTCAGTATGCTCTATATACATGGCAACTGGCGAATGACAGTACTAGAAGACTCCCTTATTCATCTGATTTTAGTTCTTTTTACAAATTCCAACACTACATTTATTTAAATATGATAAAGACATATAAAGCGCATGCCAGGCCCACAAGTACTCTAATTTGGCTAAGGGCCTGTTACATAGTTATACTATGTCAGTGACAAATATCTGTAGCTCAGTGAGGTGAGGCTAGCTACAGGGCTAAAGGAAAACCTCACACAAGCAAGTTATTTTAAAAGTGCTGAGACTCTCAAACTGGGACTGAGGAGTCTGTAATAAAATCTAACCCTAGCTACCTGAAAACATATCCAATCATATCAGACCCATAATTGTGGGAGGAAAAAAGTAAAAATAATCTTTAAAGCATCACTGAGATAATGACATTAGAGGTTGGGAGTGATGCTTTGGGTTAACTAAAAACAGAGCAAAATGCAGCCTGACTGTAGCAGCATGAAAATATGGTAGCTTTAAGACAGATGATGCTGCTAGGCTCTGACAACTTGGTCTGTCTTTCCCCTTAGTTTGTAAAGTAATTTCTTCTTGGCAAGTCTAAAGGACCAACTATTTAAGCTTTCTGTATAATACATGTGTCTATAAACTGCAAAGGCCCAGTTAAACCATTTTTTTTAACAGCCAAAGAATATGAGGCATACTCATAAAGTAATCAGATTACATAAAATTCTATGTGAAAATCTTTATTACTTTGTAGCAGTACTTTGTATGATGAGGGGGATGCTATGGTGGCGAACAAAATGGTACTCCTCTAGGCAAAATTAATGTTTATTTACTGTTTTTGAATAAATATTGCTATATAAAAACTTAAGTCCAAGAAAAAAATGTCAAAAAGCACTTCCCTCTTCTCTCCTAACCAGACACAAGAATCTCTTTTCCATTATCATCTCAACATTCTATATCAACCTAACCATTACCTAACCAATCTAACCATTCAGACTGGTTAAATTGGTTTGGATAGCATGCCTAAACTAGAGGATGGAGAATATAGCAACTAGAAATAAACAGAAATAAACAGAGAAGAGAGAATGATGGTGGTAGCTGAAGAGAAAAGGAGAGCTGTCATGGGAAGAGGAGAGGAGGGGTAGAGGGAGAAGAATTTAAGGATGCTTGCTTGCCCTTTCCCTTTTCCACCCATTTATGGAGGAAAACCTTTCAGGCTTAGTTGGGTGTTTTCCCCAAAGGGTCAGAGGACATGCCCTGGGCAAGGCCGGTCTCTCCTGTTTAGAGATGTTGCTGCTACAAGGATTTAGATGTGTGCCTGCTTTTCCATTATCTCTGGCCTCTGGTTTGATCCCTGAACAACCAACCCCATGATACTTTCCACTGGTATTAACTAACACTGACCAAGAGATGACGTCAGTAACTATGCTGGAACAGGCAGCTGTTGGCATTCCGAGAAGTCAACCCGTCCTGGAAGGATAGGATTTCTTCCCCTATTGAGTGGCTGGACATATTGAAGGGATGCGGGCTCATAAGGATAGAGCTGCCTTATTTCAGAAGCAAATCAGCCCATTTCAGTGAAACCAAAGAGACAGATGGAATTCATTAATTCTAAAATGGCAGTTGAAATACCACTCAGAATTCCTAAACATTCTTTTACTTTAAGAGTAAAAACAAAGAAATTCTTTTATGATGTCATATCATGAGAGAATGTTCTATTCCCTGCTTTCATTCGTGATTTATTACTTAGGTGATGAACCAAAGTAAAATATAATTGAGAGGTGACTCTCACCCCCTGGAAGCCTCACCTGAGTGAAATGTCTATGACATGACACTACTACCATGCTTATAAATAAAGAGAAGAGAGTTATCAGACTGTTTAAAAATGGGCAAATAAAAATGAGTGATATGAATCACAGCTCTTCACACCTGAAAACAACAGCACATTTTTCCTTCAAAAAATAAAAAAAAAAATAGTGATGAGAATCTGAAATTGTGTATACACAAAAAGACAGAGCAAAAAGCCTTGGTGAGGTCTCAATTGTTTTTCTCTTCAGGGAATGGAATTCTCTAACGATGACAAATACTTGTCTGTTTCCTGCTGCATTCTAGGTTATTTGATGTTTTTCAGGAGGGCTGTCCGGGCATTCACAACTGCCTTGAAGGCATCTTCACTGCCTGGAGCCACACACTTGTCAGGGTGGAGAAGCACTGCAAGTTTCCGGTAAGCTTTATTCACCTCATCCCTGGGGGAAAAGAAGATAGTTATTTGTTATTAACATGGTGAGCCTTCAATCATTTTATTTTGACTTCCAATAATATTTCTTTCAGATATATTATTTAATTTAAATCATTATCCTGGGTGAAAATAATTTAAAAAAACTCAAATAGGTAGTACAAAGTAAAACAAAAATAATTTCATAATAAAAACCATGTATTGTGATAGTTGGGATGCAGAGTGAGGCAGAAAGGACTAGGAGTAAGAAGACTTGTGTTTGAGACCTGGACTTGCCACAAACTCACTGTGTGCCTCTGGGAGAAATACTTAATCTTTCTGGGCATTAATTTACTTGTATAAAAAAATAAGAGAGTTAATCAAGGAAGGCTTTGTGGAGCTGGATTCTGAAGGAAGTGAAGTTTATGGATTAGTAAAATGGTAGGGATTTTGCATTTCACTTAGGTTAATAGTAAGTACAAATGTACAGAGGCTAGAATGTATAGATTGTGGGATAGTTCATGCAGGTCTGTGCTGAGAAGCAATAAGAAGTAACGTTGCTCTGCAGAGGAAGAACGAGGGGTAGGCAAAGTAGACAGCACCCCAGGGTAAAACGTGCAGGGCTGCAGTGAGAAATTCTTCTGAAGGGAATTTTGTACAGCTGAGCACATTTCTAATGCCTGATAATTTCATTCTTCTCTGCACAGAGGCCTTCATTTGTGGAAGACCAGACCACATGCTGCAGTGAAGGCTCAAAAGTCAGAGTCTGAAGACTAAGACTGTGAGGTGAAGACAGAGTAGACCCTGCTCTGAACCACCTCTGCCCACAAGAGGCAGAGGATTCTACAGCAGTCATCAAAGCACCAAGGATGCAACGACAGACTGAGCCAAACACATGGAGTTTTCCAGCATTCTCTACATTACGGTTACTGACCTACTTTCTCCCAGCCTCTGAGATTTTGGTGATGTAAAGACATATTGATACTCACTTGGCCTAGTCTTCTGATTTATGCCTCCTCTCCCCCCAACTCAGAACTTCCTTCATCTACCCTGGGAGATAACCCTTCTCTCATGCTGGTGTTTGCCTAATTGTTAGCACATTTTCACAGTGTAGTATAGTAGAGAGCATCATAGACTCAGGAAAGACTTAGGTTCAGATCTCATCTTTACCATTTATTAGCTGTGTGGGACCATAAGCAAGTCACTTAACCTCTCTGAGTGTCAGTTTTCTCCTCTGTGAAATGGGGATAATAATCTTGCAAATTTACCTAATAGGATGATTATGAGGAAAGTACTTCGTAAATGTTACAGCATGATACAAATGTGAGCTCCCACTGGAGGCTGTGACCTAGCTCCAGAGAGCACCAGCACCCCCCGGAGGCTTCTCTTAGTTGGCAGAGGACTTACTTGGGTCCTGGGTTCAGTTCAAGTTGTACAAGGACCTCCACCATCAGGGACTCTGCACAGCCTCAGTCAAGGTGGTCTTGGTCGTGTCTTGCACAGTGAGGCAGACCGTCCACTGAATCACCTCCTACCTTATTGAAAATAGCTCCTTATTGAACAATGTGTATGGGTAAGGGTTTCTTTCAGGAGCTGGAAGGGACTTCTGACATTCCTCTAAGGATGAAAATTGCTCACCAGATGATATGCTAAACAAGTTAATGTATATAAAGTGCTTCGCAAACCTTAAGGTACTATATAAATGCTAATTATTATTCCCTTTTATTATATGCCAGCTCCCGTAAGGACAAAGGACCATGAAAGAATATGCCAGTTCCTTCTGTTCCCTAAGTTAGAACTGGAGATGGAACACTTATGATCTAGGGGATTAGTTCCTGAAGTGCTCAGCTACGCCCACATGCACTGAATGAGTCCAGGCAGATGTGGGTACTAATCAATATGTCTACACTTATTTGATAATATCTGACATCAGGTTCCACACTGTTATGGCAAAGGTAGTCACATGATGAGGGTAAAGGGTACACTTAAAGGTCTCACGTCCAACCTAACCTTGTTGTATGGAAACCTATCCTGGTAGGGAGTGAAACACGGACTAACCTGCCACCATGGATATGACTCCACAGCTCGAGAGGCTAATATCATCACATGTTTCATAGTCTACCTATTTTTGACTGTTGAGTTTGAACTGATGGGCCCACAGGCATTGTGAGTCTGAGCTTTGGTGGAATCTGGAAGCTTCTGCCAACTTTATGGACTTGTTCCTGGTCCAGAGATCTGTATTAGCCCACTCTTTTAAAATGATGAGTGGACACTCACTACAGTTTGAGCCTTTGACCCAGGAGACTAAATAGATCTATTTGGATCTAAATAGAAACCATGTTCAGGTCAGCCAAAATATAACTCATCAAAATAATTTCTAGTAGTACTAGGGATCAACTGGCTGGGAAAGAAGACTGAGAAGTCAAATGAATAAGACAACCAGAAAGAGGAGTGTTTTGGAAGTTAAGGGAGGAGAAAATGTCCGGGAGCAGGGAGTGGTTAACAGTATAAAAAGGAGCAGTAAACTCAACCAAGGGGGAAAAAAAACACATTTAGCTGCCAATAAATTGATGGTGTTGGTAAGTGTGGAGATAATTGCAGTTGAATGGCAGGGTTGGAAGCTAGTTGGCAAGGAGTTGAAGAATAAGAGGAGAACAACTGGAGGCAATGAGTATGATTGCCTTTACCTATGAGTTTGGCTGTGAAAGGAAGAAGCGATATAGGATGTTAGCTTGAGGGACAGGAGGATAAAGTAAAAGTTTTTTTCAAAATAAGGGTGAGGTTGGCATATTTGTAGGTCACAGGGAAGGAACCAAGAGATAAAGAGACATGGAAGATGAGAAAGGAAATCACTCAATGGGCAAGCTCTCAGAAATATGATGGGATGAGATCAAGCACACAAAGTAGAAGGGTTGGCCTTGGCAAGGAGAAGGGTCACCTACTCCTCAGAGACTATGGCAAAAGAGAAGGGGATACCATGTAGAGGGGTGTGGATATACAGTGTTGCGAAGGGAACTCAATTTTCTCAATAAGCAGGTGGTAAAGTCCAGCTAAGAATACAGGGATAGGGGTAAAATAGAGAGCATGAGACTGACAAGAAGAATTAAAATAGCTACTTCAGGAAGCATTACAGAAATCTGAATAGGACAGAAAAAAGGATTGTTGTGCAGCAGTTGAGACCAGATCACATAACTCTGTAGTGGCTTGTGACATTTTCCATTGACAATAAGCAGCACACAAGTCAAAGATGAGAAGACAGGTAGTGAAGATAACCCAGAGTTCAGATTTAGCAAGGCATAAGTGGCATGAGGACAAGGGGGTAAGGGATTTAAGGGGAGAAGCCCCTGAATAATCAAATTGGTCAACTATAGGGTCAAGTATTTGAAAGGAGGAAAGTGAAGCCAGAGAAGAATTGATAGAGAGGGAGACCAGGGCAAAGTGGAAATGCAGGAGGTCATGGTGACAATGAAGAGTAGGTTTAGGCAGAGTAAGGCACAAGTAGAGACGAAAGGGTAAGAGGTTATGACTAGAGACAGAAATTTCAGAGTTCCAAATTGTGGAAGTATCACAGTTCTAGGGGGAAAAGAAGTTTATGGTATGACCATCCCCATGGAAGGCTGAGGTAAAGGGAAGATATGACATGGAAGCTGAGGAGGTTGATGAACTGGAAGCCAAAGTTTTGAGAAAATATCATCATATATGTATACCAAAGTTTCCACATTTGAGGAAAAGGCTGGGGCATAGGAGAAGACTATGACCAAGGAACTAAAGAAAGGATGGAGGGTGGCCTGGAGATTGGTAGACCATAGGATCACAAATTTAGAACCACAAAGGATCTAAAAGGCCACCTCGTCCAACCTCCTCATTTTACATCTGTGGAAAAAGAGGCCTGGCAAGATTAAGTAACATGTCCAAGGTCACACAGTTAGGCAGGGCAGAACCTAGGCCCTCTGATTCCAGGGTAAGTACTGTTCCTGTGACTTAGCAGCACATAGCACAGTGCCTGGCACACAGTAGGCACTTAATAAATGTTAGCTGGCTGACTATAACAAAGATCTAGACAGAATGAACTGCACAGAAGGAGTGCTTGCTGTGAGAAGGAAGTTTTTGACTTGGCAAATACTGCTCCTGAATCACAGGGATGGGGGCAAGGGCAGGGGAGTTTTTGCTGCATAAACTGGGTGAAGTACTAGACAAACCTATGATTATGTGACTAGGGCTTCCAGTCTCTAGGGTCCTATGATGACAGGGGTAGGGAAATGGGGAAGAGAAATGATGTCCATCTGTTCCTTCCACAAACACCAAGAAAGAAGATAATAGGCCTGCAGGTAGACCAGATTAGACATCTGGATCAGTAAATAACTATTGATATGGTTAGGGACCTAAATGAATTCACATTTGACACTAATTCCTTTGTCTCACTGACCAATGGCAAGCTATAATGCACACCCAGGAGATACCTTGGAATTGGAACATTAACTAGGCTCCTGGAAGGGCCTGGTCTCTAAGTCTCTGGTCCTAAGCAAGATCTGGTAGTGAGAAGCCTGGTGTCTGGATATTTAACTGTATTTATAGAGGGTTACAGCTAAGCAGAGAGATGTGGGTAGTACCTCCACATATAATAGCAGGTTTTGTGACAAGAAGGCCATCACAGGCAGGTAGGAGAATAAAAAGGGTAGTGTCATGAAAACCCAGAGAGTAACCAGGAAGAGACGGTGAACAACAATGACAAATGCTGCACAGAGATCATGAAGATGAGGACTGAGAAAAAGTCAACAGATTTTGGTAATTAAGACAGTAACAGTAACTTTGGAGAGAGAAATTTCTGCTGAGTAACGAGGTCATAAATTAGATGACAAGAGAATGAGAAGTCAGAAGAGGAAAAGTGAAGGCAACGAACACAGACATGCCATAAAGGGACAAACGGATAGAACTAAGCAGGTTTTGCCTTTGCCTAGAAAACAGAAGGCTTAGGAGGCAGAGGATATTTCTATTCTAGTATTTGAAAGACCACTATGTAGAAGAGTGATTTGATTTTTTTCTGCTTGGCTTTGGAGGGCAGAACTAGAAACAAAGGCTCTAAATTACAGGGAGGAAGATGTAGTTAGTCTTGATATAAAGAAAAACTTCAAGGCAGCGAGGTGGCACAGCAGATAACAGTGCTGAGCCTGAAGTCGGGAAAACTTATCTTCCTGAGCTCAAATCTGGCTTCAGGCTCTTCCTAACTGTGTGACCCTGGGCAAGTCACTTAACCTTGTTTGCCTTAGTTTCCTCATCTGTAAAATGAGCTGGAGAAAGAAATGGCAAATCATTCCAGTCTCATTGCCAAAAAAACCCCCAAAAGGGGTCACAATGAGTCAGGCACAACTAAAACAACTGAACAACAACAAAGAAAAACTTCCTCACCATTAGAGCTGGAAACAGCCTCCTTGGGAAAGAATGGGTTCCCTTTAAACAGAAACCTGGACCAGAGGCTGGACAATCACTGGTGGGGGAATGATGGTTAGATGTGGATTAGACTACATGGCCTCTCACATCCCTTCTAACTTAGATTCGGTGCTTAATGTTTAATTAGGATTTTCCTATCAATTTGACCAATAGGTAATACTGGGAAGAAATGTGGCAGAGTGGATAGAGAGCAAACCTCAGAGGAAGAAAAGACCTGGGTTCAAATTTCACCTCTGACGGTCTGTGTGAACCAGGGGAGCAAATCCCTGACAGAACCTCAGGTAACTCTTTAAGATTCTAAGGTGAAGAATCTTAGTCTGTACTGTACTCTATTTACACCAGTAAAATCACCGGTCCATCAAAACCCATCTAACATTGAACTGGTTAAGAGCCCTAGGGTGGCACCCAGCACCAGGGGTCCTGAAATACCATTTACCTTGTGGCTCCAGGTTTGACTCCCAACATGTCCCAGCTATCTTTGCTATTTCGAATCCTGCGAATGTTATCAGCTTGCTCTTTGGTGAAACTTATGCTGACGTTTGTTCCAGGACGTTTCCCACCATTTTCACAAAAATCAACTATGGCAGAATAAAACATCTGTAAACAAAGCATTATAGAATTATCTTAGGAAAACTAGATTTGGCACTAATTTACTATGCCAATGACACTTGTTAAAACCGCTAATCATCTTTATAAGTTATAAATGAAGGTGTTAAAAGATAAGTATCCAATTTAGAACCACAGACAGTGGTGGCCTCCCTCTTCAACCCAGTCCACCAGCAGAAAAAAGTGCTGTAGGGTGCCCTTCTCCCTAACTTTTCTGCCAAAGTCACTGTTTCCTTTCCTCCTCCCAGCTATCCCTAAAGAGGAGGAGACCAGGGCCCTGCTTCATTCTGACCCTTAGACCTTCTTCTCCCTTCTAAATGGTTGTGGGCCTGGCTCCTCTATTATTGTTGTTCTTTCATTCTTGAAGAGAACCAGTGACATCACAGGGTGATGACTTGAACATGAACTGGATTTAAATGAGGCAGAGCTGTGCAAAGTTGTAAGCCTTACTCTTACTTCTAGAGTCACTGAAGTCCAGTGGCAAGACAAATGTGAGGATGCCTGGCAATGGCCTGGGATGCATTGTCCTGGCTCTTCTGGACCTCCCTTGATACCCCCAACATGGCTGCTCAGAATGCTTGGATGAGTAAAAAGTTACCAACTACAATCCTTTTGGCAACATGAAGATCCACTGGATCTTGCCATCTGCCTTGCGCTATACAGTAAAGACCATCAAGGCTTATCATCTACTCTGTCATTATGACTTTCAAAACCTCAGTCATTGCCATGTGATCTTCCAATGGCCTCTAAAGATCACTAAGCCTTTTTATATGTTTCCCCTAATAAGAACGCAAGCTTCTTGAGAGCAGGGATTTACATGTTAATTTTTGTAATTCTAAAGCAGGCCTGCACAACCTGCGACCCAACAAAGGATTTCAGGCAGCCCATGAAAATTGTACAGGAAAACATCCTCCACATTTTTTCCCCAGGCCATCGGAAATCCTTTGCTATGCCCACGGGCTATAAGTGGCCCATGGGTTGTAGGTTGTGCAGGCCTGTTCTAAAGTTTGCAAACAACATATAAACATGAACGTTTCTGTATACAGTGAAGATCAGCTAAAGAAGGTATTAGAAGCTGCCTAGTTCTATCATGCACAGATGATGACTTTAGAGTACTTTGTCCCAAAGTGGCCCTGCTTTTCTGTCTGTCTCTCAGACTTTCTGTTATCTCCTGCTCATTTAAAAAACAAATGTATGTTTTATTGACAACTTTTTATTCCCCCAGTATCACTATCACTAGTACTCTTCTTCCTCTTTCCTCAACCAAAAAAAGAAAAAAAAAAGCTGTCTCGCGCCAATAAGAACAGTCAAGCAAAATATATGTAACCTTCACCTGTATCTAAAAGTGCTAATCATTGGTCTTCTGCAGTTGTCACCACTCTGATTGGGTCCTTTCACAGTTTTTTTCTATTTTAATGCTCTACTCATTGTATACATTGTTCTCCTGGTCCTGCTTACTTCACTTTGCACTGGTTGATACAAACCTTTCCAGATGTCTCTGAAACCATTCCTTTCATCATTTCTGTATTCTAATAATACATTATTCTACCATAATTTGTTCACTCACTCTCCAACTGAGGGGAATCTCCTTATTTTTCAGTTTTCCACTAACAAAAAAGTTACTATTAATATTTTTGAACACAGAAATCTTTCTTTCTTTGATCTCACTGGGATACAGATCTAATAGTGATATCCTTGGGTCAAAGGAATGTAAATTCTCATGACTTTTTGGTATAGTTTCAAACTGACTTCTAGAATGGCTGGAATCATTCAAGTTTCCACTAATAGTGCATTAGCGTATGTACCAGAGATGCTGCCGCAGATGCTGCTGCTCACCTAGAATATTGCAATTGGTTTCCCTGCCTCAAGTCTCTCTGCACGCCAGGTCATCCTCTACTCAGTCTCCAAGTTTTGAATTCCCTTAAGCGTAGATCTGACCATATCACTTCACTACTCAAGAAACTCCAGTGTCTCCTTAACGCCTCTAGGATCAAATATAAACTCCTCTATTTGGCTTTTAAAGATTTTTACAGCCTGAGCCCAACCTCTTTCTAGCCTCACTGTAGGTATTACTCCCGTCCTCATATTCTAGGATACAGCCAAACTGGCCTTTTCTTTGTTCCTCACACATGACCCTCCATACCTTTGTACAGCCTGTCCCCTATGCCTGGAAAGCATTCCCTCCTCACTCTGCCTCATAGGACCTTTCCCTTCCTTCAAGATGCAGTTAAAGCACCTTCTACTTGAAGTCTTTGCCTTTCATGATTACCTCAATAGCTAGCACCCTTACTCTCAAATGGTACTAAATAATTCTTAGTATTTATTTGTATTTAGATGACTAGGTGGCACAGTAGATAGAGTGCTGGGAGTCAAGAAGACCTGAGTTCCAATCCAGCATCTGACACCTCTTAGCTGTGTGACCCTGGGAAAGTCATTTAATCTCTCTCAGCTTTGGTTTCCTCAACTGTAAAATGGGAATAATAGCAAAGATCTCACAGGATTGTTGTGAGAATAAGATTTTGTGTGTGTGCGTATGTATCTTTGCAAACTAAAGTGTCATGATGATTTATTCTGCATATATTTACATATGTACTTTTTTGTCTTCCCCAGTGGAATGTAAGTTCCTTGAAAGTTTTGTTTCATTCACCCAATTTGTATCCTGACCATCTAGCACAGTGCCTAGCACATAGTAGGTGCTTAATACTTGTTGTGTGACTGTCCTCCCACATTCTCTCTAACAACTATCATTTTCCATTTTTGCCATCTTTGTCAATGTGGCAGTGTGAAGAGGAAGCTTAGAGTTGTTTTAATTTGCATTTCTCTTATTCCAGACTTGGAACAATTTTTCATATGGCTGTTGATAGCTTGGATTTCTTCCCTTGAGACTGCTTAGTTTATACTTTAACCATTTATCATTTGGAGAACAGATCTTGTTTTTACATAGATGAATTAGTTCCCTCTATATCTTAGATATCAAAATGTATCAAAGAAAACTTTCTGCAAATATTTTTCTCCTCCTCCTCCTCCTCCCAACGTCCTCCTCTTCTTCCTCCTTCTCTCTCCTTCTTCTTTATTGGGTAGAGTCTCAGAGTGAGAAGACCTAGGATCAAGTCCCACCTCTGGCACATGCTGGATGCATGCCTCTGGGCAACTCATTTATTCTCATTCTAGGCAACTCTCTAAGACTTCAGGTTGTATTTATAGAGTGAGTATACTACACTAATGGAATCATAGGTTCGATCTGTATCCCTTCTAATTTTAAGTGCATTAATTTTGTTTATGTAAAAACTTTTCAATATTACATAAACAAAATTATCCATTTTATCTCCTGCAATCCTCTTCTCCTCTTGTTCGGTCAAGTGTTGTTCTCCTACCCATGGTTGTGAAATCTCCTGTCCTGACCCTCTAATCTGTGGACCTTTTATGTCTAAGTAGTGCGCCCATTTGCAGCTTACTGTGGCATAAGAAGTTTGTCTAAACCTGATTTCTGTCAGACTGCTTAGCAGTATTCCTAGTAGCTTTTTCTTCAATAGTATATCTTTATCTCAGTAGTATGGGTCTTTGTCTTTATCAAATACTGCACTACTGTGTTTGTTCCTAGATCTTACGTACTTAATCTGTTGCCCTGATCAACTTCTCTGTTTTTTAACAAATACCAATTAATTTCGATGATCACTGCTTTGTAGTAGAATGAATGAATGAAAAAGAATGTATTTGCTTTGTGCAAAGTGCCATACTAGGCACTAGGGATACAAACAGAAAAGTAACCTAGCCCCCCTACATTCACCCCCAATGAGTTCACACTCTAAAGGAAAGAGACAACAAAGCAGGAGTCCACAGGTACAAGGCAGATGAAGGACCCACAGGTTCTTAGGGTACATGGTAATGCATTATTTTTGCGTCATCTTCATTAATAAAACACGTCAGTTTCTGCTATTGAACCATTTTGCAGGACCAAGGACTTTGGCACTGAGAACTTTCTTTTCTAGAACTTCAGTAACTGTGGCTGTTGAGGAAGCACAGCTGTAGAGGGAGTTGTCAGGCTGCTTTCCTCACAGGGGTTATACTTCCCAAAAGGATGGCTACAGGGGTGGGACACCTGCGAGGCCACATGTGGCCCTCTAGGTCCCCAAATGTGGCCCTCTGACTGAATCCAAACTTCATAGAACAAATCCTTAAGGGACCAGAAGCAGGTCAGTAGAACTAGGGGAGAGGAGAAAATTAGCTGTTCCTTTTGGGCTTACCAGCCTGTCACTAGGAGTTAGATGGCAGCTGGCAGAGGTGGTGGGAGGCTCCTTCTTCATAGGAGTTGCTTTCCTAGATGATTGTTGTGGTTTCCAGGCTAGAAAAAGAGCTGGCGATCCGGAGGGTGCTGCTGTCCCCAGGGCTCTTGGGCACATCTGCCTAAAATTGATTGTTGTTTGGCAGCTGGTATAGGTAGTAGCAGGGATAGCAGGCCCCTTCTCTACAGTGGCTGCTGCCCCGAATGTGTGGTGTGTGGTGGACAGACTGGAAGCAGAGCTGGTAGTCTGGGGGGGGGCACTGGCATTCCTGGGGCTCTTAGGCTTCTCTGCTTGCCATTGGTAATTGACTGGCATTTGATATAGGATGTGGCAGGCCTCTTCTCCACAGAGTCTGCTTTCCTAGGTGATGGCCTTGATGGCAAGACTGGAAGCAAAGCTGGTGTTACGGAAAGGGCTGCTGTTCCCAAGGCTCTAGAGCTTGCCTGTCTTTCCATGGCAGCTGGCTGGCAGTTGGTGAGACAGGGATGGTGGGTCCTTTTCCCAGGGGGATTACTCCCTTGGATGATGGGTATGGCAGCCACGCTGGAATACAGCCAGTGGGCTTTAAGGCTTACTTGCTTGTCCATGGCAGTTGGTACACATGGTGGCAGAGATGGCAGGGCCTTTTCTCTGTAGGAGTTACTCTCCTGGGTAGTAGCTGGGGAGGTTGAGTGGAAGTAGAACCAATGGTCTAGGGGGTTGAGATGTGGTACTGTGAGGCTTTCTTCCTTTCTACTTTCTTTCATTATTTTCTTGGAGATTCTTGATACTTTTTTTTTTAGAAGAATTTTGACATACTTTAAAAAATTCTACAAAGTTAAGATTTTGTGGTTTGACCAAAAACCGTCTAAGCAAATTAATTTAGATAGCAATGTAATTTGTATTGTATGGTCATGGCTTGACCATGAGCAATCAACCTCCCCCCACAATTATTTAGGTCTGTCTTTATTTCCTTAAACAGTGTTGGATACTTGTATTCATATAATTCCTGTACGGTCTTAGTAAGTGAACTCATATATTTTACATGTTTTGTAGCAATTCTGAATAGACTTTATCTCTTCCTGCTGGGTTTTATTGATGACATACAGAAAAGTTAATGGTTTATATGGCTTATTTTTTCTTTTTTTAAAATAGGCTTTTTCTTTTTTTTTTCATTCTATACTTGACATACATCAATTAACAAATATTTTCATATAAAAAGAACAGAAAAAGAGGCTTGTATATGAAATGGAATATTTCCATCACAAACAACTTGTCCTTTTTAAAAAGCATATGACAAATTCAATATGTTTGAGAAAAACTATAATGCTTATGCCTTCCTCCAAATTTTCATCTATCTTCTTCTAAGTTTTAAAAAAATTCTTCAACAACTCCTTTCTTTTTCTTTACATCATTGTTTCTTATTCACTTGCCAAATTCCTTCTCCCACTAAAAAAAAACAAAACAAAAACAAAACAACAACAACAAAAAAACAACCTTTCTCGTGTGACAAATAAGGACTGGCAAACAAAACAAATCTACACGTTAGCCATATTTGAAAATGTTTATCTGATTCTGTGTCTGATTTCTACAATCTCTCTATCAGGAGATGGAAAGCATGCTTCATCATCAATCCTCTGGAGCTGTGGCTGACTATTGCACTGATCAGAGTTTTCAAGTCTCTTGAGGTTGTCCTTCTTTACAATTACGTAGTCACCGTAAAAAATTTTCTATTCACTTTACTCTGTATCAGTTCATACAAGTAAGTCTTCCTAGATTTGTGTGAATCATTCCCTTTCTTCATTTTTTGTGAAATGATAATAATACTCTATTACATGCATATGCCACAATTTGTTTAGCCATTCCCCAATCAAAGGCTATCATTTCCCTCCACCCAAAAACAGAAACAAAAAACATCCCATGAGCAGCTTTGGAAATAGCTCTATTTTTAAAGAGTCCCCACTACAAAAAAAGATGCTAATAATCTAAAAAAACTAAACTAAAACAAACACTGTCTTTATGTACCACCTGAAAGGACACAAAATAGACTGGTTACCTCCCTTTCTTGACAATAGTATTTCTTATAAGATTTTTATCTATTAGTTTCTGAGAATATTTTTTCTATCTGATAAGCATAAGATTTACATTGTTACAGAAGAGTTATGGAAGGTTCTAGGACCATATTAACGTTATGAGTCTGAACTACAGCACTTCAAAGCATCTGAAGCCACTGCAGATGGATTATTTCCCGTTAATGTTGGGTTTCAAGGTTGTTTGGTAGAAATATTGACCATGAAGTCCTTTTCCAGTCCAGTTAATTTGGAATAAGCCTACTGTGATAAATGCTAGGACTTCTAAAGACACAAAATAGACAATACTCACTGATATTCATTTAGTTACCAACTTACTAAGAATCACTGACTCAAAAGAACAGATTGATACAGTAAACCTTAGCAAATCACTGATGGTTCTGAAAGATAAATATTATGGATGCACTTTCATTCCCATTCTCTGAGGTTATGATTCTGAGTCTACTTGAGCCCTATATAGACATTTTTTTTCTTGTTCAGGAACTCAGAACTGTACCATTCAGGTATGGAATTCGACAAAGTTCTGTCATGGAATGGTTCCATGAGGAGAGAGTAAGCCCCAGAATACACTTAATTTTGCTAGCTAAACACTCAAGCTGGATGTTCCTACTTTTTGTGCCCAATTTAATCCACTGCTTTCCTTACATTGCTCCTACAAATCAAAGTTCACTTATGGTGTTGGGGGGAGCCCAACCCTCTGAAGAAGCACACTTCAGACAAAACTTACAGGGACTTGCATCTCATTATCTCTCTTAAAATGCCTATGGATTCACACACAAACACTACCTACCCTTCTCCACCTCTATCCACCCCAGCTTATTCATTGTATGGTATATTTTCACTCACCCCACTAATCCAGAATAATACTAACTTTCCAACTTCTCCATATACTCAAATTCTGCTCTCAACAACACACTCAGTGACAATCTCCCAGGAGCCAGTATTAGAAGTTGCCCTTACAATCTTTATAACTCAGGGGTAAAGAGGATTATCAATAGCTATTATCAACAAGGTCTCAGTTTTTAAGGTACACAGATGATACCCCTTCTTAATCTCTCAGTGAGCTGCTAATGTCTGCTTGGGGGTCAAAGGAAGTCTTTCAGAAAATTCTTCTTATTTAATGGTCTATAATAAATAGACTGAAAGACAGGTAAATACAGAGAAATTTCCTAACTATCATAAAGGGGTTTATTTTCTAGGAACAATAACTCACTCATTCTCTTAGTAAATACATTTTTTGGTTTGCTGGTATTTTAGAATTTAAATTGAAACATGACATGGTCAGTTCTGGCACAATCCCTATATGACTAAATTACCTGGAACATCTCGTTGATTCCTTCTCCTGTTTGTGCTGAAGTCTCAAAATAAAGGAACCCTCTGCTTTCAGCCCAAAGGCGTCCTTCACTTTCATCTACACAGCGATGCTTGGTACAGTCAATCTTAAACAAGGAGAGAAGTTACATTTAATAATTTTTGTATTCCCATTAGAATGGCTTAACCAAATATTTCACCTAAAATAGGCATTAGTAAAGCTAAGTAATGTCCCTAAGTGTTTTTAGGAGGAATGAAGAAGGAAAAAGGAGGGGAGAAAAGGAAAATAAAAAAGTAATAATGAGAAAAAGGAGGAAAGAGAATAAGAAAAAGAATGAGAAACACGTTCATTGAGTAGTGAGCACTGGAAGTGACCAACAGCTGCTTCAGAAATCACTCAATCATGAATATTTTAGTTTACCCACCCTGTGCAAGAATGAACATCAGTAGTTAATTTATAGAACAACTGTATAATATATGTGAAAAAGAAGAAAAAATAATTATAATTATTGAATTATGGTAACAGAATCAATGATACTAAGAATGATTACAAATATTTGGTTCTTCTTGCCTAGCTTTCAGCTGACACACAATTAACTTTCTAACTGAACATTTAGATGGAATGATCTCCATCTCCTGGGAATCTAGAGTCTATTGTGCTACAAATAGGACACATGTGACACTACCTATCAATGGATCTTGATGATTATTAGGTCAATTGTAGAGCCATAACAAACACACCAAAGGCAGTTAACATACCTTTGCGCTTTCTGGTATAACTCATGGAGTACACACAATAATCAACTTCATGCTTTGACCAGCCTGATCTTCAAGAACAACAACAATAATAATAATAGCATTTTTATAGCACTTTAAAGTTTGCAGGGGAACAGCTAGGTGGCTCAGTAGATAGTAGGCACCAGGCCTGAAGTTAGGAAGTCTCATCTTCCTGAGTCCAAATCCAGCCCAAGACATTTCCTAGCTATGTGACCCTAGGTAAGTCACTTCACCCTGTTTGCCTCAGTTTCTCATCTGTAAAATGAGCTGGAGAAGGAAATGGCAAACCACTCCAGTGTCTTTGCCAAGAAAACCCCAAATGGGGGTCATGAAGAGTTGGATATGACTGAAACAACTGAACAACAACAAAGTTTGCAGTGCATTTACATTCATTATCTCATTTAAACTTCACGACAACCCTGTGAGACAGGCACTCTAGGCATTATTATCGCCATTTTGCAGATAAAGAAACCAAACCATGCCTCTGAATGGCAAATAATTTGTTTGTGATCACACAGGTAATAAGTGACAAGATCTGAACACAGATCTTCTTGACTCCAAGTTCAGTGCTCTATCCACTATGCCATACAACTTAAATATTACAAACTTGGGGACAATGCCACATAGTTTTAATACAAGGTTGCACATCTGTCCTTCAAAAGCAACACCACCTTGCCTTTGATCACATTCTGGATTTGCACCTTTGTCCACTGTAATGGAAAGGCTAAGAATAGTAAGTCAAATCAGTACTACAGCAAAGAAGAAAGTTAGGTTGCTTGCAGATAAGCTGTGCTAGACTATCACTATGGGGGTATGGCAGCAGCAGGTAGTGGAGGATTTGGGGAGACTACAATGATAAAATATTGAATAATAACACAGTGGAGCCCTGTGGCAGCTTGGACTGCTTACAGAAAGCTACTGTTACTGACCTTGTGACATGACATCATTGCTGCCTCGCTCTCTCATGTACGCTATGCTATATAAAAATCCACTCATTATTACTGTTGTTCCTACTATTGTCTGAAAAAAGTGAAATCTACCTTAATTTTCTAAATCTCTTTCAACTATTAAACTTAGTTAACCAAATAAGTTCTATTTTAGTTTTTAAAGTATTAATTCTTGTATCTCCCAAAGGTTTATAGATCAGAAATATTGACTAAAGGATTTTCAGCTCCTTTCTTTCCATTTCCCCCTCTGTTCTTGTTTCCCATCTGTTTTTTTAAAAATTTGTTTTTATTTTTATTTTAAAGATACATTTTTTCTTCAGTAGGGCTGGGTCCTTCTCCACGAGAAGCTGAAGAAAACTTGGGTGTCCCTGGATTCTGACGAGAAGTCAGGGCTGGAAAAGAAGGTGGTGTCTCTCTGAAGAAAAAGGCCCAGGCAGATGTGAGAAGCACTCTCAGCCCTTTTCTGGTTCCTGCTGCTGTTAGGTGGGGTGGCTTCTGTGACATCAACATCATCATTATGATGATAAATTCAGGTCTTATACAAGGCACATAATGAGTGACCCCACATCACTAAAGTTTACAGCAATGGTCACAGCATCAAGTGAAGACATCTTTATGTCCTGGAATTCAGTGACTTCCCTGGAATGCATGAACTCTTGTAGCCAGAATTTAGGTATATCAAAGACATACATAGGAGTGAAGTGCTGAGGAAAGCGCTGCTGTGAGAACTTTGTGAGTGAGTTCCTGTGAGAAAAGTACAGGAATGAATGCACTGTCTGGCTGATTTACAACACAAGGATTCACACATCTTGCCTCCCATAAATCCAGATGGTTATGAAGTAGCTGCAGACCAAGGCCCAGACACCAAGGAGTATCTGACTGGCCAGAACAATGCTAATAGAATAGACCTACATTGAAACTTTCCAGATCTTAATACCTACATGTACTACAATGAGAAGAGCAGGGGGCCCAACTGCCACATACTCCTTTCCAGACAACTGGAGAAATCAGGTGGAACCAAAGACTGAGGCTGTTACACAGTGGACTGAATCCATTAACTTTGTTCTTTCTGCCAATCTTCATGGAGGTGTAGTTGTAGCCAATTACCCATATGACAAGTCCCATAAGCATCGGATTTGGGGTTTCCATCATACTGCCAATATTCCTACCCCAGATGATAAGCTTTTCAGAAAGCTGGCCAAAGGCTATTCCTATGCACATGGATGGATGCACCTGGGCTGGAACTGTGGAGATTACTTTCCTGATGGCACCACCAATGGAGCTTCCTGGTATTCTGTCAGCAAGGGAATGCAAGACCAAGTGCTTTGATATCACTCTGGAACTGAACTGCAATAAGCTTCTGTGCCAGGAAGGAGCTGCAAAGGGAGTGGCTTGGCAGCTAGGAGGCAATGATTAGTTTCCTGTGAAAATAACAATAGCACTACAGGAGCAGCGATTTCTATTAATGGAATTGTTCATGATGTCACTTCAGATATGCAAGGCAATTGCTTCTGGCTGCTACTACCAGGTACTTACGTTGTCACTGCCACAGCACCTGGGTACAGATCAGAGAAGACTATGACATTTGGACCTGCAGAACCAAAGCAGGTTAACTTTCAGCTCAGGAAAGACACCACTAAGGAATCTCCTTAGCAAAAAAGCCCTGTCAAGGGTCCCAGTGGCAAAATCCTCCTAAAGAAGATGGCATCTCAAGAAGCTGGCAAAGAGACATGGAGAGGCAGGTCCTGATTATGCAGCAAGGCTCAGGTCACTCCTGCCTTAAAAACAGAGTCGCCCAGACCAGGATGAGAAAAGAAGCCAAGAGTCACACTTGATGAGAGCCTATCTTATGCCCGTTATTAAATAAGATGAACCTATCTATTTTGTTACCTATAAGGAATTTGAAAACAAAACTAATTCAGAAAAAAAGATACATTTTTATTTGTCTTTTGTTTTTATATCACTTAGATTTCCCCATGATCCTCTCTTCCTCCTCCCAGTGAGTCATACCATATTACAAGGAATGTTTTCTAAAACACAACAAAACAGATCAAAAGATTAAAAAAATCCTAAAAACATATGCAATGGTTCATGCCTGTGGATTTTAGATTTCTGCAAAGAAATGGGGGATATTTTCTCACATCTTTTCTTTAGTGTCATACTTAATTTTTTTTGTCATTTCTACTGTACCTATTTTCCCACAACCCCTCCAAAATTGACTACTTCTATCTTTTGTCATCTTTGCCAATTTGCTGGGTTTGAAGTGTAACTTTACAATTGTTTTGATTTGCATTTCTTTTATTATTAGAGATTTAGATCATTCTTTCATATGGTTGCCGATTTATAATTCTTCTTTTGGGAACTTTCTTCATATCTTTTGATTATTTATCTATTAGAGAATGACTTCTGGTTGTCTTTCTTTCTATCAGTTGTTTATATGTAGGAGAACAAACCCTTATCTCAGAAATTTGAAAACAAAGATTTTCCCATTCAACTGCCTCCCTTCTTATCCCAAATGCATTTAATTTTGTCTGTGCAGATTAATTTTATGTAACCAAAATTATATGTTTTATTTTTTGTAATTGCTTCCTTTGTTTGGTTAAGAAAATGTTTCCTACTCAGAGCAGGAAAAGGTAATATAATCTGCTTCTCTTCTATTTTTTTTTTATGGTATAATCTTTAATATCTAAGTTATGTCTCCATTTATTGTAGAATGTGGTATAAGATGTTGGTCTAAATCTAATTTTTGCCAGATTGCTTTCCAGTTTTCCTAGTAGTTATCAAATGGGGTGTTCTTAAGTAATTTGTTTTCAAGTTTATTGAATAATGTTACAGAGTTTTATATTTATGATTTCTCCTAAGTGTATTTTTTTATACCTTTCACCCAATATCAAATCATTTTGATGACTGCTCTTTTATAACAGTTTTGAGGTCTGAAATTTTTACCGTTTCATTGCTAACTTTTTTATTATTTCATTTAATTAACAAAATATGGTTTCTCCAAATGAATGTTATTTTAGCATCCTAGCTCTGTAAAGTATCCTTTTGGTAATCTGATCAGTATAGCATTTAACCCTGAAATTAACTTTGGTAGCACTGCATGTTTTTGTTTTTAATTATGTTGCTTCAATAATTCTGAACCATCCTTGCATTGTGGTATAAATCCAACTTGGTCAGAGTGAAGGACTCCTTGGCACAACTGCTGTATTCTGACAGGATTATATTTAAAATTTTTTAATCAAAATTCATTACGCTATTGGTCTATGGCCCTCTTGTGCTTCTTCTTTCCCTGGGTTTTGGTATTAGGTCTTTATTTGTTTCATAAAGAGTTTAGTAGAGTGCTTGCTTTATTACTGAAATTTAGAAAACAGTATTCTAATGGTATTGTCATTTAAAAGGCTTATAGAACACTCCCATAAATCTATCCAGACCAGAAGTATTTTTTTTTTCTTTATGTAGTTCTTTTGCAGCTCATTCTCTTTCCTTTTCTGAGACTGGATTAGTTAAGATTTCTATTTGGTGTTTTGTTGGTTTGAGTGTTTTATATTTTCCAACAGTAATTCTCTATTTTTTTTTTCCTGTTTTTAGTGTTGTTATGTAACTGTGCATTGTAGGTTCTGATAATTCTTTTTATTTCTTTTGGTTTGGCTGTGATTTCACCTTGTTCATTTTCTATTTAGTTGATTTGATTTTCTGCCCTCTTATAAATCAGATCAGCTGAAGTTTTATCAGTTTTTGTTAGTCTTTTCAACTAATCAGATTTTAGTTTTATCAGTTCTGTAATTTTTTCAGTTTCAAATTTATCCAATTCTGCTCTCATTTTAAAGATTTCCTCTTTTGTGCTTATTTTAACCTGCTTTTTTTTTTAATGTATGTTTAGTTCATTTATCCTCTGTTTTTCCATTTTGCCAATGTATATTTTTAGGAACATATTTTTCTTCCAAGGTCAGCTTTAGCTGAACACCAGAAATTTTAGTATGATGTCTCATCTTTATCACTATCTTTTACATAATTTTACATAACATATAACTGATAATGTTACTTTTTCTTTTTTAATTATTTAGGATTTCATTAGTAAGTCTCCATTTAGATCTGTCTTTGTGTGTGTGTGTGTGTGTGTGTGTGTGTGTGTTTGCCTTATCAGTTATAGTTTTATGATCTGTAAAAGATAAGTTTAGCACTTCTGTCTTTTAATACTTATTTTTAATTTCTCCATGCCAAAATACACAGTCTCCTTTTATAAAAGTGCCACATGATACTAAGTAAGACGTACATTCTTTAGTGAGCCTATTCAAAAGGTGCCATAAATTTTTTAGCTCTAAATTTTCCCAAAATTTGTTCAACTCTATGTTTTCCCTTTTGGTTATTTTTCTGCTAGGTTGATCCAATCCAAAGAGGAACATTAAATTGGAACTTCTATGTCTTTTACATCTTTATAGGAAGAAGGTACTAGCAGTGGGAGGACTGAGACACAAAAGTTATCTTACTGAAGGTGGGATTTGAGTTGAGTCCTTGAAGGAGGCCAGGAAATCCCATGAGATAAAGGTGATGAGGGAGAGCATAACAGACTTGGGTAAGAGCCACTAAAAAGCTACACAGTCAGGGGATAGAGTAAAATGTAAGAAGAGTAGAATGATGGAAAAGAGTAAGATTTTTAGGGACTTTAAAATCCAAACAGTGTATTTTATACTTGATATTGGAGATAGAAAGGAACTTATTGAAATTGAGACAGGGGAGGAAGGAAAGTGACATGGTCAGAATGGAGCTTTAGAGAGGAAGGGGGGTGACACGGTTGGAACTGAGCTTTAGGTAAATCACTTTGGCAATTGAGTAGAAGATGGAATAAGGAGGACCAGGATCTACCTGGGACAATCATTCATCCAGCAAACTAAAGAATAGAGGGAACTCATGCAGGATGCCATCATACAGAGCTGCTTGAAGCCTGAAGGAAAGGAGATTAGAATCCAGCTCAATCCAGTCCTTTCCCCCCAGAAATTACTTGGGGCAATGATAGAGGCCAATAAAAAATGGATTTATCTAAAACTGAATCCTCTGTCAAATCTTCTCTTTTTAGTAATCTCCCAATTACACATTGAAAATTTGCTTTCCTATTTTATACAGTAAAAGTTGAATATAGTTTTCCTTGTAATTGTTTGTATTTAATAAGTGGTTCTGCAAGACCTTGACCTAAAATTAGAATGGAACCCATTTATTTCTTCCATATATCCAAATTAGCAAGAAAATGGAGGTGGTGGATACTCCTGCTTGGGCTGCTAAGGTGGAAAGTAGTTCAGAAACTAAAAGAATCACAGTCAATGTAGAATCTTAGACTCCAGAATAGCAGTGGCTAAACAGCAGTGGCTAAAACCACATGTGAATTTTTTATCTTGTTCTTTTTTTTTTTTTTTTTTTTTTTGGCTTACAACAGGGCATTTCTATTTCATTACAGAAATCTTGGCAGAACTAGGTGCTTCTTTCTACTCTACCATCTTATCAAAAATCTCTCATCCATTTTATGCAGACTATTATTTTAAAGGATGACATTTTCTGATCTTCCAGATTATGCATGTTCTACTAGTACTCTAGCAGTTTAGGTTGATATTAGAACAAAATGACATAGTCATAGGTTATTCAACAATTAACAAAATGAGGTTTACTTAGCAATAGCAAGGGAAAGATATTCAATAAGGATATTGCATGGAAGAAATCACAAGTTTGCTTCAGCTGAGCAAAACTCCTCTCCTATGAGCTATACGTTCTTGTCTGTGAAGCTCTTTGTGGTTGTTTGGCACTCAGATGACAAGGCAGTGGTGTCAATAGCTTGAACCATGAGCCAATCAAATCCTGAGGATAGTTTCAATATCTTTTAAGAAAAAATAACCTTACATGAGAGCAAGGGAAGGGGGTGTGGTAGTGATCCTGTTCCCACCATAATGTGTATAAATCCTGTTTAAAGTTATCAGCTGCCCATGCAGCTATTTATACGTATGTACTGGTCGTGGTTTTTATTAGGTTAGGCATAGGCATGGAAAGGTTCTAGAGTGAGCTACTAGACGAATGTATTAGGTCTTGGGCATCTCAACTCAAAGACTACAAGTCCCAGAAATAGACAAATTAAATGATAAAGAGAGATTTTGTAATAGATGGACTAAAAGTGTGTTAAAAGAAGATGATATGGATTTATTCACCAAGTTCAGGAATACTAAAACTGGTAGGCAACTTGCAGACTGATGGTTAAACAACAGCAAAAAAAAAAGTAATAATAACGAATATTTATATAGATTTGCAAAGACCTTTACAAATACATCTCATTTTAGCCTTACAACAACCCTCTGAGGTAGAACTATAGGTATTTTTATCCTCATTCACAGGTAAGAAAACTGAGAATTAAAGATTAATTAACATTAATTAGTTAGGTATTAACATGCCTCCAGTCACAGAACTATATGTGACAGAAGGCAGGATTTGAATACAGGCTTCACTGATTCCAAGATCAGAACACTATTCAATATAACATTCTGTCTAGAAACTAGACATGTGAAGCCCCAGAAAAACAAAAAATACATAATTTTAGAAAAAGTCTCCTTTCCCTATTTTTCTTTTCTTCCACATCTCTAGTAGAACCCCGAAACAATATGGCTCAGTAGGAACAGCCACAAACAGCTATGCAATGGACCCCTCCAGTGCAAATGCAGTAATCCATTGAGATGGTTTCCAAAGGCAGCCTTTCCCCTCAATGTGTTTTGTTACTAAAACCAAAAGCCTCAGGTCATGATACTCACAGTAAAGCTTACCAACAGCAGCTAACCTGAGATCTGTTTTTAAATTGTCTCTGGGGGCAGCTAGGTGGCACAATAGATAGATCACCAGCCCTGAAGTCAAGAGGACCTGAGTTCAAATCTGGCCTCAGACCAAACACTTGACGGGTGTGACCCGGGGCAAGTCACTTAACCCCAATTGCCTTAAAAAAAAATAAAATAAAATAAAATTGTCTCTGATTCCTTAGAACAGTGATGTCAAAGTCAAATGGAAACTGCATATTGATTTAGAAAACCACAAATTAACATTATATTCTATGTACTTTACTTTGTTAATCTTTTCCCAATTACATTTTAATTTGGTTCCAGGTGCTCTGGTAAAGTATAGAGAACATGCTGTCCCTAGGGTACAGCCCTTGAAGATCTGGGAGTTCACATACTTCCCCTAAACTGCTGTTTCAGCAGTCTTTAGTTCAGAGGATACACTCAAATATTCCAGCCCATCTATTGATGGTATCTGAGGCTCTTCAACTCTGAGATTCTGTTGCTTTCAACAGCTTAGAGGATGATCAATCCTCATTATGGTACCCCATTCCCAGAGGCTTGTAAGAACCATCTTATAAGAGTTAATGTCTGACCTCCAATGTTTATTAGGCAGTGTGTGCAATGATTGGAACTTGATGTTCAGGACCCATTCCTTTTCTTGCTTAAGAGTCAGTATCACTGTTACCAGCATCCCTCTCCTTTTCAGAACACTGGTAAGTCACTTAAAATGTTGCCAAATATGTGGTAAAATATAGTACTGATATAAATTGTTTTATCTCCACTTGATTATCAATGCTAAAAGCCATATTCTTTTTTTTTTTTTTTTAGGCAATTGGGGTTAAGTGACTTGCCCAAGATCACACAGCTAGTAAGTGTCAAGTGTTTAGTCTGAGGCCGGTTTTGAACTCAGGTCCTCCTGACTTCAGGGCTGGTGCTCTATCCACTGCGCCACCTAGCAGCCCCCCATATTCTTAACATATTATATCTAATCCTTTGATATGTTCAGTTCCAATGTAATTACCTTATTGGCGCAGACTGTAAATATAATATTGTCCATGTTTCCATGAGGTCCAAGCTCTTGCTTCATTTCTGCCAGCCAGCTATCAAGAGCCTCAAAAGAGTCCTTTTGGCTAACATCATAAACTAGGATGACACCCTGTGTGTCCTTGTAAAACTCATTTCGAACCTATAAAAAGGTAAAGACATATATTTAGGTTCCTAATCTGTTCTAAAATTTTTCATAGGTTTTGCACAAATAAAAGTAATGCAACCAGAATAACAGGAAGAGATACACAATAGAAAAAAGTGGGAAATTGACAGAAAGTAGTGTGGTCAAAGGACACAACAAGCAATTTTGACAGAAGAAACAAATTATCAATATTGATTTGAAAGAAAATTCAAAATCCAAATTTTGAACTAATAATGGTTCGAAATAATAATGTATTCAATAATACAATTCATATAAAATTGAATGAACTAATAATAAAAATTAATAACTAATAAAACATTTGCCCATGTTTTATTACAGTTTACATAGCACTTTCCCCACGAGAAACCTCTCAAGTTCAGAAAATAATCCTCAAGTATTACCTCCTTAGATAAAGAAGCTAAAACTCAGTCACTTAGTTCAGGTCACATGGTAAAAAGGCTCAGTGCCTAAACTTCAACACAAATCTTTTACCCCATCAAGTGCTCTTTATGATGTCTCTCTGGCACATTGCTTCAAATATTGTTCATCTTCGATAGAGCTCCATGAAAAATACGAACAAACTATAGCCAAGTTATTTCCATCTAAGAGGTTTATAGTATTCTTCAACCATGTCTCATTAATAACTGAAATGAATATGTATAAGAAATGAAACATGGCACTAGAAGAACCAATAGTCTCACTGTTTAACTCTTTACACTAATGCATAGCTGAAAATAAGTTCAGAAAAGCATGGGAAGACTTATATGTCCTGATGCAGAAGGAAGAAAGTAGAGCCAAGAGGACAACACACACAATGGCTACAATGATGCAAATGAAAACACCAAAATTTAGATTAAATACAAGTTTTGGTTTCAGATGATCAACTGGTTTTCTTTGCATAACAGACAGTTTTATGGCAAGGTTATCAGGAAGTGACTAACGTAAAAAAAAAAGCAGCAATAAAATATTTTTAAAAGGAAAATTAATAGCATTATTAGTAAGTTAAGTGAAACATCATGAAATAGTGGATAGAGAGCCCACCACAAATCCAGGAAGACTCAGGTTCAAAATCCTACCTCTGATAACCTACTAGCTGTGTAACCCTGCTTAATCTCTCACTGCTCTAAGCAATGCTCTAAGACTCTAAGCTGCAAAGTTGGTGCTCTAGGTAACCCTCTAATACTCTAAATTGCAAAGAAGATGCTGAAGGAATTTCCTTGTCCAGCACCTTCCCACACTACTGAAACCTCAAATTCAGTCCCTATTTCTATCAGTAAATTGCAGAGTAAGGAAGAGAGGAAAGGGTCACTACCTATGTGCAAAAAGCACCACTCATGCCACTTCCAGGAAAAAAAAATTTTTTTTAACCCCAAGTTTGACATGCTTACTGCATCTTCTTCATAAAAGCAAGGTTGAAGAATGAGACCAGAATTTCAGGTTATAAGTCTCTAAAATCAGGGGGAGTAAGAAACTTTAGCTTGTGGGACAGGTCTAATTATCAGGTTAATTTGATCTAACCTGTTGTAATTATCTTAAGCATCTGTCAGACAGTGCTAACTCTATCACTAAAGCTGATCAATTAAACTGAATGCATATTTGAAAGATGGTCAGCAATAAGATACGGTACCTAAATTCTCTGGGGGAAGTTTTTCCCTTGGTAAATCTCTCAGGGTGACATTCTAAAGACGGCTTTCTAAGACATTAGGCAGGTGATCAGAAGTCAGCCCTTAGCAAGTGGTTTGGATAGTAGGAGTGAAGAATCTAGTATAGGAAGTAACAACACTGTTAAGGAATAATCAGCGTTCAATGGGACCTAAGCTATTAGGAACTGGGGCAAGCAGAGGGCTTATAGGGTTACTGCAGATAGTAAATCGTGTTTTGTTGGGGGGTTTTTTGGTGAGGCAATTGGAATTAAGTGACTTGCCCAGAGACACACAGCTAGTAAGTATTATGTGTCTGAGGCCACATTTGAACTCAGGTCCTCCTGATTCCAGGGCCAGTGCTCTATCCACTGTGCCACCTAACTGCCCAGATAGTAAATCTTGAAGTATGTTGGGGAAGGAGAAATTCTGGCTAGCTTGGGACTGGGTAAAAGGAGAGTGGTTTTAGCTTTTAACCAAGTGTTTGGCAAGAATGTTAGCTAGAAACAGTAATCTAGGCCACTTCAATGAAATAGACTGCTGGGTGTTGATGGATTTAAGCAATTTCTACTGATTTTGTAATTTTGCAACACTATTCTCTCTAATGTCTACTCTTACCTGACCACTCCTTCTCAGTCCTCTTGAATTGATCTCAATCAAAATCCCATTCCCTAATCATGAATGTCCCATATGATCTCTTTCCTTCTATCCTAGATCCTTAAGAGATCTCATGTGCTCCCATGAATTCAATTATCATCACCATGCAGACTTCCAAGTCTGCACATTTAACCCTATTCTTGCCCGAAATCCAGTCCTGCATCACCAACTGCCTTTTAGAAATCTGTACTTGGATATTCCCCTGCCACCTCCCACTCAGCATGGCCCAAAAGGAAGTTATCATCTTTCTTCCTAAACCCATTCCTCTTCCAACTGCCATTTCTGTTGAGGGTTCCTCTACCCTCCTAGCCAGTCAGGTTTGTAACTTCTTCCTTCACCCTTTGCATTCAATCACTTGTCAAGATCTGAAAACCGTAACACAATCTTTCTCTTATCTTTCCCCTTCTCTCCTCTCCCTCAGTCACTACTCTTATTTCAAGCCCCATATTACCACATACCTGGACTACTGCCAGTTGTTCAGAAAGGAAGATCATATACATTAGCTTTGACAGTGTGGTACCAAGATTACCTGTTAGCTCTGACCAAGTATTATTGCCTTTTTTTATACTGTTACAGTAACAGTGGGTTTTCTTTTGGCTCTACTTTCCTTAGTCTGTATGACTTCACACAAGTATTTTAATGTTTCTCTGAATGTTTCATATCCATCACTCCTATGACACTCATATTATATTTTGTTCAGCTGTTCTCCAATCACTGAACAGACATTTTGTTTCCAGATTTTGCTGTTACAAAAAATAATGCTGGCACATTTTGTGGTAGCAAAGAACTGAAAATAACGTAGATGCTCATTGAATTGAGAATGGATAAACAAGCTGTAGTACGTGAATGTAAGGTGACTACACCACAAGAAATGCCAAATATGAAGAACTCAGAGCAGCATGGACTTATACAAATTGATTCAGTGAAATAAGCAGAACCAGAAAAACAACATAAAATGACAACCTAAAGAAAGAACAAAAAAATGACACTGAACACTGTAATTATTAATGACTAAGCTTGATCACAGAGAAGAGCTGAGAAAATGCTTCTTCTCCCGAGTGCCTCCTTCCCTTCTTTGGAAAGACAGAGGACAACGGGCATGGAATACTGTATATATTGTCTGATATGTCTGCTGTGTTAGTCGGTGTTGCTGAACTATTTTTTCCCTCTTTTTTGTTTTTGTTTTTATTACAAAGCATGGATCCTTGAGTAAGAGAGGAAGAAGGGATAGACTTGGAAATGAAGGTGATGTAAAAGCTAATGAGATCACTAAAAACGAAAATAAATATTGCTCTTAATATTTCTGTACAAATGTACTTTTCTTGCTTTTAATAAGCATTCTTGGGTTATGGTTTCAATAGTGGGATCACTGAGTAAAAGGAGGTGAACAATTGCGCAATTTTTCTTACATGATTCCAAATTATTTTCCAGAATGGTTAAACTAATTCACTACTGCACCAGCAGTAGATTAGCATGCCTCTCTTCCCACAGCCCCTCCCACAATAAGCCTTCTCATTTTTTATTATCTTTGTTAATTTTACAGGTATATGCTGAGACCTCATGGATATTTTAATTTGTATATTTCTGATTATTAGTGATTTTGAACAACTTTCATAAATTAAAGCTATTAATTATGAGATAACTTGTATTATTTCTTTTTAAAACTTTTTCACATCCTCTGACTGCCTGTGTCTTAGGAAATGGCTCCTAATCTAGATTTTATAGCAGCACAAAATTGGAAACAAAGTGGGTTCCGAAATTGTTGAGAAAAGACTTTATTTTTATTGTCCCTTTGGATTCCTACTTTGTCTATAGGTCATGGAGGGAATATAGCTTGAATACTAAGAAAGAAAGATTCTAAATAAAATGAGCACGGGGGGAATGGTTTCACAAGTGTGCTATATAAACAGAATGGTATACTATTTTGCTCCAATGAATATTAGGAATACATAGAAACAAGAGAAGGCTTGTACAAACTAAGAAGCAAAAAGGCAAGTCAGAAAGATACAGGTTCAAATCCCACCTCAGGTGCTTATTGGTTATGTGATCCTAGCTATATGATCCTGGGCATCACTTAAACTCTGTTAAAAGTTTCAGTTTCCTCATTTGTAAAATGGAGATAATAAAGGGTTGTTGTAAGATTCAAAGGAGATGTATTGTAAAAGCTGTGCAAACCTCCAAGCACTATACAAATGTCAGTGATTATTATTATTAACTGAGGCAGAGTTAAGTAAGTAGAATAGGAAGAAAGATAGTCACAATAATTATAATAAAAGGATAGGAGTACTACATCCCTAAAAGATACCATTCCAGCCCAGCCCAAATCACCAAATCTTTTGTCTTCACTGAATCAAGCCTAAGTAGCTGTGGCTTATTTGACTTAAATAGTACCCCTTCTACTCAACTCCACCTCCTCCTCTCCCCTCCCTTGCCCAGCCCAGCCCTTAAACAGTGTATTCTACTTTTACTGCTATAAATTTTTTATACTTCCCTTACTAAATCCAGATAATAATGTGGTTTATAAGATTCACTCTCCTTGCATCTTCTTATTCTTTGGATGACTTTCATCTGAGGTACCCTGATCTCAAGAAACATAGGTCCCTTTCCTTTCCTTCTCTAAGATATTTTTCATTTTTATAAGTTTTATTTATTACTTCCATTTTTACATCTTTTTTATATCTACATTTCTGGATACATCCCAGGTCCTCTTACTCCAGAGACAGCATTCTTCAATGAACCATGAATATGCCCCAAGGAAGGGAGATAGAAGGAAGAGTCATTTTGAGCTCATAAACCTGGAAAATTTGGATAAAGGAAACCAGGAGTGTTGTTTTAATTTTTTACTGAGAGAGAACTCACATAAGACTTAGGGCAGAACTCAGGAAAGGTCATTTTAGCACCCCACTATGAAGGAAGGTTTGAGATTTATGATTCATATTACTGAGTTCCTAAGACCCAGCATGGATCTGATTATCTTGAAACATTTATATTAATTTTAAGAGTTAGGGACATATGTGAAAAGCAATAAAAATATCTGGTTTGCCTATTTATAACATAACCAATGAACCTATCACTAACCCTATTTCAAGGGATGACATAAGAAACTTGTACAAATAAGTATTTGTAATCAGGCTACAGTTCAGAGGACAAATGACAAACATAATTTAGGTCTACCTTAACTCTACCTATACAATATACATACTGCTAGTTTCCAAACAACTTGATTTTTGCTGGCTATCCATCATAACTGGAATGTTCTCTCCTCGGCTTCCTTCAAGATTCAGATAATCCCACATTCTGGAGTAGACCTTTCACCCTTCCCCAACCCCCTTAATACTAACGCCTTCCCTTGAAAAGTGGGCAGCTAGGTGGCACAGTGGATAGAGTGCTGGACCTAGAGTCAGGAAGACTCCTCTTTCTGAATTCAGATCTGGCCTCTGATACTTACCAGCTGTGTGACCCTGGGCAAGTCGCTTCAGTTTCCTCATCTATAAAATAAACTGGCGTAGGAGATGGCAAACCACTCTAGTATCTTTGCCAAGAAAACCCCAAATGGAAGAGTCATACATGACTGAAGTAACTGAACAACAACAACATCCCTTGGAGAACATCTGCCAGTTGCACTGTATGTTATATGTACAGTTATTTGCATCCTGTCTCCCCTACCAGAGTACGAACTCCTTGAGGGCAGGGACTATATTTTTGCCTTTCCTTGTATCTAAGCAGTGAACACAGTGCCCAGCACATAGTAAGCATCAATAAATGCTTATTGACTAAAAAACAAAAAAACGAAGATTCCACATTCAGGATACTGCATATAAACCTTTATTAAAAAAATTTATTTCTTACCTCATAGAAGAATGGATGTCCAGCCATATCAAAGATGTTAACTTTGATTTCTCTGTCTTTGATGTATACTCTGAAATGTCCAAATGGAAATCATTTCAAAAGAGGCCAAAGTTTTTGTAGAGCATTAATAGGGCTCTTTAAATATGCATGTCATTTATAGATTTTCTTTTTTAAAAATAATTTTATTTTAATTTTTTTTAAAGTCTAGATCTCTGGTTCCTCCTATTGGTTTTAATTTCTACTTACAACATCACTAATGTGAAAATATGTTTAATATGAATGTAAATGTATAGCCTATATCAGATTGTGCGCCATCTTGGGGAGGGTAGAAGGGAGGAAGGGGGAGAAAAATTTTAAACTCAAAAGCATATGGAAGTGATTATTGATAAATCAAAATAAATTAATAAAAAACAAATAAAGTTTATATCTCCCTATCCCACCTGGGCTGGGAATGCAAGGGCTACTTGCAATCTTCCTCTGATTGGCTTGGAAGCTTTGGCCTGCTTATTTTTCCACCTGGGCCAGTTAGTCCTTCCTTAGGCAACTTCTTTCCTCCCCTATTCCCAGGGGCTAAACAAATTAATACCAGATTTAGTGCAGACACCAAATTGGCTTAGCCTACTACAGTTCAGAACTCCCAAGCTCAAAAGATCCACCAGCTTCAACTTCCCCAGTAGCAGAGATTTCAGGTGTGTATCACCATTCGTGGCCACTTACACATTTTCAAAAGCCTAACTTATCTCTAAAAGTACATATTTCTAAATATGGAAGAACATCTTGCACAATATACAAAGAGAAGCTCCAAACGGGTACTCTGGCATAAGGTGATATCATGAAATCAGAGGATCAAGGAAGAAATTACCTGTCATATCTATGGATAGGGGAAGAGTTTATGATCAAACAAGAAGAAGGCAGTATAGTAGGAGGTAAAATGGACAACTTTGATCACATAAAATTTACAGGTTTTTGCACAAACAAAACCTATGATACAACTAAAATTGGAAGAGAAGAAGGAAATTTTGGGGAAATTGTTCTTGTTTCTCTGATAAAAGTTTCATTTCTAAAATATATGGAAAACTGATTAAAATGTATAATAATATAATTAGAGCAATTTCCTGATTGATAGTCAAAAGATATGAACAGGCACTTTTGTCTGAGGAAGAAATCCAAGCTATCAAAAACCATATAAAAAAATGCTCTAAGTCACTAATAATTAGATATATGAAAATTAAAACAACTCTCAGGTTCTATCTCATATCCATCAGATTGACAAAGTTGACAGAAAGGGAAAAATGACCAAGGTAAGAAAGGCTGTGGGGGGAAACGGTTATTAATGCACTTCTGGTGGAACTGTAAACTGGTCCAGGGATTCTGGAAAACAATTTGGAAACTATATCCAAAAAGTTATTAAATTGTGTATATACCCTTCAATCTAGCAAAACCATTACTCCCCAGGATGAGATCTATATTTCAAAAAGATAAAAGAAAGAAGAAAAAGACCCATATGTACAAAAATATCTTTAGCATCTCTTTTTGTGGTGGCAAAGCACTGGAAACCAAGAGGGTGCCCATCAACTGGAGAAGAGCTAGGCAAGTGATGGCATGTTAATATGATGAAATACTATTGTGCTATCAGAAATCATGAAGGGGACAATTTCAGAGAAACCTAGAAAGTAAGCAGAACCAGGAGAACAATTTACACAATAACAACATTATGGTAAAGGTAAATATCTTAGAAAAACTTTAGAACTCTGATCAATGTGAATGACCAATGATAATTCCAGAGGACTCATGATAAAACATGCTACTTACCTCCAGAGAAATTCAATGGATTCCTAATGGATTCAGTGCATATTTGAGACACGTTTTTGGACGTGGCTGATGGGGGGAAATTTTATTTTGTTTGACTAAATAGGGATTTTGTTTTTTTTTCTTTCTCAGTGGGCAGAGTGGGGGAGGTTAGGAAATAGGAGAGAAAGAAGGTGGATATTCATCTATTGAAAAAAAATTTTGTTTAAAAAATATATTACATTATATTTCTCTTAAAAAGGAAAACAAATGTTCCCTTTGTTTCCAAGAAAACCCAAGAGCCATTGTTCTTTATTAAATCTGACAGGTGACTATTGTGTTTTAAATACAGTGACATTTAAGATTTATGAAGCACTTGTGATTATGGAGGTAAACATTGTGCTGAACTTATAAAATACATTACCACCCTCAAATATTCTGCTCTTACAAAATACTCTATATACAAATATACATACTTTTACAATAGTAATGTCAAAACTGAACTATTAATAAAGTCTTTAGGACAAATAATTAACCAAGTAAGCAATCTGTACTTGTGAATAACATTTAATGAAACTTACATGTTTTTCTAAGGTATCCTGTGCTTTTTCTGGCCACCTTTGGAAATTTATCAGCCAAAGAAGTCATCTCTTAATTGTATCCTCAATATTAGGAGTCCTGATTCCATAGGTATTTAATACCATTAATTTGAGATAATTATGACCACTAATACAACTTATATTGATCTCATCAAATCTAAGACCTAAAAGAAGCAACTTCTACTGATAATCTCTCAAATGTTCTTGCCCTCTCCTGACAGTGGAATTTAGCCACACTACTATCTCTAAATCAGCCCATCCCCAAGAGCAGAGCACATCAATCAACCACCAAGTTCTGTTTTGTTTTTGTTTTTACTTTTTCTTTTCTTTTCTTTTCTTTTTTTTGAGTGCCTTCCAGGTATCCAAAACTGCTGTGGAAGAGAACAAAGATACAAAAGAACTATAAAATATAGTCCCTTGCAACAAAGAACAAAAATGCAACAATGTCCAGCAGATAGGTAGGTAGATTAAAGAAAGTCACAAGCCACAACTTCTGCCAATAGTACCATGGTATTCTTCTTTGGTTATACTGGTAGAAGTAATTAGAGAGGAGAGCAGTTACATGGTGCCATTTATGCCAGGTTCATGGCTAATGTGCATCTAATGAAGACCAGAAGAAATCTCTATTCATCTACAGTCTTGCTAATCTGGATCAAGAGGTCTTGAAACTGAAAATGTAAGAGAATTGGATTGCCTATTGAATAGGATTATTAGATAAAGAAAATTACCCACGTATTCCCACCAAACCAGATACCAAAAAATCCAATGTGAGAAGAAAATCAGTGGAAAGGTCCAATAATTCACATGACATAATAGCTAAGAAGAGCTATAATTAAACTCATAGTCTCAGATGTCTATACACAAATGCACAGAGCACAGGTACTTAATAGGGGAATTAGAAATCTTAATGTAAGAAGATAAGTTTAACCTCATTGTCATCATTGAGGCTTTCTGGAATGTAACTCAAGGCTAGACTTGAGCTAAAAAGGATATAGCTTATTCAAAACAACTAAATAGCAAAAAGTGACAATGGAATAGAATTAAATCAGGAAGGTATATTACTGTGAGGCAATCCACAAATTTAAGTCAAAACATGATAAAGGATCAATAGATGGAGAAAAGCAATTTCAAGGTGAGCATACTAGAGAAGAAGGAAAGAGATGAGTTTGGGAAAGAGATAATAAACCAAACAAGAAGACATGATAACAATGGAAAATTATGCAGTGATCCTAAGCTCCTTCCCGAAACAAAAACCTATCTTTTTTTAAAATAGATTTTTGTTTCTAAATAGCCTAGATTGACCCTTGAATCCTTCCCCCTCATCCTCTCAGAGGATATCTTTTAAAATATTTTTTTAAAGAAAGAAAAAGAGGAAGAGAAAAAATTTCAGTGAAACTGATCAACACATTGAAGAAGTCAGTTAGTCTATCAGTCAACAAGCATCTATTAAATGCTTACTTATGTGCCAGGCGCTGTGCAAAGCACAGAGGATACAAAAAGCACAAAAACTCCTGCATTCCAGGAGCTTATAACCTAAGGGAAGATGAGCAGCAAACAGCTATACAGGATAAATTGGAGATAAACAACAGGTACAAGGTACTGGCATTGAGAAGGATTAGGAAAGGTCTCCTAGAGAAGATGGGATTGTAATTGAAATTTGGAGGATGCCAGAGAATCAAAGATATAGAGAATTTTAGGCATGGGGGACAGCCAGTTGAAAATATCCAGAGTTAAGAAATGGAAAGTTGCATTTGAGGAACAGCAAGGAGGTCAGTGTAACTGGATCACAGAGTATGTAGGGGAAGTATGGCATAAGACTGGAAAGGCAGGAGGAAGTCAGGTTATGAGGGGCTTTAAAAGCCAAATAGAGGCTTTTATATTTGACTCTAGAGGTGGTAGGGGATCATTGACATTTACTGAATGAGAGGATGGTATGATCAGACCTGCACTTTAGGAATATTAATTTGACAGCTGAATGGAGCACAGAGTGGGGAGAAGCTTGAGGCAAGGAAAGCAACCGAAAGGCTATTGAATAGTCCATGTCAGAAGTCATAAGAGCCTGCACCAGGGTGGTGGTGGGGTCAGAGGAGAGAAGGAGATCTAGATGAGATGTTACAAAGATAAAATTACAAGGACTTGGCAAAAAATTGAATATGAGGCTGAAAGGTAGGAATTGAGGATGATGCCTAGATTGCAAGACTGGATGACTGGGAAGATATGGAAGTTAGGAAGATGGAAAGGTTTCAGGGGAAAGAAAGAGTTCAGTTTTGAACATGTTGAATTTAAGATATCTATGGGACATTCAGTTTGAGATGTCTAATGGGTAGCTAGAGATGCAGCTCTACAGGTTAGGAGAGAAGTTAGGGTTGGCCAACTAGACTTATGAATCATCAGCATAGAGATAATAATTGAATCCACAGATGGCATCACTAAGTGAAACAGTAGAAAGGGAGAATAAAAGAGGGCCCAGGACAGAGGCCTGAGGGCAAGGACCTGACCTGGGTAAAGATCCAACAAAGGAGAGTCAGAAATGATAGTCTTGCCACAAAAACCTAGAGAGATGACAATATTAAGGAGAAGAAGGTGACTGATAACGTCAAAGACATAAAGAGAGGTCTAAAAGGATGAAGACTGAGAAAAGGCAGTTAGATTTGGCAATTAAGCAATCATTGGTAACTTTGGAGAGAACAGTTTTCAGCTGAATGAGGTCAGAAGCCAGAATGTAGAAAACTTGACATTATATTCAATAAACCTCATCTTTCCCTTATTCAACTCCCTCAGTGCCCTCTGAAGACATTCATGTTCTAAAGGGACACTTGTTTCTTTATTCTCTGTTAGAATGTTAATATATTATATTATCATATAGCCCTTTTCAAGGTTTACCTTCGGTTTCCTTTGACTTTGTGTTTGCATTCGAAAGTTCCCACACAGCTCTGGTCTTTGCCTCAGAAATAGTTAAAAGTCCTACATTTTCCCCCTTTAGGATTATATCCTTGGTGGCAAGCCTCTATCATTTTTTTCTCTGGAACATTTGTGTTCCAAAATTTCCTCTCATTTTTAGCAGAAGATGCTAGGTAATTTATGATACTGACTGTGGATTTTTGGGTCTTAAAATGCTTCCTTCTGGATGCTTGTACTCTTTTTCCTTTGATGTGAGAACTGATTAATGATAGCTAGCATTTATATAGCACTTCAATATTTATAAAATCCTTCACAATTTTATCTCATTTGATCCTCACAACAACCCAGAGAGGTAGGAGCTATTACTATCCCCATTTTACATTGAGGAAACTGAGGTAAACTAAGGTTAAGTGACTTGCCCAGAAACACACAGCTATTAAGTGCCTGTGGCTGGATTTGAACTCAGGTCTTCCTGCCTCCAGCTCCAGCACTTCATCTACTGCACCACCTAGCTATGACATTCCCGGGACCCTTTTCTTTTTGGGTTTCTTTCGGGAGGTGACAGATATATTCTTTCTATCTTCATTTTGTCTTCTAGTCCTAACAGAACTGGGCAGTTTTCTTTTTTGGTTTCTTTAAATACACTGCTGAGGCTTTTTTTTTTTTTTTGCTCATGGTTTTTAAGGAGTCCAGTGATTCTTAAATTACCTCTTTTTCAACTGGTTTTCTAGGTCAGTTGTGTTTTGGTATCAGGTATCTCACCTTTTCTTTCTTTCTTTTTTTTTTGCCATCTTTTTATTTTGTTCTAACATTTTTTTGCGGTCTCAAAGTTACTGATTTCTTTTTGGTCTATTCTAGTTTTCAAGGAACTTATTTCTTGGGTAAGGTTGACTACTTTCTCTTCTACACTATTTATCCTCCTTCCAGTTCTTTCTTCCAGAATTTTTATTTCATTTTTTTAAACAATCTCTTGCTTCATTTCTTCCACATATTGATTAATTCTTAAGGAAAGATAATTTTTTCCTTTGATTCTCTGCCTGCAGTTATTACAGATTTTACTCTCTCTTTTGGGTGATCTTTAGATTTACAATAATTTTTTTATACTGGTAGATGTTTTCTTTGATTTACTTACCCCTGTTTTAGTTCCTGAATTGGGGTTTCGTTCGAGCACCTGGTTTTACCTCCTACTGTGTTTCTGGGTGGGGTAGTTGGCTTTATTTGGTTTCATCCTGGATCTCACGGATTCCTGTGCTGACCTCCCCCTCTCAAGGTTAGGCCCCTCTATACCTTTGAGTTTCAGAGTACTGGATCTTAAGGGTCTTCTCTAGCATCTCAAGACACAGTATTAGGGACCTAGAGTCCCTGGACCAAGGATATCCTTGTCTGAATGCTGCTACCCCACTGATCACTGCCCATTGCCAAGGTCCTCATCCTGGAGCTTCACAACCACTCTGGGGCTTTCTGAGTAGGCCCTTCACTTTTTCTGCCTCTGGACACAGAACTTTGAAGGCTTTACATGTGTCTTGGGTGCACTGGTAGGCTACACTGTCCTGGCACTGGCTTTGTTGGCTTCTCCCTTTCCTATTACCTTCTGGCTTTTGGGATGACACAGACAAGAATTGTACAGTATGACAAGGTATGATGGATTGCACTCAGGAGAGGTAAAGACCCAAATCAATAAGATCCTGGACTCACTGAAGCACTAAAGCATACTAAGCTTAAGTACTTCCAAAATAAATATAAAATCCAAGTAATTTCTGGCCATCTTACATGTACTCTATCCCTAAACTCATCATCAATGGTACCACATAGATGCTGTCCTCCTAATTACTGCTGTCAACGTAACCAAAGATGAATGGCCCACCATGGCACTACTGGCAGCGTCTACAACTTCTTTTCTTTTCTTTATCTATTTGCTGGGCATTGTACCTTACTGTTTCCTGATGGATGGAATATGTTTTATAGCTCTTTCATATCTCATCTCCCCACATCTGGGAGGCACTCAGTTAAAAAAAAATCATCTGGTCCAGCCCCCTCATTTGCCAGTGAGAAAAATGAAGCCCAGAGAAGTGAAGTGAATGCCTGACCTGGTAAGTCTATCTAACCTTCCAATCATCCAAACACTTCTAAAGCACCTTCTAAAGCACTGTTCTAGACACTGGGGATACGAACCTAAAGAAAGAAACAACCCATCCTTTCAAGTAGCTTCACATGTCTTGACTCTAGAGTCAATGCTATTTCCATTTCACTCAGCTGCCTCCACCCCAAAGAACATCTATTCTAATGAAGGGATATCAGAAGTCACAAAAAATAAATGGCTTATAGGAATTATAAACAAATAAGGGGGAAGGACATTTCTCCTGGTAGAATTCTTTAACCTCTACTGAAACCTTCTTTGGATTGCTCCCCGAGGTGGGGAGACAATCTTGGGTTCATGAAGATTTTGTATGGTAGGTCAAGCTCTTGGGGGCATACCAAGTAAGAAAGGAAAATATGGATCAAGTTGTTTCAGAGTACATATGTTTGTTGTCTAAGGACCAATGGAGCTGAGCTCACAGAGGCTCATCACTCAAAGGTAAGTCATCAAGTAATCAATACTTTATGGCTACAGCAACTCATGAAAACCACCTACTAAGAGGCTGCCATATGTAAAAGGAGCACTCAGGTCAATGAAATCAGAAAGTTTAAGTATCAAATAAGAAACAAATTATAAAGTTTTCCACATAGTATTTTGGCAGTTCAGAAGTAACAAAAATGGGGGCAGCTAGGTGGTGCAGTGGATAGAGCACAGGCCCTGAAGTCAGGAGGACCTGAGTTCAAATCCGACCTCAGACCAAATACTAGACACTTACTAGCTGTGTGACCCTGGGCAAGTCACTTAACCCCAATTGCCTTAAAAAAAAGAAAAGAAAAGAAAAAAAATGCTCTGAAGATATACCTGCTCAAAAGATAACATATGGAAATATCTGTGGCTTCTTGAAAAGTTCCATCTGGATCTGTTTTGCTTGACTAGAGTATACTTTTTGTTACAAGGAAGGACTTTTATTTTATGACAAAGGGAATTGAGTGAGTCAAGTGGATGGGTAGCTATAATTCTATTAAAAAAAAAGAAAAGAAAAAATCACAGAAAGCATTAATACACAGAAGTGAACAGAAAGAAGCAAGTTCAGAAGAGGATACAGGCAAGCAAGGCAGTTTTGGTACTATTATATTAGATTTAATATATAATTTGAAAAGAAACTGTACATAAAAAAATTCAGTTTCACATGCAATTCTCTTTCCATTCTTTGTATATTGAAATGTTTGCATTAACAGAGACTCAATTTTTTTAAAAGTTCCATGTGTCAATGTAGACAGTCCCTATATTTTTGGAATGAGTTTTTATTTCTCCTTTCTTCAATTATATTACCATAGTTCCTACATAGAGAGTGAAATCTATACTATTAAGAAACAGGATTTCTGATTTCCTGTGCAATTTATAATCTAAAAGAAATAATATACTCACTTTGTAACTCCATAGTCAATTCCTATTGTTGCTAGGTATTTGGGCACAAATCTCTTCTCACAATAACGTTTTATAATACAGCTCTAAAAATAATAAAATACAAACACGTAGTAAATATATACAAACACATACATAAAAGTATAAAAATCAAAATTCATTATTATGTTCTAAAAAAGAAGTTGATCTTAAAAAGGCAACAATAAAAACATGAAGCAATCAAGAAATAAAGTGCTTACAAGAAGAATGTTAAAGAATAACTAAAAAGAGCTTCTTTCCTGAATAGTGTGAAAAAGACTTTTTTCCTAGAAAACTGGAATGTATAACCAAGAAAAAAGGGTAAATGTCTAGAAAACAAACTTCCACAATATAAAGATTTACAGTGGGATGATAAAGGGACATCTCATTTACATACAAGTGATTCAAAGTTCCCATAGCACTTAACTTATTTAATACTCTATTTCCCAAAGGATGAAGTTTATGAAATTGAACATAGTAATATAAAAATCAATTAAAATTAATTGAAAATACAAACCAGAACAAAACCAATTCAAGGGGGCAGAGAAATCAATTTTTACCAGGCACCTAGGATAAGTTCATTACAGTAGCTGAGCACTGAAATTACCTGTAAGTTTCCTGACAACTAAGACAGAAAAGGAAACATGATGAGTTACACAGTTCTTACTGTTTGATAAAAGAAATCATCAAGTTTGTCTGAAGAGAGAAACTTTTTCCTGCCACTAAACTCAAGAAAAAAATTATTATATAGGAGACAGTGGCTGACAGAATGCAGAATGTCTTCAATTACAGTTTTACAAAATATACCTAAATACTGTTTATATGTGGGCATATCTTACAGCTGCCTTCTAAAAAAATTGAATTATAATATTTAATCTTAATTCAGTGAAAACACATCTTCAGGGAGTTGAGATCATACAGTCTTAACATATGTGGCAATTAGAAAATTCAGAACGGTTTCTACCTTCACATCTATATTTTACCACAACCAGAAACTTTTCCACCTCTGTGATTTCAGAAATTTTCCTAAATACAATCTTCATTTATTGTCATCTTTCCCTCAGCCTTACTTTTGTTAAATATAGCGTTCATTACCAAAATCCAAACTTTTCCTCTAGCTTTCTTTCTCAGTTCTCTCAGGCCATCATACCTGTTCTGGACTTTCTCTTCTTTGCAGTCTTGGCCCTACAGTTAACCAGCTAACTATTAGTCTCTTTCAAATATCCGATGTCTTTAACAAACCTCTCGAAAGTGTTGGTTTGCAATTAATTCATGGTTGAATGCTGTCCAGAACTAATGGCCTCCATCACCAAATGACCATCTGGGTCACCATCACCACCAACCCTCCTGTGTCCTGCTTCAAGCAACTGTTAACCCAAATCAACAGATATTTCCCCAGTCTTACAGCTAGCAAACTCCTACATCCTGCACTCCTAATCTGAACTATTCACTGCCCCCATCTACTAAGGTGAAGAAAACCCCTTTCCCCAACCTTTCCTCAGATTCATTCCCATCCAGCTCAGACCTCTTCCTCCCCAATCCTTATCCTCTGCTTTCTGCCCATTCCACTATGCCTTCTAAAAGCATTATTCTATCGTGAGCCAATTCCTTTTCATCCTAGATTTTTTTTCTTCTTACATTCTATCTTCTGGTATTCATAAAAGCCTAAGTTACAATTTTCCCATCTATAAAATGAAGAAAATAATACTAATACTACCTATCTTACAAGGTTGTTTTGAGGATTAAATATTTTATACACACATAAACACATATGTAAATATTTTGTAACCTTACAGCTGTAGAAATGTAAGCTATTGTTAGGGTTGAGTTTTTCATTTTAAACATATTAATTAATTCCAAATAAATAAGTAAAAGTTTTTTACTGTTAAAGGTGCTTAATTATTAATGCGTTTTTTTTAATCCTTTATGTGTGTTGTTTTTTTTAAATAAAGAGAATACTCAAAAAAGCTTTTACTGACAAAGCTAGGACTGGGAAAGGGAGAAGAAGCTAGCTTTGTGACAAGGATGGGGAATAGGAGAAGCAAGGCACTGCTTACTTATAGAGTAATTAGATATAATTTTATATATAAACCACTGTCCCCAGCTACTCTGGAACGAACCATCCTTCCCACCCTCTCCTCCTAAACAGAAGCCCAAAAACTTAGACACCTCTGTGGCACAAGACTGAAAAAACTCTTTTAAGAATTAAAGTTCATGGTACCCAAACCCATAGACTCTAAGGGACATTATGTTTTTATCTCTCCTTACCTTTATATTGCTTATCTTAGCACAGTGACTTCCAAAAGGGTGCCACAATCAGAAATAATAACAATCAGCAAGGACTGAAGCTTACCCAAGATACAACAAAAGATTTATTTTTCACTGAATTTGTTTGGCTAAGTGCTAGTATTCACATGTAATGCTTAAATTTTACCTGATGTAGAAGATAAAATCTGGGGGTGAGGGGTGGTAGGAGTGTTTATCTTGAGAGGGTTCTATTTAAGCTTTTAGAGCTCTAAGACTCTTAGGTTAATGTTTCCACCGAGTTACATGTAGCCATGTATGACATAAAATACTTCTTGTTTCTGTCTGTTTTCAAAATTATGAAGTAAACAAAGACTGCATTTGGAGCCCCCATATTCCTTTTTTGTTTTTGTTTTTCCTCAGTTAAACTCTCTACTTCAAATATCTCTCCTGTTCCTATCATCCAATGTCTTCCTGCTACTTAATGGTGCTATCCTATCAAAAAGGAAAGGACCATTCATACTGATTCTCCCAAGCTTACCTACATTCTCAGAGAAACACATAATGTTGGAACTAGAAGGGAGCTTAAATGTCATCTTCTCCTGATGCAAAATTACAGTGACCAGAAATAACAGCTAAGATGGTGGAGTAAGAGGAAGCAATACAGCTCAAGTCCCCCCACAACTCCAACAATCTAAGAACACTAGACCAAGTAGTAATTGTGAAATCAAAGGAAAAACTACAATGGGTCATCTTTCTACCCCCAAGATCACAAACTCAACTTACAAAATTCAAGTTACAACATTTGAAAAATTCAATTTTTAAGAAAGTGACCAGGGCAAGAACTACACAACAAGGGCCACTAGGATCATGGACACCCAGAGTTCTGAACTAGGCCAATGGCAGGCATGGAGATGACTAGAACTGATGTCAAACCCAGTTCCCACCCAACCCCTCCCCCACTTCTAGCTCAGTGCCTGAAGCATTAACTCAGCTCCTAGAGCCAATTGTGGACCCCATCTAGAAGAGCCTCATCCTCTAGAGCTCCCAACCAGGCCAGCAATGCCATATTGCCCAGAGCAGATTGCTAAATGACAAAATAAAATAAAATAAAATAAAAATATATATTTTTTAATCTTAAAAGAAATATGTCCAGATCTCTTAGAACCACAGGACAAAATAAAAATAGAAAAAATCCACTGGTCATGTCCTAAAATAAACTCCAAAAGAAAACTCCCAGGAAAGTCATAGCCAAAATCCACAGCTTCCACGTAAGAGGAAAAATACTGTAAGCATCCAGAAAGAACCAAGGAATGACAGTCAGGATCCCACAAGATTTAACGGTTATCACTATAAAGGAGGGGGGAAGATGGATTATGATATTCTAAAAGGCAAAGGATATAGGCCAACAACCAAGAATAACTTATCCTGCAAAACTGAGGATAATCCTGGCAGGGGGGAGCAGTAAATGGACTTTTAATAAAACACCTTCATGATGGAAACCCTTCATGATGGAAAGACTGGAGCTAATTATAAACTATCAACTACAAAGTAAAAAGAAGTAAGAAGTAAAGAGAAATATAAAAAGACAAAGCAAGTAACAATAATGATAATAATAAGCAAGCAATCAGAAAAGACTTTAAAAGAATAAAGTGGTTGAATTCTAATGGGGGGGAAGGTGTGATACAAGCATCCACTAAGAACAGTGATGTCATCAGGGGTCACAGAGTCAAAAAAGATGGTGGGCCTGAAAGTGGTTTCTGTTAGGATCTGAAGATCGTAAATGAAAAAAAGAAAAGGGAGGGGATGAAAGGAAGGAAGGACACACTAGGGAAGAAATGGGGAATAGATGAATAACATTATCTCTCATAACTGAGGAGAGCATAGAAGTGAATACCACTTGCTGGGGGGGAAAGGCATCACTTGAACCTAATTTTGAACGGATACAAAGTGAAGTAAGCAAAACCAACATAATTTATACTATAACAACATTATAAAAATGAACAATTTTGAAAGATTTAAGAATTCTGATCAATGCAATGATCAGTCACAATTACAGAGAGCTGATGATTTAGAATGCTACCTCCTTCAGGATAGGAAGGTGATGTAATTTTGGACAAGGTCAATGTGAGAATGTGTTTTTCCTGATTACGCATATTTGTTGCAGGGGCTTTTTTTTCCTTTTGGAGGTTTGAGGGGGCCAGAGGAAGGCAGATGTTAATTGAAAAAAATTAATTTAAAACTTATAATGACCAAGTTTTGCCCCAAAGAAGAACTATGGGAAGACATTTCCTCTCCTTTTTAGAGGTGGGAGACCATATGTAAACACTACAGATAATATCAGATTTTTTTCAATATGTTGGTTAGTTTTACTTAACTTTTTTCTTTCCTTTTTTCCTTCTTTATTATAAGAAGGGACTTTCTGGGAGGGATTGGGGAATGATACAGTGGAAAATAGTAGGTAATATAAAAACAAAAGAAAAGAAATCATATGGTTCAAGACCATTATTTAACTGAGGCCCAGAGAGGTAAAGTGATTTGCCCATGGTTATACAGCCAGTTCCTAACAAAACTGGGAAGAAGATCAAGGCCTCTTTAATCCTGGTCAGTGTCCACTTTATAATCACTAATTAGGGGCAAGAGGCAAGCACAAACAAACATTTGAGACTGGCCTCTAGGAAACCTAGTTTAACTGGTTTAGAATAGCTGTAAGGAGCAACAAAGTCAGAAGAGGTCATCTCTTATCAGTGATCTCCCAATTACCAAATCTGATGACTGTTTTTTAGTCCTTATCCTTCTTGACTTCTATATAGCATTTTGACCAACCTCTGCTACTGGGCACTCTTTCCTTTATGGGTTTTTGTGACCCAGTTCTCTCTTGGTTCCCCTATTGCTCATCCTGAATGCTCTTTTTCAGTGTCTTTTACTATATCATTCTCTTATATCCTGCCCCCTAACTCTGGATGTAACCCAAGGCTTTGGCTAGGATTGCAAAAATTATCAATGCCAATTTTTTAAAAAAGTAGAATAAAATGGCTACTGAGAAATGAAACCCAAGAAAAGTGATGAGAAGGTAAGAAAGCACTTTAACACCCTCAGGTCATGATGCCCGAATGAACTACATTTCAGAACACTGAAACAATCTATAGACATAATTGCTGAGTCAATGTCTGTGACTGTTGAAAAACTGCAGAGAAGGCTACAGGACTGAAAAGGGCTAATGTCCTAATTTTTCTTTTCTTTTTAGGCAATTGGGGTTAAGTGACTTGCCCAGGGTCACACTGCTAGTGTCAAGTGTTTGGTCTGAGGCCGAATTTGAACTCAGGTCCTCCTGACTTCAGGGCCTGTGCTCTATCCACTGTGCCACCTAGCTGCCCCTTAATGTTCTAATTTTCAAAAAGCAGAAGGTGAATTATTCAAATTACAGTCTGCCAATTTTGATGCTCCAGCCTACAAAATTTTTAGAATGAATTATTGAAGGTCTGTAAGAACTTGAAAAGAGAGCTGGTGATTATTTTAAACTTATATATGTTCATCAAGAATAAGTCATTACAGACTAAACTCATCTTTTTTTTTTTTTTACTAGATTATCACATCCTTAGATGAGTAAAATGCTATGATAAAGTATACCTAATTTGAGGCAGCAACTTGTCAGTCTGTCATTAAAAGTATCTTATGTACAAGATGAAGAGGGATGGATTATAAATGTTAGATTACAGTTAGATTCAGAACTAATTCTGTCACCAGATCACCAGTAATTAAAAATAGATCAATGTCAAACTGGAGTTAGGTTTCTAGTGGGGTGCAAAAGGGCTCTTTTTGCCCAACATTTCCTTCAAGGACTTGAAATGAAGGTACATAGGGAATATTTATCAAATATACAGATGACATAAAACTATGTTACACTTAATTTACTTGCAACTGAGTTTGCAATCCATTCAAACCCTCAATTTCTTCATACAGGGACTATAGTCTTAAAAGTTTTGAGTACTTTGTTAAGTATGTTTCAGAAAGGAATCCTGCTTCTGGTATAGATTGAACTAGATGATGTCTGAGGTCCCTTTCAACTGTAAAATGTTATGATTTCATGTTTCTGTAGTTAAGATGTAATGAGGGAAAATAAGTCCTGATGGGGTGAGGTGGTACGGTAAGTCAAAATGGAATCAAGGGGTTCATGAAGCATTGGTGGCAGATGGAGAAGGAAGAATGAGAGTAGCCTGAGTGAAGTGGGGAGAAGGGGCATTCAGAGGGCAGTTAACCCTGAGCTCCTGAGGGAAGGGAAAGAGGGTCCCTGAGAGGAAAGTGAGGTAAGAAGGGAGGGATACTAGAGATAACCATCATCTACTTCAAAATTTTGCTTTAGGACATGCCTGGTTTCTTTTATCATTCCCTTCCCACTTTTTCTCCCCTCTCTTACAACACCCCTCCCCTCTCCATTCCAAACATAGCTTGTCAGGTCCCCAGTGGGCCTAGCCTAATTCTATCTCAAGTGTCAAGGAAAAAGGTGGAGGAAGAGAGCCAGCCAAAGTGAAGTGACTAAGGTGAAATTAGCCTGAGGGAAATTTCACAAGGACAGACAAAAATAAGTCTTGCATATTAAACTGAAGATTTGGACAAGGGCAACTCTGTGTGCAGCTTGATGGAAATTATGCACCTGCCACCACCACCAAAATTTTCCCCTGCTTCATCCAGGGGCTTCTCCCATGCCAACCAAGCTCCCTAAGGAAACATGGAAATAAACAGGGAAAAGGCTTATTTCATCAATGATGTACAAGAAAAATTGCTAAGACATAGTAACAAATCAATCAACAAACACTTAAGTGCCTACTATGGGCCAGGCACAGTGCTGGGTGCTGTGGGTACACATAGAAAAATGAAACCCTTTCTATCTTCAAGGAGGTTATGTTCTACTGGAGAGGTACATGTTAAAAGAAAAAGTCAAGAAGCATTTATTAAGTGCCTACTATGTACCAAGTACCGTGTTAAGCTCTGGAGATACATACACACAAAGACAAAAGCAAAAACAGTTTCTGCTCTCAAGAAGCTCACAAGAGCAATGGAGGAGATAATATGCAAACTGCTATGTAGAACAGGACAAATATGAGATAAAGAGGATCAGAAAGGCTTTTTGTACAAGATGGGAATTTAGCTGGGACTTGAAGGAAGCCAGAGAAGCCAGGAGACTGATGAAGAGAGAATTCCAGGCGAGGGAAACAGTCAGGGAAAATGTAACAAGTTGGGAGATGGATTGTCCTGTTCGAGTAACAGCAGGGAGGTCAGTGCTACTGGGTCACTGAAAATGTGAAAAGAAAGATGATAAAGACCGAGAACTCGTCTCTCTTAGTTCAAGCTCTCATTAACTCTTGACTTGACTATTACCTTGCCTCCTAATTGGTCTCCCTGACTCAAATCTTTCCCAACTCCAATCTATCCTCTATGCAACCAGCAAAGTGAATTTTTAAAGTACCATGTCCCCCCCTCCATATTAAACTCCAGCGGCCCCCTATTACCTTTAGAAACAAATATAAAATTCCTGTGTTTGCCATTCAAAGCTCTTCACAACCTGGCCTTTCCCAAGTTTTCACATACATTAATACCTTCCATAGATTCTTTGGTTCAACATAGCGATCTATTTATTGTTCCTCAAATTGGACACTCCACCTCTGTACCTTTGCATTGGCTGTCCCCCATGCCTTCTTTCTCACTTCTACCTCATAGAACCTCTGGTTTCTTTGAAGATTAAGCTCAAGCAATTCTGCAAGAGAATTTTCCTGATCATCCCGGCTGCTAGTGCCCCTCGTCTATCTCATATATACTTTGTACTGCATAGCTAACTAGATATAAGTGTTTTCTTCCCCATTAAAATACAAGCTCTTTGAGAATGAGGACTATTTAATTTTAGTCTTTGTAGAATAACAACAACAACAATAATAATAGCAAGCATTTATATAGAGTGTGAAGGTTTACAAAATACTTTATATATGTTATCTTGTTTTACCCTCACAACGGCCCTAACAATTAGATGCTATTACTGTCCCCATTTATAGTCGGGCAACTGAGGCAGGTAAAGGCTAAGTGAATTGTCCAGGGTCACACAGTTAGTGAATGTCAGAGGCTGGATTTGAACTTAGGTCTTCCCGCCTCCAGGTACACCATTCTGGACTCTGAGCCACCAGCTACCTCAAAGCTAAGGCCACATCCAAGTTACAGCTTTGCTATAAGTATGATCTCCACGGCCTTGATAAGTCATTTCATCCCCCTGGATTTCAATTTCCTCATCTGTTAAATAGAGATAACTTTTGTGTTACCTCTCTCACAGGGTTGTCATGAGGATCAAATGAAGGAATAGTTTAAAGTGTTATATTATCATCAGCAGGAGCCTTTTCTTGTAACAAAAAGGTCACTGAGCTTGAAGTCAGACGGCCTGGGTTAAATCCTGACTGTGGGACCAGGATTAACTATGATGTGTGGCAACCATGGCCAATCCCTTCCAACTGACTGGAAGTACATGTAGCCTGATTTAGGTTAAACAGAAGAATGTACATTCTAATAATCACAGCTGTTTCAAGATGGAAAGGATTTCCTTTGTCAAGTAAAGAGCACTTCTCACTGTTTGGTTTTAAAGCAGAGACTGTCAGGGATGATCCCTAATTAGGAGGGAGTTCATGAGATCATAAATACAGAGCTGGAAGACACCTTACAGGCTATCCTGTTGAAGCTCCTCATTTTGAGGAAGTGGAAACCAAGACCCAGATAAGTAAAGTGATTTGTTCAGAGTCAATAAATAACAAAATTGAAATTAAACCCGAGTTCACTGATTCCAGATCCTGAGCTCTTTCTACTTTACTTCCATGGCTTGGTTTCTCTGGCTTCCTTCAAGATTCAGATCAATCCCACCTTATGCAAGAGGTCTTCTCCTCTTAGACTGCCTTCCATCTATTCTGCAAATACCTTGTATGTGCCTAGTTATTTACATATTGTCTCCTCCAGAAGAATATACACTCCGTGAGGGCACGGGCTTTCTTTCTTTGAATTCACAGGGTAAGGCACATAATAAGCACTTAATAAACGCTTCCTGACAAAGATCTAAGAGAATTCATGATGGAAAATGCTATCCACATCCAGAGAAATAACCATGGGTTATGAATGCAGATCAAAGCATACTAGTTTATCTTTCGTTGTTGTTTGCTTGTTTGTTTTTTGGCAATTGGGATTAAGTGACTTGCCCAGGGTCTACAAAGCTAGTGTCTGAGGCCAAATTTGAACTCAGGTCTTCCTGACTCCCAGGCTAGTGCTCTATCCACTGGGCCATCTAGCGCCCCTGTTGTTTTTTCTTTCTCGTGGTTTTTTCCCTTTGGTTCTGATTCTTCTTTCATATGACTAACGTGGAAATAAAAATAAATAAATGCATGTTGACGGAACCACACTGCTTCAAAAAGGACCAGGTAGACGACCTCTAAGACCTCTCCCAAATTTCAGAATCGAACAATAATAGCTAGCATTGTAATGTGCTTCAAGATTTGAAAAGCTCCTACGTTAACCCATTAGATTTTACTCCTGGAAGCTAGAGAAGGAGTCAGCTCAAGAGAAAGAAGAACCTGTTAACAATAAAAGAGGTCCAACATTGGAATAGTCTGCCTTTACAGGTAGTGAGTTCCACATCATCGGGAGTCTTCAAGGAGGCTGTATGACCACTTGCTGGATATCGCCTATGGGAGCCGGCTGGACTGGGTGGCCTCTGAGGCCGCTTCCATCTCTGACATCCTAAGATTCTCTCCTAAGCCGGGGCAGGTATTTGATCTTTCTCGGGGGCTGGCTGTATTTGAGGGGCTGGCCAGCTTGGGGCAGAAGAGCGCTGGCTCTAGAGTCAACGGACTCTGACACCTGTGTGACCTTGGACAAGTCGTCTCCCCGCTCCGGGATTCAGTTTCCCTTCTATATAAAACGAGAGAGGTAGAATTCGAAGGTCTATTACTAAAGCGCCCAGAAATGCTTCTCTTCCGCCTTCCCCAGCTTGCCCGAGGCGGGGCAAAAGGGTGGATAGGCTCGAAGCCGTTGAGTGGCCGCCGTGGCAGCCAATGGGCGCCGGTTCTGCCGCCCGGTCCCGCCCTTCGCAGTGCCCCTCCCCTCCTGGCGCGCGGTACTCACTTTCCCCACTTCTGCGTTGCCCATGGAGATGACTTTGATGCGCAGGGACTTGCCCGGCTCCTTCCGCTTTGGCATACCGGCCTCCATTGCCCTCCCGGCCGCGGGGCCAACGAACGGGACGTAGTCGTTTCTCTTTCGCTAAGCTCACCCGTCTCTCGGGCCTCCGCCGCCAAATCGGGGAGCTGCCGCAGATGCCGTCGCCGTCACTGTCGTCGCCTCAGTGACACGACCCGCCATAGCGGGCCAGGCTGCCAAGCAGCAGGCGCGCCGGGAGCCTTGGGCTCGCGACGAGTCTCGCGAGGAGAAAAGGGAGGGCGTGACGTCACTTCCCCTCCCCCCCCACGGGCCGTCGCCCTGAATCCTTCTGGGCTGCGTGTCGGTCCTTTCGTGGTCCTGTACGGTCCGAGGACCGCGGTGATTATCGAGGGCTTCCATTTCCGTTCCGTCGGCTTCCTCTGGAGGCTCAGTTATTTGCAGGCCCCTCTAGAACCACCCTTGTTAAAAAGAGTGGGATCCCTGGGCCTCCTGGGACCCCTCCCTCAGTCCCAGGCGTAGGCCCAGGCCGCCTGTGCCCGATGAAGGCCCTCCATAGAGTGGACATGCCCCAGGCGTGGCTCGGCCGTGTGGGCCTGTTCCCTCTGCAACATTAGAGGGCTAGACTAGATACCCTCCAAGGGCCCTGCTCTCTTTAAACCTAGTAACTATAACTGCGTTGTCCCCAACCCCTTCTCGACCCTTCCACACCATTTTCCAGCTCACTTCTTTTTTCCATTGTTGTCTTTATTAGAGTGTAGGTTCCTCGAGAATAAGGACTTCCCTGGCATGGATTTGGATCGTACAGTGCCTGGCACTTGGGAAACCTCTTTATAAATGTTTTACCTAGCTCCTCAATTGAGTAAAATAGGTTTTGTTACAGCCTACCAAGGGCCCTCAAAAGGCATTATAGCAAGATAATTGCTGTGTCCACACCTTCGTGACCCCAATTTGGGAGGTTTTCTTGGTAAGGGTAATGGAATGGTGCCATTTCCTTTTCCAGTGGACTAAGGCAAATAGAGGTTAAGTAACTTGCCCAGTGTGGCTATATTTGAACTCAGGTTTGCCCTGACTGTACTGACTACCCAGTGCCCTATTCACCGAGCCACCTAGCTGCCTCAGTAGCAAGGGAGGCTAAGGCCTAATTTTACTATTTACTACCAACCCACCACTACTCCATCCTTCATTTGGCAACTTAAGGTGCCTAGTGAGTGCCCTTCCACTATTCTGGGCTGATTTTTCAAGTTCTCACTGGACTAGACAGCCCTGTACCCCTTAAGCAGCGTAAGAAATAGAAAAAGGAAAAAAGCAGTGGACTCAAGGTACAAATTGGTAATAATAATAAGTGTTACTTGTTTAACATGTTAAGATTTGCAAATGCTTATTGACTGGCAAAGAACTTAACATATCTCATTCAACCCTTATAAATAACCCAGGAACGATATGAATCTAATTTTAAAATGTTGCAGGAATAGAGTTAAATAATTGGACAAACATTAATTGTTCATAACTAGGTTGAACCAATATAATAAAAATGACTACTATCTAAGGTAATTTTCTCAGTGCTGCACCAAACTCCCAGAAGAATATTTTATGAAACTAGAAAAATAATAAAATATACATGGAGGAATGAAAGGTCCAGAATCTCAAAGGTAAAATGGAAAAAAAAAAGTGGAAAGGAAGCGGGTCTATCAGTATCAGTTCTTAAACTGCAGTACATAGTAGTAGTCATTAAAAAACTATTTGAAACTAGTTAAAAAAGAGACATGGATCAACATCCATGGTAGGTACACACAACATAGAAGCAAACAAAAACACTAGCACAGTGTTTAATAAACCCAAAGACCCCAGGTTCTGGAGGAAGTACTCAAAATTTGACTAAAACTTCTGGAAACTGTATAGCAGTCTGTCAGAAATTAGGTTTTGATCAATCCTTCACACCATGAACTAGTTCTCTCCTCTGATACTACCACTAACCTGGTGTAAGCCCTCATCACTTCATGCTTGGACTACTATAATAGCTTGCTGGTGGGCCTGCCTTACCTCAAGTCTCTCCACACTCCAATTCATCCTCCAGCCACCAAAGTGATTTTCCTAAAAAATCAGTTCAACCAAGTCACCTTTCTACTCAAACTCCAGTGGCTCCCTATAACCTCCAGGATTTAAAAAAAAAAAATCCTTTATTTAGCATTCAAAGCCCTTTATAATCTACCCTCCCCCTTCCAAGCTTCTTTCACTTTATTCCCTGCCACATACTGTTCAATCCAGTGACACTGACCTCTTTGCCACTTCACCAGCAGTACACTCCATCTGGGCCCTAGACATTTTCTCTGTGTCCCCCAAGCCTGGAATCCTTTTCTTCATCATCTCTGCTTCCTGGTTTCCCTGGCTTCCTTCAAGTCCCATCTACAGAAAACCTTTTCCAACCCTTCTTAATTGTAGAGCTTTCTCACTTTGAATTGTTTCCTATTTTTCCTGCATGTAGCTCATTTGTACATATTTGTTTGCTTGTGGTCTCCTTCCTTAGCTTGTGAGCTCCTTGAGGTTAGGGACTGTCTTTTGCCTCTAGTTGTATCTCTTGTTTATTGACTGACTGACTTCAAGCTTTATCACCACCTTCTAAATGAAGTCTTTTCTTATTCTATCCAACTGATAGTGCTCCCTCATCACCTGGGAGCTATTTTTGTATCTATTTTGTATATGCCTATGTCATATATACCTATGGTACTCTTCATTGTGGACAAGATCCTACCAGAAATAATTTTTTATTAATTTATGATAATTCTAAATCTAAAATTTTTCTGTCTAGGAAGAGGGAAAATGCCCAAGCTGATAAATGCCCTCCTTCCCACCCCTCTGCCATGTCCTTGGATATCTAACATAAATTATTTTGGAGTAACAGTTATAACATTCCTGGACAATATCAAAAATTCCACAACAAGCTGAAACTTAATTACACCACTTAGGGTAAAGTTCTATTAACAATTTGCTTCAGTAAAGAGAATAATAGTCATTTGACTTCTGGTACATCCTTGAAGAATAATTTTCCTAAAACCCTTCAAACCCTCTTTGACTGCTCCCTTGAAGGATTCTCCTTTCCAGCTGGTCAAAACCACCCCAATTTCCAAGAATTGAAGTAATCAAAGAAACTTTTTCCTTCTGTTAGGTGGATCATTGTCTTAATCTCTTCAGAGGAGTAGCACCTCTGGTTTGACAGCTTAGCAAGCCTTTTTCCAGGGCTGCTCATCCACCTTTGATGGATGTACCTGCCACTTGTAGCTCCAAGAACATGTAGCGTGCACAGTGGCCACACTCCAGTCAAACTGTTGGCAGATGAGCTAAACCAGGTTGAGGATAACCTACAGGCCTCAAACCCATCAATTAGGTAGGGAGATGTCTATCTCAAGCATGTAAAGACTTTCCACCTTTGGAATGGACAAATGAAGGCGGCTGAAGCAGCATCTGTGGAGTGCTTAGAGCTTGGTCAGACATTGAAGACACTAAGGTCATTCACTGCATCCTGGATCATCGCTAGTCAGCTTGATTTTTGTCTTGCCACTGGGCTTCAATGACTCTGGAAAAAAGAGTGAGGTTGAAAGTTTTCTGTGACTCTGCCTCACTTAAATCCAATTCACTACCAAGTCAAGATATTACTGTCATGTCATTGGTCCTCTTAAAAAAAAAAAAAGAAGAACAAACAACAACAATAATAACAATCCCTTCAGGGAATGTGGAGAAAAAAGCTACAACTATTAGGTGGATCAATTCAAGACCCCAGCAATTTTTCTTGTCACTAATCTCTTCCAGGGAGGAGTCATTCCTGGACTGAACTGAGGGTCAGCTGACAAGAAAGGAAGCAGGATATTGTTTTGGAATTGATGGCTAAAGACTGATAAGATTTCTCTTTTAGATTAGTACAAAGACTCCAGGCTAGTGTAATCCCTGTCCCAAACCCCATTGGTGTGGGACTCTTTTTTGGTGGAGATGAATGCCCTGCTCTGCATGAGGAGCAGGACAGAGTTAGTGAGTGTGGCAGAGAGTGTCCTTCTTCAGTCCTCTTTGGGACTCTTCCAGGTTCAAATTGCTGTAAGCTCCCAGTTTCAGGAAGGAAGATGAAAGAGGCTAATCCCACTTCAGATTGTCAAAGGAAAAGACTGGGAAGACATGAAAGGAGCCGGCAGTCTCTACAACATCCCTTTCCCACCTTGTCACTCTAGAGACTTTGAGAAACTACCCCTGGGATGAGATCCAAAATTGTCTCTCTTGGTTGAACTGAGCTATCTCCCAGTAGAAGAGCGCCTTCACTTTATATTGTCTGGTATATATTCTCCTATGCATACCTTCTCTAATTTCTGTTTTGCTGCCAATTTGGATAAATGGGTTTTCTTTGCTATTCGCTATGTGTACTCATCATGGAACTGGTAATAGGTGGGAAAGGAGTCAAACCTTAGCTACAGAGCTTAGGGTCCTCCTTCCCCTGTCTCCTCCCCTCAGTAATGACAAATTGATCTTAAGTTAGATAGAATCTGATCATATCCTACAGACTAATAATATTTGAGAGAGCAGATAGACATAGTTCTAGCCAGTACTCCTCTCTATGAGGAGTGTCCAAACTCCTGCTTCCCCTCCTGGCAGGAATTGGTGAAGGGAGGGGGGAGAGAGTCTATTCTGTCTCCCTTCTGGCCACATAACGCAGATAGCCCTTGTAAGACATGGAGCTTTACTACTGATGGCTCTGTCCACTTGGAGACTCACCACACCAGTGAAACATGTTACATTAGGGTAATTTTCAAATAATTTATTACTTTTGAATTCTTAGTTTAAAAAATTTAAATTATTTTTCTAAAAGAGAAAAGGAGTGAGAGGAAGTGGCTTTGTGTGGTTCCACCCCATTCGTGTGAGTGGTTTCCATCAATAGGACATAGACCCTGTAAAGGGTGGGATTTGCTTCCTTCACTTTTGTCTTTGTATCCCAGAACCTAGCCTAGTGCTTTAGCATGTAGTGGGTGTTTAATAAATGCCTTTTGACTGATTAATCTGACAGTGGCATGCAGAATAGTCCCTTTAGTCAAATGGACTTTGCTGGCTCTCAGTTCCTTTCTACAAAGCCCTGTACTGCTGTAACCTTCTTTCTGTGTTATATTCTATTCTTCCCAGGAATCTGCACTTTTAGAAAATAACCCTCTGGTGCTAAATTTGAATCCCAGAGATAATAAAAATCTAAATTATCTCAGCGATGTGATTAGCCCTAATTATAGCACTTCTGCTTGTCAGAAGGCATTCGTATGATGTTAGAGCTAGAGGATGTCTTAGAGAGCATTTAATCCAAACTTTTCATTTTACAGTTAAGAAAATGGTTCAAGAGAGGTGGAATGCCAAGTTAGTGGCAGAGCTAGTACAAAAGTCTGGATGCTCTTGTTAATTATACTAACCCACATTTCAGTTAGCTTTGCTAAATAAACCAGTTCATTCAGTTTTCTGATGTAACTGCAAACATAATCTGACAAAAAAATCCAAATGCAGTTCTTTAAAAAAGAAAAACATATTCCCAAAAAGAAAATATATTTCTTTTAGAATTGAGAAGTGTTAGTATGAATTAATCCCTCCCCCCACACCTCTTCATCCCCCTCTATGATTTCATTGGTGTGGGAAACTCCTGATGTGGACATCCTCAACCAACACAGATTAGAATCTCATCTACAATGTAGATCCTTGAGAGTGGCCTGAATCACAGAGAGATGAGCTTCCCATGGTCTCCTAGTGTATTTCAGAAGTATAGTTGCATTTTATAACAAGATGATGAAAGATGACCAACTATTAAACCTTATGAAGCATCGAATCACCTTTTCTTTCTTGAATTAGATAAAAAACTATAAAAACTCATCAGATTTGCTAAGGGCCTTTGATAGAACAAGAGTTTTCCACGAAGTGAAAGGAAGAAGTAGTAACTTCTCTCTCTACCACTAGGTGACTCCCTGACTCTATAAAACATGAAAAAATAAATCCTGTTATAAAGTTAGGAAATCTGTGCGAACAGAGCTACAAAAGAATTTTGTTTGTTGGTGTAGTAATTGGTATCATGTTTCCCCTACCTGGGATACTCTTCTGATTCCTCTTGCCATGCAAAATGTGCTTTAAAGCCCAGCTCAGGGACCAACTCCACCACGAGGCATCCCTGGATCCACTTATTTAATCTGTGTATGTGTTGTTCTATCCACCCACCTCAAGAACGTGAGTTCCTTGAGGGCAGGGATTGTTTCAGTTGTGTCTTTTTTTATCTCCAGGACCTAGCAGAGTGCCTGTACATAAAAGGCCCTAACTAAATGCTTATTGAATTGTTGAATTCAATTCCTCTGCTCTCTGGGATTTTGTCACAGGAACGAATACTATACTCTGAGAGTATAGTTAATAGTTTACTGGGTTTGTAAACACTTCCTGCTTTCACACATATGTATATACCCACCGAAGCCCAATCATGCCTCAGTTTTTCCCTATCTCTATGCTGGGAAAAATAATGGAATGTAGAAATATAGGCATATTTCTCTTATTTTAAGAAGATAATGGAACATGGAGTAGTGGACATATATATTACCTCAACTCTTCGAATTTTATTTTCTCTGTGGCTGCATATTCCATCTCAACTGATGCCTTTATTGGTAGAGTTGGGGGTGCAGAAGGGTAGGACATGTAAAGAAGCCTCAGGTGAGGTAACCATTCAAGAAAATAATGGTCCAGCCTAGTATTATAGAACGGTCAGTTGTTTTTACAAATTCTTATGTCTCAGTACACACTACAACTTTTTCCCATTTTCTCTGCCCAAGATTTCTAGATGACTGTCTTTCCAATACTTGTGTTCTCTGACTCTTGAATCTACATTTAACTTTGGTTTTGTGCTGCCTTATAACCATCAGGTTCTATATATTATATGGTTAGTTATAATTACGTTAATATATTTTGATCACTTATCCAGAATATTCTGTACCAACAGACCAAGAACCATAAACCAAATCTTAAAGCTTTTAATTTCGAACAGAATCACAAAATAAATTTAAAAAGGAAAAGCCAGAAGTAGAATTGATTTCTTATGATTCTCTCGTGTACTTTATATTACAGTCAAACTGGACTCTTTGCTATTCCCGGGACATGACATCCCATCTCTTGCCTTCATGATTTTGTACAAGCAGTCTCCCATACCTGGGATTCTCTCTTTATTCAGTTACTCTTGGAACTCTTACCTCCTTCCAAAAGTGAACTCAAGAGCCATCTCTTATAAGAGTCTTACTGATTACCCCAGCTGTTGGTCTTTATGTCCCCTACTCTCAATCATGTAATCACAAAATTGAAGATTTGGAAAAGTTCTCAGTGACTTCTAGTTCAACTCATATGCAAAAGGAACACAACATACCTGTTGAGTGGTTCTCAGCTTCTGATTGAAGACCTTCAAAGAGGAAAAACTTAGACTTTGTGAGACAGTCCATTTCCACTTCTAGATAGCTCTAATTGTCAGGGAATTTTTTCCCTTGACATTCAGCCTATATTAGCTTCTTTCAAACTTCCACACATTACTCTTGGTTTTGTCCCTCTGGGGTCAAACAGAACAAATCTAATCCTTCCTTCATATGACAGCCCTTCAAATATATGAAGACAACTATCATATCCATCGCTAAACTTTTCTTCCACAGGCTAAACATGCCCACTTTCAATTGATTTCATCCTGGTGGCCCTCCTCTGAACATTTTCTAGCTTATTAGTTCTCTCAAACTATGGCACCCAAAACTAAATACAGATGAAGTCTAAAAAGGGAAAAGTACAGAGGAACCGCCACCTCCCTAATTCTGAAAACTATACCCCTTTTAATATAGTACAAAATTATATTAGCTTTTTTGCCTGCCTTATCACACTGCTGATTCGTATTAAGATTGTGGTCCACAACATCCCAAGATCTTTTTCAGAACAGCTGCTATCCATGCTTCCCCCGCTTTGTACTTGCAAAGATGATTTTTTGTACCCAGGTGCATCTTCCTTACACCTTACTACCTAACATGTACTCCTCAATCGAGTGACACTGGAGTCATGGCTATTCCATAAACAAGACACTCTGTCTCTTAGCTCCAGGCATTTTCTCTGTCTATCCATCAGGTCTGGAACACTCTCCCTCCTCTGCTGTGACTACTGACCTCCCTGGTTTCCTTTAAATCCCAACTAAAATCCCACCTTCTCTAACCCCTCTTAATTCCAGTGTGTTCCCTCTTTTAATTATCTCCTAATTATCATGTATATAACTTGCTTTGTATATATTTGTTTGCATGATATGTCCCCCATTAGATTTTGAGCTCCTTGAGGGCAAGGACTACCTTTTTTGCCTCTTTGTATCCCTAGGTCCAGCACATAGTAAGCACCTAATAAATGTTTATTTATTTATTGATTGATTCCTATTGAATGCCATCTTATTCAATTCACCCCACTACTTTATAGCCTGTCAATATCTTTTTGTATCCTAATTCTGTCATATAATATGTTAGCTATGGTTCTCAATGTTTTATCATCTGCATATTTGATGAGTATGCCATTTATGCCTTTATCCAAGTCACTGATAAAAATGTTATATTATACAGGGTCAAACAAATACAGATACCTAGGGTCCTCCACTGGAGACCACCTGCCACATGGACATTAAACCATCAACAAATGTCCTTTGAGCCTGGCCATCCAATCAGTTTTGAATCCATATGATAGTACTATGTAATCCATATTTTCCATCTTAGTACAAAAATAGTATGAGATACTTTATGAAAAACTGCTGAAATTTAGACAAATCACTGTATATTTATTTTGTACATATTTTGTTTTTACTCATTGATATACATGTTATTTCCCCCTTAAAGATACTTGAAGGAATGGTTCATTTTTGTCTTTGATCCCCATCACCAGCACAGTGCCTGGCAGACAGCAGAATGTTTCATTGAATAGTCCTGAATCATTTTTAGCTCCCTTGAAACAAAGGAGTAAAGTCACCTCCAGGCTCCTGCACTGGAGAGAAAAGGGCCACTGGACAACACATGCTCCTAGTGCAGCATGGTGTCTAGAACCTCTCTCCCTTCTTTCTCTCTGAGAAGCTTACTGCATTTCAGCATTTCAGTGCTGCCCACTCTACTACATCCCCAAAGCTATGGTTCTTCTTTGCCTCTGAAGTGGCGGGCTGCTGCTGCCATTACCTCATAGAGTCATCATCTGCTGCTATTGTTTCTTTTTCTTTTAGAGAGAATGCTCACGTTCTTTTTTGAGACACTCCAGCCAACATGCCTGAGGATAATCAACATGTTTCCAGCTTTTTTGTTAGCTTCACAGTCATACCAGGTCTCACATAAAATGGTCTCTAAAAAGTTGTGCAGACCCATTTTTTCCACCCCAGCTAGTTACTTCCCCACTTCTTACTAACTGAACACTCCCTTTATATTCTCTACAGGAAATCTCTCATGTCTCCCTGATAGGCTAAAGGCAAGCCAATTCCTCTCAACTCCCATAATGTCCCTTGCACCATGAAAATCACTTTGACATCAATGAGCTCCTTGGCAATACTGGATGGAGTAAGAAACCTTGGCCCTGCATTCCTGAGACCAAGACAAATCCCAGTTTCCCTTACACAAGGCTTTTGTGCTCTTTTTTGGTTGCTTAATGCCCTACATTTTTTTGCTTTCTTCCTGGTTCTCTGTTATGGTCTAGATAGCTGAATCCATGGAAGTGAGGCATTAATTATTCTATCAGATTAACATAGGTTTAATTTCTTAATTTGCTATAGATGAATCCTGGATTTGAGTTGGTTTATGGTTTGTGAACTTTTAATATTTTAAGACAAAAGTCAAAACCAAAAATTAGCAGCCCAATATTCATCCACGCCTTGAGTCAGGAGGGTTTAGTTTGGTCTGATTTTTTTTTTAATATTCTTCAGATTTCCTGATGCTATTGCTGTGATAGTTCCTGGTGTCCATGGAAACCGCACAAAAAATGTGGGGAAGAAGAGCCAGGAAGAAGAGAGCAGACAGCAGCCTAAGGAAAGAGCATCTGTGATCTGTACAGAATGCCTCCCCCTCCCTGTACCTTTAACCAGTTCCGTGCTGCCTCATCCACTCACCTGCTTTCCCAGTTGCCACAAATAACAATGATTCTTTACCCTTTCCACCACCCATGCCCTTAATTCATCAGTTCCAGGAGGAGTTGGAAGTTTAACATGGATACAAAACCCAAAGGGATTCCTATGAACCTGGGATAGTCCGCATTCACTTATCCAGAAGCCACTTCTTATTTTATTGAACAGGAAAATGATGTCACAAAATCCATGCTTAAAGCTTATTCACTTTACTCACGGAAGTATCCTTAGTCTAGACCCTCACTCAGAGCCTATTTATTGTTACTTGAGATATAATTTTAACGACCTGGGTCATGTGAGTGTGAGCATATACAGACACAAAGATAATATACATACATGTTCATTTGTGTATACATACATACATATATAAATATATGTGTGTGTATGCATGTGTGTATATACACATATATAAAGAGGTGGGGTTCATTTCAGATAGAGATCTGTCTTCAAAGTCAGGAAGACATATATGTGTGTATATGTACATATATGTATATAAATATATGTGTGCATATGTGTGTATTTACATATATATACACATAATATACATGAAAGAGATGGGGTGCATTTCGGATAGAAATCTGTCTTCAAAGTCAGGAAGACCTAGGCTCTAGTCTCACCTCTGAAACATACTAGAGGTTTGACCCTGAGCAAGTCACTTATCCTGTCATTGCTCCAGGCACCTCTCTAAGACCATAAGTGTAGAACAGTTGCTCACTTATAATGGTAGAGGGAACTTCCTCAATAGAAATTGCTTACACTGATAAAATGAAGGGTCTGGACCAAGAAAAAAAATTATACTGAAAATTTTACAAGCAACAAATTTGAGGGGGTGCATATGTGTGTCTGACTATGTTATGTCTGAGAACCATTCTGAGTCTGTCTAGGCATGAATCTGTGTGTGAATAACCATGTGGAAGTCTGTGAGCACACCAAAGTGTGTGGTTATGGTATACGAGAAAGAGAGCATGTGTAGGTTTAAATCGTGTGGCTCTGTCAGTTTGTGTGTATACTTATTGTGTATATGGTTATATGAGGGCATCTGTGGGTGAGTTTACCATCTTCTCATACGCTTTGGTGTGATTGGGCGTGGAATGTGTGAATGTGCCTGTGAACTTGTAATCTGTGAGTACGCATTTCTGTGACTATATGGGATGTGTTAGAGTGCCCATGGTAGAATTTGTTTGAATTTCTGGGTGAATTTATGTGTTTGAAGGTGTATTTCTTAGTCCAAAAGGTCAAATATGTTTTTGTCTTTGGGTCTTCCTGTATCTTTCACAATTTCTCCCCTTCTTCCTGTTTTCCTGCTTCTAACTCTCCCTATCCTGTGTTCCTTGTATAGGGCTTTGCTCTCAGCATGGTGCTATTTCCTACTGAGGCATCAATTAGTAGTTTCTAAAGGTATCACTCCTACTAGAAATGGGAATTTTAACTCCTTTTAAGGGCAGTTTCTCCCAGAAACAAAGGCCTAAGTTTTTAATGCCAATATTTTAGCAATGTGGCATGGCAGCTAGCCATTCTTCTCTAAAGAATTAAAAATGAGCATTACCCAGAGGGCAGTGAAGTGTGGTGGATGGGAACAGGCTACAATAAACAACAAATAAAGGACTATAGAAACAAGCCTGAGTAAAGGCTGTCATCAAAGATGTCTGAGCAGAAAAGAAGATAGGCTGGTCATTTAGTAAGAGCAAAATGTGATTGTTGTGATAGCCCTGGGGTTTCATTGATCTCCTCCTGATATCCAGAGAAAGTAAAGAAGCCCTCGATACGTTATCTGGTTTCCCTATGGTGAACTTATGGTAGGACATGGACAAGAGTAGCTCACGATAGGCAGGCAAGAATGGGCAGAGAATTTCATTGCGGGAGGAAACATCCACCTGGATAGGTTCATATATCTATTTAAGAGTAAGGGATTTTGGGAGGCCAGAAACCTTCAAGACTCCAAGGAATGAATCCCTCATCCTGGAATTTCAAAGGGGAGTATAAAGTCAAGAGGCCCTACTTGCTATTTCCTGTACTCTACCATGTAGGTGGCTATCTAGTCAGAGAATTTAAAAGGCTGGTCCTGTGTGGTGCCTGCTTATGTGAACATATTCATATTATTTCTCTGTCTTTTGCAGCAACTAGGGCTTTCTAGTTTACATACACACACACATATGTTTATATGTATACCACACACACATATGCCTATAGATTCACATACGGCTATTTTTACAAACGTGAATTTCCTTTCCATTGTGACTCTAGAAAAAAGATAGCTTTTATTGAAAGTTGTGTACACAGTAGTAAGTCAAGAAACATTTATTATGTATACACTATGTGTCTAGCACTGTGCTGAGCATTGAGGATACAAAGAAAGCTAAAAGCAAGATCTCTGACATCATAGAGCTCACAGTCTAATGGGGGAGACAGCATACAAGTAACTCTGTACATATAATAGAAGATAATTTCAGAGGGAAGACTTTGGGCGGAACCCAGAAAGGCTTCCTGCAGAAAGCAGGATTTGAGCTGAGTCATGAAGGAGGTCAGGGAAGCTGGGAGATGGAGATGAGAGGGAAAACATTCCAGGCTTGGGGGACAGCCCGTGGAAAGACATAAGGTTGGGAGATGCAGTGTTATATGTTGGGAATTGCAAGTAGGACAATATAGTTGGATTTTAGAGGTCTTGGAGGGGACTAGATTATAAAAACCCAGAAAAGTAGAAAGGGGCCAGGTAGTGAAAGGCTTTAAATGCAAAATAGAGCATTTTATATTTGATACTAGAGGTAATGGGAAGGGCACTGGAGTTTATTGACTGGAGGAAAGACACAGTCTAATCTATACTTTAGGAAGATCATGTTGTCAGCTAAGTAGAGAGGATGAGTTGGTGTGGGGAGAGACTGGAGGCAAAGAGACCGAAAAGAATTATAACACTCGAGGTGTGAGGTGACAAGGGTCTGCACCAGGGAGATGGCTATGTGATAGCAGCTACATTTTTGTTCTGAGGGACGGGCTCCAAGGGAAGATGCCTGACTCTGACTATGACCTTGGGCACAGTGCTCCAAGTTCAAATCTCAAGGACTGTTACAAGGATAGGAAGAAGCTTAAATTACTTTTATGGTCATTGCCTCTACTGATCCTAATCTAATGGGATCGTAGAGTTCTGAAGCTGAAATGGACCTTAGAGGCCATCTAGTCCAACCCCTTCATCTTATAGCTGAGGACACCAAAGCTCAGAGGGTCAAGCAACTACCTTGTGATCACACACAATTGCTGTAAGTCAAAAGCAGGATTTGAACACAGGTCTTCCTGACCCCATAACTAGCTCTCTATCCCCAACACCAAACTGTCTCTTATGGGCAATAAATAAGATAAAAGGTGTTTTGCAACTATGAAGTGCTATATAAGTATGTTTCTGCTATTGTCTGTACCATTCCTTTGGCAACTTAATCGTATATCTGACATGACCCTATCTTTGTGGTACACACGTACATACACAAAACCAGAGAAAATTTTAAAGATATGTATAGGTAGCAGATCTGTCATAGACTTGGGGAGAGAGAGAGAGACAGGGAGACAAGGGTACAGAGTTGGCCAAATGGAAATCTGAGAGCTAATGAGGAGGCGTGTTGTCTTCCTTGAGAATGTATCTGACACATGCCTGCAAAGACTCATCAAACCCACTAAGTTCTGCCCACTTCTGCTGATTCATATAGGAACAAATGATAAAAAGAAACCTTGGATGTGTCTGTAATGACTTTTAAGTTGTAGATAGAAAAGCCCTAAGTACCTGAGGGCATAGGTGGAGTTTTCTCCTCTTTTCAGTTAAAGGTCCTGACTTTGAAGGGAAAAAGAAAGCTGAATACGTAGTGTTTCCTAATTGAGATAATAAAACAGGCCCATGGCCAAGAGTTATAGGGGACTTCAACCATCCAGAAATCAAATGGAAGTCCAATTTTGCTCAAAGAAGTTGTTTTTCAATGGTTTTAGTAGTATCTGACTCTTTGTGACCCTGTTTTGGGTTTTCTTGGCAGAAATACTGGAGTGGTTTGCTATTTTCTTCTCCAGCTCATTTCATTGATGAGGAAACTGAGGCAAATAGGGTTAAGTGATTTCCCTTGGGTCACACAGCTAATAAGTGTTTGAGGTCAGATTTGAATTCAGGTCTTCTGACTCCAAGCCTGGCACTTTATCTACTGTGCCACCTAGCTGCCCCAGCTCAAAGAAAAGTATCTAATAAATTCTTGGCATGCCTTGTTAATAATTTCATTTTTGAAAAGGGAATGAAATCAATAAAGAGATCTACTCTGGATGTGATTATGACTGGCTTTTGATGTGAGACAGATCAAAACCATGCCATCTTGGAATTTATGATAGCAAAGGAAATGAATGTTGAGCAGAGACAGATATGAACCCTAGAATTTAGGAAATTAGATTTTAAATGTAGGGCAACTCAAAGGCTGGAAAGTTTGCTGCTGCCCACTTCTACATGCAGAAAGAAATAATATAGGTCAGAAGAGGAGAGGACAATGATCTTTCCCCCAACCTTAGCTTTTGCACTTGTCCAGATTCCTTTATATTGCAATCATGAAACATTTTGCAAGTGAAGTGAGCTCTGTAGCATAGCTCCCACACAGCTTTTATACCATTTATTTATCATATCTCCATAAAATAAGGGCTTTGGGGGGGCACAGTATACACGTAAGGAGTTAAATTATAATTACAAGAACTTTCTAAGTCAGATAGAAATTTGAGACATGGGCTTCAATTCTACTAGACGTAGGAAGCAGATCAAAGAAAGATTAAAATGCCTATGGGTTCTAATTAGCTGCTTGGATAGCCTGTTTTCCAAAAGTGTTTTGTTCCTATGGCTAAGACTCTGGGAATTAACAGATTTCTCTCCCTATAAAAAGTAAGATTCACAAAACTGGAGTCTATGAAAGTTTTCTTTCCTCACTAAAATTTAAGTTTATACCTTGCATGATGTGCCTGCCCTCCCCATACCTCTAAAGTCTAGAGGTCTAGACTATTAAAAAAAAAAGATAGCAAAGTCAATTCTTCCCCTTATGGGGACAAGTTAGTAGGTGGCCCCTCATTAGCCTTGTATGATAGAAAGAACCCTGGATCTGGAGTCAGAGGACTTAAATTGTAGTTCCACCACTTACCATCTTTGTAATCTTAGACAAGTCACTTAACCTCTCTTGGTCTTGTTTTCTTCAACTGCAAAATGAGGAAGTTAGACCAAATGACCTTGAATAAACTTTCCATCTCTAAATCTACAATCTCCAGAGAATGGTAAACTGAATTGTGTCCAAAGGAAAACAATCAAGATGGTGAAGGTGTTGAGTTCATGTTGGATCGATTGAAGGAACTGAGTATGATTAGCCAGGAGAAGAAAATAATCATGGAGGACATGATAACGTGGGTGGAAATTGAAAAGAGACCCATTTAGGTTTGATGTAAAAAAAAATCCTAACAACTAGAACTGCCTAAGAATAGAATGGATTTTTTTTTCAAGGTGATGGGTTCTCTCTCCTTGGAAGTCTGAATGACCACTTGTCATGCACATTACTGGATGTCCTGTAAATATCTTAAATATGTCCAAAATTGAACTTATTATCTTCCCCACCCCCCAAATCTTTGCCTCTTCTAATGTCCCTATTATTATGGAGGGCTCCACCATCTTCCCAGTTACCCAATCTCACAACCTGAGAATCAGCCTTGACTCTCTTATCCCCCACTCCCTGTCCTGTTGCCAAGGCCTGTAGATTTTACCTTCATAAAATCTCTCATATACTTATCTTTCTCTCCTCTGACACTCCCACTACCCTAGTACAGGCCCTCGTCACCTCACACTGCAACAGCTCTCCACAAGTCTGCTTGCCACAAGTATCTCCCCGCTCTAGTCTATCCTACATTCAGCTGCCAAAGTGATCTTCCTAAAGTGAAGATATGACCATGTTGCACCCTCATTCAATGAACTCCTCTGCTTGACATTCAAAGACCTTCATAAACAACTCTGTGCCACCTTTCTAGTCTTCTTACACCTTACATGATCCCTACCCTCCCATACTCAGGGATCAAATAACTCTAGCCTGTCAAATGACTCTAGCCTCCTTACTCTTCCCAGTTCAAGTCACCCTATCTTTCACCCCTGACCATTTTCACTGGCTGTCCCCTATACCTTGGATCTCTCTCTCTCCTTGCTTCTACCTCCTGGCTTCCCTGGCTTTCTTCAAGACCCAGTTAAAATCTCACCTTCCACAGGAAGCCTTTCCCAATCCCCCTTAACTCTAGTGCCTTCCCTCTGTTGATTATCTCAATGTACACTGTCTATAGCTTGTATAATTGTTTGCGTCTTGTCTCTCCTATTAGACTGTAAGCTCCTTGAAGGCAATGACTGTCTTTTGCCTTTCTTTGTATCCCCAGTACTTAGCACAGTGCCTGCCACATTATAGGCTTTTAATAAATGTTTATTGACTAACTGATTGACGACATTAGAGTAGGGTTTCCTTTTGTGTATGAGTTGGACTAAATGCTCATTGAAGTCGCTTCCCATTCTCAAATTCTGTGATTCTATGATTACTGATTCTCTGATCCTGTTATTTATAGGGAAGGCCCAGTAGGTGGCAGTAATAACAAAAGCCCAGTCGATAGAAAGAATACTGGATATTAGTAGATGGCAGCCAGTAGGGAGCAAGTTGAGTTAAATGACATCAAAAAGAATTGGTGGCCCTGCAGCATCAGAGGCATGAGTCTCCCAAATATCTATTTTCTAGACATGTGTGTTCACCAAGTATGTGTTCTCTACATATGATCCCTCTATGTGTCCACTCTTCCCACTGATGGTATTTAAGAAAGAGTTAAGTCCCAGACTTATGGGAGATATGTTCTTTTGCTACTTTTCTTACTATGCTACATCAGTGAAGGCCTTTATTTTGAACTCATCATGTCTTCTGGCAGACTAGTATAAGTAAACACATCAAAGGAGACTCTTAAAGTATGATTTTGAATGGCTATAGACCCATAGAGTACCTTGAACCTGGGGTAGTTTTTCTAGTATCATAGAGATTTTCCCAGGTGAAACAAAAAATTTGGAGATGGGCTAGATATGATCTCCTTACTAAGAGATAAAAGAGTATATAGCCAAAGGTTAATGGAAAACTATCCAAAGCAAAATTTGAACTATACAACTTCAGATAATCCTGATGAAAAAGAAAAGAAGAAAGCATTTAAGAAACTATGATAGCTTCATAGAGAGCTCTCTTATGTGTTCAGATTTTAAAATGGACACATTCAAAAGATGGTAAAAAAAGGTGTATAATACAAAAGAGTGACAGGAGCCTCCAAGAAGAGTACTATGAATTTTAAAGCCTAGAATGAGAGGAAGATTTTCAAAATATGGACAAGAAAAGGTTTTTAAAGCTACATTTGGTACAAGAAGAAGAACAAAGAAAGGATAGGCCCACTGTTGACAGATGGCAGAAAAAAGAGCAAAACTACTCATCTCCTAATTTTCCTCTCTAAGTAAGCAAGGAATTTCATCTTCAAACAAGGAAGAGCAGAAAAATTATACAAAGGAAATTAGAGCCCAAAATGGGTAAAGAGATATTAAGAAAATGTCTTTTTTCTTTCTCTTAAATGAGTTAACATCTCTGGGAGCAGACAAATTTTATCCTAAGATTTTGAAAGAGCTTTCAGATGTGATTAAAAACAAAACTCAGACTGTAATTTTAGAGAAATGATAGAGAATGGAAAAAGTGCCAGAGGACAAGAGATAAGCAAGTGTTGTCCTTATTGTGAAAAGAGGTGAAGCAGACACTATAGAGTAGTAAGTTTGAAGTCAATATCTGATAAAACTAAATTTTCAGAGCAGAAAAATTAACAAGATGATTTATGAAGTCTTCAAAAAATGAAGTGCAACTATTGTTAGGCATACGCCCCAAGAAGGTAAAAAAGAGAAAGGTCCTATATTTGTCAAAATATTTATAGCAAAGAATTAGAAATAAAGTTTATACCCAGCAAATGAGAAATTGTTAAACATGTAATATATTAATGTAATGGAATATTAGAGTGTCATGAGAAACTGAAAGAAGAATTTAGAGAAACATGGGAAGTTATAGTAACTGATGCAGAGTAATGTAAGCAGAACCAGGAAAACAACATGTACAATGACTACAAATATGTAAGTGGAAAGAACCAAAAAATGACACTGTAAACTATAGAATTATAAAGAATGAGTCTTTCCATCTGCCTGTGTGAGATCAAAGGAACAAGAAATAACTGGGATGGCAGCAATGTGGACATCCAGACAGAGCGTGCCCACCAGAAGCAGTCCACAAACTTTTAGAAGAAGTGTGTCCTGTGTGGGTGATCCAGCTAAAGAAAAGCTGCTACCTATTGAAAGAATATCATGTATGGGGGAAGGGAATAAGAGAAGGGGAGTGATAGAAGGGAGGCCAGATTGGAAGAGGAGGTAGTCAGAAGCAAAACACTTTTGAGGAGGGACAGGGTAAAGGAGAGAGAGAATAGAATAAACAGGGGGCAGGATAGGATGGAGGAAAATATAGTTAGTCTTTTACAACATGACTATTATGGAAGTGTTTTGCATGACTACACATGTATAACCCATATTGAATTGCTTGCCTTTTCAATAAGGGGGTGGCGTGGGGAGGGAGGAAAGGAGAGAATTTGGAACTCAAAGTTTTAAAAATGAATGTTAAAATTGTTTTTACATGTAACTGGGAAAAAAATAAAATGTTAAATAAAAATTAAAAAAAGAACATCAGACTCAGCAACAAAACATCTGAAGAAGCTATCAAAGACATCTACATTGATAAGAAGTATACCTTCACCAGGAAGGCCCTCTTTTGAGGAAGGATCTTGTCCAACGTGGTGACCAAGATGAAGATGCAGGTGACAACTGTCACCCATTGTGACTACCTGCATTATATCTGTAAAACTGATTCAAGTGCTACAGGGACATGCCATGACCTTGTTCCTCTGCTCCTGAGATATCTAAATAGGAGACAGCATAAACGGTAGTGATGGCCAGCCCCTTAGAAAGATGGTGAGGTTTATTATGCTATTGAAGTCACTAAGTCACTTTTTTAGTCACAAAGGTAGATAAGACCAAGAAGCAGTTTTGAGCTCTTCCTCAAAGCCAGTGAATAGGTAATGGCATGGTGTGCTTGGCCTATCCTGTGCAACTGCCTTGTCAATAATAGCATCCTTCTCTCATGAAAAAAAAATATTATAATGCATAAGCTTGGCTCCAGAGAAGAGTTAAAAAATGTACCTCCCTCCATCTTTTGCTAAGGTGGGGGATTATGGGTATAAAACATTGTATTGTTAGGCACAGTTGACATATTGGTTAGTATTGCTGAATTGCTTTTTTTTTTATTCCTTTTCTTACCATACTATACTGCTGTCCAAAGGAAGACAATTGGAATTCTGAGATATGTATAAATGCTGTCATATAAAAAACTGACTCTAACAGAATAAGAGAAGACATAGGGAGACATGATTAGCTGTACTAAATATTTGAAAAGCTGTCATGTGAAAGAAGAATGAGATATTCTGTGTTGTTCCACAGACAAAGCTATGGGAAATGGATGAAAGTTAAAGGGAGCAGATTTTTTTCTCAAAATAAGGAAGAATCTGCTCATAATTAGGTCTACATAACAACGGAATGAGCTGTTTCTCAATACAGTAAGCTGCCCAATGCTTGGAATACTTCAGTAAAAGCAAATGGACCAGCTGTAAGATGTTACAGAAAATGTTTCCATATCAGGTGAGAATTGGACTGCTTGATCTCTGAAGTCTTTTCCAGTTTTAAAGTTCAATGGGATTCTAGAATGTGTGTGTATTTGTGTATATGTGTGTGTGTGTGTGTGTGTGTGTGTATGCTGTGCACTTCAAGAAAAACAAAGATAAGCTAGACATATTCCCCGCCTTCTAGGATCTTATGGCCAATAACACAACATAGCTAAATTCTGTAAGAGATACTCAAAGTTCTATGAGAACACGGAAAAGTGAAAGATTATTTCCAGTCAAAGGCATTGGGGAAGACTTCATGTAGGAGAATGTAGATCCAGAATAGCAAAAATCTTTGAGACTATTTTAGTCCAACCCTCTCATTTTAGATTTGAGGTCCATGGAGCTTAAGTGACTTGCTGAGGTCAAATGGAATGGTAGAACTAGGATTTGAATCCATACCCTGTGATTCTAGAGTTATTTTATATTTTTGTTTCACTTTATCTTCTAATGATATTTTTTTCTACAGATGCATAACTGCTTAATTGGCAAGCATATGCAAATTACAGTTATGTCACAAAGCATGGCAATATCACTTGTGGGAATATTCCAATTCACCTGGGTGCATTCACTTTGTACTTAATCTCCATTAAGATGTCCATATGAAAATGGATAGGCATGTGAGTAATCAGAAACAGCACCGATCAGGCAGTCACTTTTCTATCAGCCCAAGCCCATGAGATATTGACAGAGGAAACTGCCAGACCCTGACATTCCATCAATTCTGATTTTTAACTAGATTAGAAGCTGTGGTAACAGGGATGAGAGCATGGTACAGTGGCAGGATGACTGGATTTAGCCAAAGGGGTTTGAAACCTGGGTCTGCCACTTACTACCTGTATAACATTGGGCTTATGACACCTAACTACTCTGGGCCTCAGTTTCTTCAACTGTAAAATGAAAGTGTTAAACTAAATGAATCAAATCAACAAATCACATCAATGAATTTATTAAGCACCCATCACAGTAGCAGGTACTGTGATAAATGCTGAGGATTAAAAAAAAAAAGGCAAAAAACAGTCCCTGCTCACAAGGGGCTAACAGCCAAATGAGGGAAACAATATACAAACAACCATGTGCAAACAAGATAGATATATATAAATATAGGATAAATTAGAGATAACCAATATAGGGAAGTCACCAAGATTAAGCGGGGCTTGTAAAGGCTTCTTGCAAAAGCGTTTTTGAGACTTTAGCTGAGACTTGAGGGAACCTAAGAGACCAAGAAGAGGAGGGAGAGCATTCCAAGAATGGGGGAGAGTTGGTGAAAATGCCCTGACTTGGGATATGGGGAGAGTTCTGTATGTGGAACAACAATGAGGTCAGTGTCACTGGATCACAGGGTATGTGGAAGGGAGTAAGGTGTAAGAAGACTGGAAAGGTAGGAAGGGGCTAAGTTGTGAAGTTTTAAATGCCAGAGAATTTTATATCTGATTCTGGAAGTGTTAGCCACTGAAGTCTATTGAGAAGGGGATGACTTCTAAGGGCCTTTCCAACTCAACATCTATTCTCTTATATCTTGGATGGAACACAGGGTTTGGAAGTGTCCTGCTCATTCAAATCCTCAAATGGATCTGTGATCTATCAATGTGTATGTCCACTCCAACAACCCATCCAAGTGCTGCTCTTGTCCACTCTACTCTGCATCTGCTATTCCACTTGGTTTCAACTCCAGGGAACAAGACGGCCCTCCCAGGTTGAGCTCATCATCTCTAATCTCATCACCATGCAGTTAACTCAAGCCTTGACTGACACGTCTCCTCAGCCTCCTCTCCTGTCTGATTGGAAGGCTGGAGGGTAGACTATCAAACTCCTCCCAATGCTTCCTTTATAGAGGGCAGAAGGTGGATTTTTGCTCACTCTATTTTGTATCTGCTTGTCTGCCTGGTTCCCAACCCTGCCTCAGTCTGGTACGCTTGGGTTTCCCCTTTCCCTCCCTCCTTTCCTGCCTCCTTTTATGTGTTGTCTTCCCCTCCCCCATTAGAGTATAAGTTCTTTGAGGGCAAGGACTGTCTTTATTTTTAGTACTTAGCATAGTGCCTGGCAGTATTAAGGTACTTAATAATAAATGTTTATTGGATTGGATTGTCCATATCCCCACAAGGGAGTCACCCAACAAACCCTTTTCACTTTATCTTAATATACCAGTACAGCAAATGGGTAGTCCATCAGTTATCCCTTGGTCTTGTCACATTATCAAACCATCTTTTTCACTCAACCAGTTCTTTTATGATATCTTTTACTGTTTTTTTTTCATAGTTGCTTATTTGTTCTGTGCTGCAGTCTACTCACATGCACCATTCATTGCTCCATTCCCCTCTAAGTACCGAGGTACCAAAACGAAGTGAGGAAGAATCTTCTTATAAAGAATTCTGACTTGTTTAGGGGTAGGAAGGTTGTGATCCCTTATTACCCAGAAAGCCCCACTACTGTACCTTTTATCACATAACAAATAAAGCTAAATCTTAATATTCAGAATTTACATTTCTACAGGGCTTTGCAATTTCCACTTCTTCCCCTCTCACAATAAGCTGGAGCAGGTAGTGAAAATATTCCTATTTCCATTTACAGATGAGGAAATTGAGTCTAAAAGAGGTCAACTGAATGGCATGTGGTAACACAACTAGTCAGGTGATATTTGTGATGGACCTTACAGGACAGGTAGTATTTTGACAGGCAGAGGCAGTGGGGAAGGACATTTTAGGTATAGAAAACAGTATGAGCAAAAGGAAGAAGGCAAGAAAGGGAAAGGTGAATTCAAGGAATGAGGAGTAGTATAGGTTGATTGGAACATAATTTGTGAAGGAGCGTGATGAGAGATGAGGCTTCCAAAGAAAGTTAGGGTCAGTTTACAAGAGCATTGAATTGCAATAGATTTTATTCTGTAGCTGAAGGGGAACCATGGAAGGTTTTTGAACACAGGAGTGATAGGGGACATGCTTTAGGAAGATTTTTTTTAGTGATAACTATAGAGTAGTGACCATGAAAACAGAAGGGAGATGAATGTGGGAGACATTGAGGCAGTGGAGAGGCAGAACGAGTAGGTTATGAAAATGGATTGAATGTGAGAATTAAGGGATGAATATATGTGTATATCTATATTGATAGTCACAGAATAAAATCATTTCCTTCTGGCAAATTTTGCTCAAAGTTTTTATGAAAAAGACAGCCGGCTAAGTTGAGGAGCACCACTGCTTTAAGAAGGAATTCTCAGCTTTTAAAGCACCAAAGGACATCAGCAAACAGAAGACTTTATGACTGTAGAGATTAGGATATCTATTAATCCAAATTTTTCCTTAATATCTGAGTTAAAACATATTGTCATAAAACATATCCTGAGGAAGGACATAAAGTTATAGGTTGCCTAAGGGTCACTTAAATTAGACTGGTTTTAATGACTGAACATCTTCCTAGGCAAGGGAATATAAAGTTTATGGGAAAAGAGAGGGGAAGTACCGAGGCAACAGAAAAATGACAGTTTTAAAATATGTACTTTAACCAAGCTGGTTTCTACTCTATATGTATGTAAATGAACACATATGTATTTAGCTATATCCATCTATTTATATGAAAATGCATTTCTACATAATTCATGACCAAGAACCCAAAGCTCTTAGTCTACAGGCTTCAGATTCAATTCAATTACACAAGTAATTCTCTTTGATTCATGCCCCCAACCAGAGCTTCTCCTTAAAATCAGTCAGTCAAAATTTATTAAGCACCTACTATGTGCCAAACACTGTGCTAAGCACTACAATACCAAGAAAGGCAAAAGACAGCTCCTGCTCTCAAGGAGCTCCCAGTCTAATGGGTAACAAAATGAACATACCAAAATGAAGTGAGTGAGAATCTTGCATAATTGCAAACAACTATAGACAACCAGACCATAGACAGAATAAATTGGAAATCATGAACAGAGAAAAGACACTAGAATTAAGGGGGGGAGGTCAGGAAAGGCTTCTTGTAGAATGTGGGATTTTAGTCTCCCTTTTTTTTTGAGGCAATTGGGATTAAGTGACTTGCCCAAGGTCACACAGCTAGTAAGTGTCAAATGTCTGAGATCGAATTTGAACCCGGGTCCTCCTAACTCCAAGACTGGAGTTTTATCCACTGTGCCATCTAGCTGTCCCCTAGAATGTGGGATTTTAGTTGGAACTTGAAGGAAACCAAGGAAGCCAGGAGGTTGAAGTGTATTCTCTCCCATACGTGGAGGACAGACAGTAAAAATTCCTGGAGTTGGGAGGTAGACTGTCATGTGTGAGAAACACTAAGGAGGCCAATGTCACTGAATTATAGAGTACACGAGGGAGGTGGTAGTGGTGTAAGGTCTAAGAAAACTAAAAATGTGTGTGTTGGGGGGGAGCAGGTTGTGAATCCTTTTTCTTCTTGATCTCTCTGCAGGCCTTGACACTGTTAATCACCTTTTCCTCCTTGATACTTTCTTCTTTCTAGGTTTTTCAGGAAAGCACTCTCTCCTGTTTCTCCTCCTACCAATCTGACCATTCTTCTGCCTCTTTTGCTGGATCCTTATCCAGATCACACCCTCTAACCATAGGTGTCCTTTGCCTCTTCTGTTCTCCCTCTATACTACTTCACTTGGTGATCTCATTAGCTCCCATGGATTTAATTGCCATCTCTATGCTATTGTTGTTCAATCTTTTAGTGTCCCACTCTTTGTGACCCCATGGACCACAGCACACCAGGCCCTTTTAGCCTTCACTGTCTCCTGAAGTCTACCCAACCTCATGTTCATTGCTTCCATGATACTATCTATCCATCTCATCCTCTGCTATCCCCTTCTCCTTTTGCCTTCAATCTTTCCCAACATCAGGGTCTTTTCCAATGAGTCCTGTCTTCTCATTATATGGCCAAAGTATTTAAGCTTTAGTTTTAGTATTTGACCTTTCAGTGAATAGTCTGAGTTACTTTATTTAAGTATTGACTGATTTGATCTCCTCAATATCCCAGGGACTCTCAAAAGTCTTCACCACAATTTAAAAGCGTCAATTCTGCAGTACTCAGCTTTCCTTATAGTCCAAATATCGCAGCCATACATTGCTATTCGAAAAACCATACCTTTAACTATATGGATCTTGTTGGCAAGGTGATGTCTCTGCTTTTTAGTATACTGTCCAAATTTGTCATTGCTTTCCTTCCAAGGGGAAAGTGTGTTTTAATCTCATGTCTGTATTTGCCATCTGCAGTGATCTTTGAGCCCAAGAATATGAAATCCAACACTGCTTCCATTTCTTCTCCTTCTATTTGGCAAGGAGTGATGGGACCAGTAGCCAATATCTTAGTTTTTTTTTTTTATGTTAAGCTTCAAGCCAGCTTTTACACTCTCTTCTTTTCCCCTCATCAAAAGACTCCTTAATCCTTCTTTACTTTCTGCTATCAGAGTGGTATCGTCTGCATATCTGAGATTGTTGATATTTCTCCCAGCAACCTTATCTGGCTTACACTTCAATTTTGACGCTGATGATTCTCAAATCTACCTGTCCTGCCACAACCTTCCTGCTGACCTCCAATCTCACATCTACAACTACCTTTCAGACATCTCAAACTGGAAGTCCAGTAGCATCTTTAACTCAACATATCCAAAACAGAATTCATTATCTTTTCTCTTATACACTCTTTACTCCCTACCTTCTTTCTTCTTGTAGAGAGCAACACCATCCTCCCAGTCCCTCAGACTTGAACTAGTAGTCATCTTTGACTCCTCATTATCTCCGACCCCTCAACATAAAATCTATTGCCAAGGCCTATTGATTTCAGCTTCATAACATCTCTCCAAAATGTTCCCTTCTCCCTTCTGACACTGCTGCAACTCTAGTGCAGACCCTCATTATCTCACTCTTAGACTATTGCAATAGCCTGCTGGTGAGTCTGCTTGTCTCAAGTCCCTTGCCACTCCAATCCATCCTTTATTCAACTACCAGACTGATTTTACTAAAGCGCAGTTCTAATCATATCGCCTATGCCCCTATTCAATAAACCTTAGTGGCTTCCTATTACCTCTATGATTGAATACAAAAAGCTCTCTTTGGCATTCAAAACCCTTCATAACCTAGTCCCCTGCTACCTTTCCAGTTTTCTTACACTTTTATCTGCTGTGTACTCTTTGATCCAGTGATACTTGCCTTCTGGCTGTTCTATGAACAAGACACCCCATTTTTGTACTCTGGGTATTTTCTCTGGGTGTCCCCCATCCCCTGGAATGCTCTTCCTCCTCAACTCTGCCTACTTACTTTATTTTATTCATTCATTCATTCATTCATTCATTCATTCATTCATTCATTCATTCATTTATGGCAAGGCAATTGGGGTTAAGTGACTTGCCCAGGGTTATACAACTGGTAAGTGTTGAATGTCTGAGACTGGATTTGGACTCAGGTCCTCCTTACTCCAGGGCTGGTCCTCTATCCATTGTGCCATGTAGCTGGCCCTGCCTACTTACTTTCAGACTTCCCTTTAAGCCTCCACTAAAATCCCATCTTTTACAGGTGGCTTTTCCTAACCCCTCTTAATTCTAGTGCCTTCTCCCTTTTGTTTCTTATTTTTATTTATCCCGTACATAGCTTATTTGTATTTCATTGTTTACATTTTATCTCCTCCATTAGATCAATTCCTTGATAGCAAGAGCTGTCTTTTGTATCCTCAGTGTTTGGCACAGTGCCTGGCACATAGTAGCAATTTAGTAAATGTTGATTGATTGATTGATTGATTGAAGGGCTTGAAAGCCAAACATGGATTTTATATTTTATCCTGAAGGTGATAGGGAGCTCCTGGAGTTTATTGAGTATAGTGGTGACATGATTGTGTTTTAGAAAGTTCACTTTGACAGCTGAGTAGAGGATAAACTGAAATAGGGAGAGACTTACAGCTGGGAGACCAACCAGCAGGCTGTTGAAATAGCCCAGGCATGGGGGCAGCGAGGTGGCATGGTGGATAGAGCACTGGCCCTGGATTCAGGAGGACCTGAGTTCAAATCCGGCCTCAGACACATAACACTTACTAGCTATATGACCCTAGGCAAGTCACTTCACCCCATTGCCTAACCAAAAAAAAAAAAAAAGAAATAGCCTAAGCATGAGGTGATGAGGGTCTGCACCAGGGTGGTGGTAGTGTCAGAGGAGAGAAGGAGGAGTTTTTGAGAGATGTTATGAAGGTAAAATAAACAGTCTTGGCAGCAGATAGGATATGGGGTGTGTGTGTGAGAGAGTCGAGACATTGCCCCCCTACACGGAATAACCTTTCCATTAAGCATTTGACAATGGCTTTTGCCTTTCTTGTCTAAGTGCAAAAATTGCTAGTTACAGCTCAAAATGAGCAGGCCTTGATGCATTTAGTACTTTGCTGATTCAGGAGAAATCATGTTCCTAGTTCTCAGGAATTTACAATCCACATAATAGTGAGTTTCTTTTCTGTAATGAGCTGTTCCATAATGAAGGGTTTGGACTAGCTAGATGACCTCGGAGGTCCTTTTCTAGCTCTCTGAGACTATGATACAGTAATTGCAATGTAGCCTCTCTTTGCAACAGTTATTGACAATTAGTTCTGTCCCACACTAGTATCAGTAGCCTGGGTTTGGGGTTCTGGAGTCTTAGTCCCTTTTCAAGCCTTACTCTGTAATGAAATCCATATCATTAGGTGGTATAAGCAAGTGAGGGTATGGGGAAAAGAAGGGGGAAATTCTTAGGGGTGCCAAACATAAAAGAATGATCTGATAGTCATGCCAGACTGTAGGTAGGGAATCTCATTCTCTCCTTGCCAGGGCCATACGATGGAACGGAATAAACCATGACTTATTGGAATAAGCCCCAATTGTTCCCCCATAACATTTCTCCTTTTTTCCTCCCTCTTTCTTCCCTTTTCTTTCTCCCATTTCTGCTCTTCTTCTCCCTCCCTCCTCTTTCTCTCTATCTATCTCTCTCTGTTTCTCTGTCTCTCTGTCTTTCTCTGTTTCTCATATCCTTAGGTATTCTGATTACATAAGATAGCATCTGTCTCTCTCTGTGTCTCTCTGTCTTTCTCCCCCCACACCTTTTCTTTTTCTCTCTCTTCCTCCTTTTTCTTTCATTTCTCGCACCCACACAGTTTGAGTCACAATGCTGGGTGAGGTTTCCATCTCAATGGCAAGAAGCTTAGTCAGAGCTGCTCTAAGAACTTCTCCTTGCTCATTAAGCTGCTCCCTGACTTTCCCTGGCTGTTAAGAAAAGTGTATAATCATTTCTTGCTTCCTGTTGACATCTGGACCTTTGAAGAAGGCTGATGGGATTGTCTGAATCATTTTGCTGAAACAGTTTACACCTCTCCTGGGTTAGTGAAAGATGGGGATCCAAGTGAGACCAAGAACCAGTGGCAATGAAAGGCAGCCACAATGAAGGGCAGGGACAGCCAAGGACAGACTAGGCAGTGACTGGCAGTGCTGAAACTGTGGCAGTGGACTTTAAGAGGTAATGCTGTTGTAATGGAAGGAGCAATTTAGGGTATCAGGTAAAGAATCAGCAGCTGCAAAGATGCCCTGGTACTCATAATAACATCTAGTAATTTAGGGTTCACAAAATTCTTTCCTCACAACAATACCCAAAAGCAAGTAGTTCAGTCTTATAACAGAAGATCATATATTCAGAGCTGAAAAGGGTCTCAGGGGTTATCTTGTCCAATCCTTTCATTTTACAGATGAGGAAACTGTGGCCCAGAGGAGTGACATGCTTAAGGTCACACAGAGTAGGTGACAGAGAGGGATTTTGAACCAAGGTCCTATTATTTCAAACCTCCCACTCTTTCCCACCATTGCTTTATATATGAACAAGATATCCTGATATAGGCTGGCATTCAAATCAATTATTTAAGTAATTAAATTAGCTGCTAACTTTCCTGAGAGAGTCACTGCAATTTTTAGGGAGGCACATATTAGATCTAGATTAGCCTATTTGGTCTGATTACCCTTCAGTTTGATTCCTTTTTTAAATTTTATTTTATTTTCCACTTAATAGTATTTTATTTTTTCCCATCACATGTAAATATAGTTTTCAACATTCATTTTTATAAGATTTTGAGTTCCAAATTTTTCTCCCTCCCTTCCTCCTGTCCCCATTCACCAAGACAGCAAGCAATCTGATACAGGTTATACATGTACAATCATGTTAACATATTTCCACATTAGTCATGTTGTGAAAGAAGAATCAGAACAAAAGGGAAAAACCATGAGAAACAAAAAACAAAAAACAAAAGTGAAAATAGTATGCTATGATCTGCATTCAGATTCCATAGTTCTTTCTCTGGATGTGGATTGCATTTTTCATCTTAGTTTTTGGAAGTGTCTTGGATCATTATATTGCTGAGAAGAGCTAAGTTTATCATAGTTGATCATCTCACAATGTTGCTGTTACTGTGTACAATGTTCTCTTGGCTCTGCTCACTTCACTCAGCTTCAGTTCATGTAAATCCTTCCAGGTTTTTCTGAAATCTGCATGCTCATCATTTCTTATAGCACAATAATATTCTGTAACATTCATATACCATGATTTGTTCAGCCATTCTCCAATTGATGAGCATCCCCTCATTCTTTGCCACCACAAAAAGAGCTGCTATAAATATTTTTGTACTTGTGAGTCCTTTTCCCTTTTTTATTATCTCTTTAGGATACAGACCTAGTAGTGATATAGCTAGATCAAAGGGTATACACAGTTTTATAGCCTTTTAGGCGTAGTTCCAAATTGCTCTCCAGAATGGTTGGATCATTTCACAACTCCACCAACAATGCATTAGTGTTCCAATTTTCCCACATCTTCTCCAACATTTATCTTTTTTCCTTTTCAGTTTTTTCCTTTTCCTTTTCAGAAGCCAATCTGATAGATATGAGGTAGACCCTCAGAGTTGTTTTATTTGCATTTCTCTAATCAATAGTGATGTAGAGCATTTTTCATGTGACTATTGATAACTTTAATTTCTTCATCTGAAAACTGCCTGTTCATATCCTTTGAACATTTATCAATTGGGGAATGGCTTGTATTCTTATAAATTTGCCTCAGTTCTCTATATATTTAAGAAATGAGGCCTTTATCAGAAACACTGGCTATAAAAATTATTTCCCAGCTTTCTGCTTTCCTTCTAATCTTGGCTGCATTGGATTTGTTTATACACCCCCCCTTTTATTTTGATGTAATCAAAATGATCCATTTTACTTCCCATAATCTTCTCCATCTATTGATAAGTCATAAAATCTTCCCTTCTCCATAGGTCTGTCAGGTAAACTATTCCTTGCTCTCTTAATTTGCTTATCTTGGTATACAGTGTGGGATATTGGTCTCTGCCTAGTTTCTGCTATACTATTTTCCAGTTTTCCCAGAAGTTTTTTGTAAAATAGTGAGTTCTTCTCCCAGAAGCTAGAGTCTTTGGGTTTATCAAACAGTAGATTACTATCTATAGTAATTTAGTATTTTTTGGTAATATAGACATTTACTACTGGGTCTTGTGTATCTAACTTATTCCACTGATCCACCACTCTGTTTCTTAGCTTGCACCAAATAGTTTTGATGATTGACACTTTATAATATAGTTTTAGATCTGGTAAGGCTAGGCCACCTTTTTTTTTTGCATTTTTTTTCATTAAATTCCCTTGTTATTCTTCACCTTTTATTCTTCCAGATGAATTTTGTTATTATTTTTTCTAGCTCTATAAAATATTTTTTGGTAGTTTGATTTGTATGACACTGAATAAATAAATCAATTTAGGTAGAATTGTCATTTTTATTATATTGGCTTGGCCATGAGCAATTGATATTTTTCTAGTTGTTTAGATCTGACTTTATTTGTGTGAAAAGTGTTTCCGGAACTGTGTTCATATAATTCCTGGGTTTGTCTTAGCAGGCAGACTCCCAAATATTTTATATTAGCTATATAAGTTATTTTAAATGGAATTTTTCTTTCCAACTCTTGCTACTGGGCTTTGTTGGTAAATATAGAAATACTGATGAGTTATGTGGGTTTATTTTATATCCTGCAACTTTGCTAAAGATGTTAATTATTTCAAGTAGTTTTTCAGTTGATTCTCTAAGTGTACCATCATATCATCTGTAAAGAGTGATATTTTGTTTCCTCATTGCCTATTCTAATTCCTTTGATTTCTTTTTCTTCTCTTATTGCTAAAGATAACATTTCTAGTAAAATGTTGAATAATAGTGGTGATAATGGGCATCCTTGTGTTTCACCCCTAATCTTTTTGGGAAAGCTTTTAGCTTATCCCCATTACATTTAATGCTTGCTGATGGTTTTAGATAGATACCATTTATCATTTTAAGGAAAACTCCATTTATTCCTATGTTCTCTAGTGTTTTTTTTTTAACAGGAACAAGTGCTTTATTTTGTCAAAAGCTTTTTCTGCATCTGTTGAGATAGTTATATGATTTCTGTTTGTTTTGTTATTGATATGGTCAATTATGCTAATAATTTTCCTAATATTTAACCAGCTCTGCATTTCTTGGCATAAATCCCACCTGGTCATTGTATATTATCCTCATGATAAATTGCTGTATTCTGTTTGCTAATATTTTATTTAAAATTTTTGCATCAATATTTATTGGGGAAATTGGTCTATAGTTTTCTTTCTCTGTTTGGGTATCAGCACCATATTTGTATCATAAAAAGGAATTTGGTAGGATTTCTTCTTTGCCTATTTTTCCAAATAGTTTATATAGTATTGTAATTAATTGTTCTTTAAATGTTTGGTAGAAATCACTTGTAAATCCTTGGAGATTTTTTTCTTAGGGAATTCATTGATGGCTTGTTCAATTTCTTTTTCTAAAGTAGAGTTAAGTATTTTACTTCCTCCTCTGTTTAATCTAGGTGATTTATACTTTTGTAAATACCCATACATTTCACTTAGATTGTCAGATTTACTGGCATACAGTTGGACAAAATAGCTTCTCATTATTGTTTTAATTTCCTCTCTGTTGGTGCTGAATTCACCCTTTTCATTTTTGATGCTGGTAATTTGGTTTTCTTGTTTCTTTTTTAATCAAATTGACCAAAAGATTATCTATTTTTTTGTTTCCCCCCCATAAAACCAGCTCTTTATTTTATTTATTAGTCCAATAGTTTTCTTATTGTCAATTTTATCAATCTCTCCTTTGATTTTCAGAATTTCTAATTTGGTATTTAATTGGGAATTTTTAATTTTTTTTCTAGTTTTTTTTAGTTGCATGCCCTATTCATCGATCTGCTCTTTCTCTATTTTAGTCATGAAAGGGGCATCTAGGTGGCGCAGTGGATGGAGCACTGGCTCTGAAGTCAGGAAGAGCTGAGTTCAAATCCAGCTTCAGACCAAACACTTGACACTTACTAGCTGTGTGACCCTGGGCAAGTCACTTAACCTCAATTGCCTAAAAAAGAAAAAAAATATATAAAATCTATTTTATTCATGTAAGCATTTAGAGAGATAAAGTTTCCCCTAAGTACTGCTTTGGCTGCATCCCATAAATTTTGGTATGTTGTCTCATTATTGTCATTCTCTTTGATGAAATCATTGATTGTTTCTATGATTTGTTGTTTGACCCACTCATTCTTTAGAGTTAGATTATTTAATTTCCAATTAATTTTTAATCTATCTTTTCTTTTCTTTTTTTCTTTTTCTTTTTGACAATTGTGGTGAAGTGACTTGCCCAGGGTCACACAGCTAGTAAGTGTCAAGTGTTTGGTCTGAGGCCAGATTTGAACTCAGGTGCTCCTGATTTCAGGGCCAGTGCTCTATCCACTGCACCACCTAGCTGCCCCCTAAACTATCTTTTCATGGCCCTTTATTACATGTGATTTTTATTGCAACATGATCTAAAAAGGGTGTGTTTAATGTCTTAAAATGCCTTTCTGCATTTTATTGTGAGGTTTTTATGCCCTAATTTTTGTGTAGGTGCCATGTACCACTGAGAAAAAGGCATATTCCTTTCTATTCCCATTCAGTTTTTTCCAGAGATCTATCATATCTAAATTTTCTAAAATTTTCTTCACCTTAACTTCTTTACTGCCTATTTTGTGATTAGACTTATCTAGTACTGAGAGGGGGAAGTTGAGGTTCTCTACTAGTATAGTTTTGTTGTCTATTTCTTCCTGTAATGCATTTAACTTCTCTAAGAATTTGGATGCTATACCACTTGGTGCATATATGTTTAGTATTGATATTACTTCATTGTCTGTAGTACCTTTTAGCAAGATGTAGTTTCCATCCTTATCTCTTTTAATTAAATCTATTTTTGCTTTTGCTTTGTCTGACATCAGGATTGCTACCCCTGCTTTTTTTTCTTAACTTCAGCTGAAACATAATAGATTCTGCTCCAGCCTATTGCCTTTACTCTGTGTGTATCTCTCTCTGCTTCAGATGTGTTTCTTGTAAACAACATATCGTAGGATTCTGGTTTTTAATCCACTCTGCTATCTGCTTCTGTTTTATGGGAGAGTTCATTCCATTCACATTCACAGTTATGATTATTAACTGTGTATTTCCCTCCATCCTATTCCCCCCACCTTTATACTTTTCTCTCTCTCTCCTTTCACACCCCCATCCCACCTCACCAGCATTTTGACATAACCTCTGCCTCCCTCAATCTGCTCTCCCTTCTATCAGCCCCATCCTTCCCTTTTCTTTTCCCTTTCCCCTCCTACTTTCCTATAGGGTAAGATAAATTTCTGTATCCAACTGAGTGCTTATATTATTCCCTCTTTGTACCAAATCCAATGAGAGTAAGGTTCAAACAATGCTTATCCCCTCCCTTCTTTCCCTCTACTGTAATATATCTTTTATGCCTCTTCATGTGATGTAATTTACACCATTCTGCCTCCCCCTTTCCTTTTCTCCCAATACAATCCTTTTTTTAACTCCTTAATTTTTTTTTGGTAGTGGGGAGAGTCACGACTGGCAAGTTTATTGGATGGGTATTTCAATGGACTCCAAGCTCAGTACAAGAAGCAGATGACAAAGAAAAGTGAAGGCAGCTCCTGGGCCACCCCCAGGAGGGGCAGCCCCCCCCCCCCCCAACCCCCGCCAAGCCCCCGCTTCTCCCGGGAGAGATTGTCAAGAAAAACTAACCCACTTCCAAACTGTTCAGACTTTGGGGGCTGGAAGCAGGTTTGTGGATCCTAAAAGGGAAGACTGTCTAGTCAAAATGGAAGGGGTAAGGACCCTTGGGAGCCTCAGGGCTGGGGTCCTCTCCCCTCCCTGGGCTGCAAACTGTGGGGGACCCTACCTGTCCCCCCAAGAAGCCTTGCGCTAAGGGGAGGGAGGACTCTGCTCCATCCAGGGCAGCCCACGAAGCCACCATGCCTACCAGCCAGCCCCATTGCCAGGGACTCCCAGAACCCCCCACTTACTCTGGGTCATTTAATTTTTTTTATATCATCTTATCAAAATTGACTTATGTCCACACCGTCTGTCTGTGTATACTCCATCCACCTTCCCTAATAGAGATACAGTTCTCAAGAGTTACAAATTTGCTTCCTTATTTCTCACCTTGACCTCACTATCTTCTATGAAAACAGCACATCTGCAATGATACATTTTTAGTGGATCCTTAGGTACTTTGATTCCATAAACCAGGATGACTCCAAGAAAGTCTATCCCTTGCATCTAGGCCTCTGGACAAGAAGGATAAGGAAGTAATATTCTTTCTTCTGTCCTTTCCCTAACTGTTTGTATATTATTGTGTTTTCTTCTTCAATCTAATTTCCCTGCTTTCACAGTTCTTTCAACCTAGACACCAAGGCAAGCAGAAGATAGGTCAAAGGATATCACAATCTCAGAAGAATGAAAATTATAAAAGATCCAAAGGGCAATGGAAGGGAGTTATTTTTGGTTTTGTATCTTCAGCACCTACCATAATGACTAGCACAAAGGAAGTGTTTAATAAATGCTTGTTGAAGGAATAAATGAATGATGAGCCTAAGCAAGCTACAAGCATGTCATGGAGGATAACTTGTATATAAGAAGAAGTGCAAAATACATCATCAAGGACAGAAAAGAAAGTGGTCTAGTTCTTCAATTCAATTACCTCATGCAGTTATGTAGTAAGAATGAAAGACAACCCATGTAGTGCATTAGTAATTGTATACATACACACACACATATACATATAATTTATATAGCACTTCAAAGTTTTTAAAGCTCTTATTTGTTAGTATCCTATTTGATGCTCATAAGAACCCTTTGAAGGTAGGTGTTATTACTATCCCCATTTTACAAATGAAGAAACTGAGGTAGACAAAGGGTAAGGGACTTGCCATATATCTAATACACTTCTGAGACAAGATTCAAACTCAGGTCTTCCTGACTCCACATCCAATACCATATGCACTATGCCATCTAACTGCCTTAGTGGCATACCTGGTACCATTAGTACCCTCAAAGTTTGAATAGTAAAAAAAGTAAGCTGACATATTTGGTAGATCCTCTATGGAGAATGTAAGGGCAGACATGGACAAAGAGTTGTACAATGTCAGAAGGTATTGATGGTGGGGGTAGGGGGTGGGAATTGGAGATAGAGGTTATTCTGCTTAGGTGGAAGAAATACCTATCTGAAGAAATCATGGATGTATGCAAAAATATCCATGTATTCTCTATGAATGTCACCTAGTGAAAGGCAGTATGGTACAGTAGAAGGAGGATGGAACCTGGATCCAAGATGCCTTTAAGAGCTTCAAACTCAGGTCTGACACATCCTTGTGAAGTGAGGAATAATACTGCTTGCACTGTATATCTCACAGGGTGGTAATGAGGAAATGACAAAGTGCTAGGTAACTTTGATTTATTATGGAATTAGAGGTAAATGTTTTCATCAGTATTTCTCAATTCATCCCTTCTTGCACAGATGCTTTTCTTTAAACTTCCATGGTTGGTGCCATGAGCTAACTTCTTGGGAATTCCAAGTTCCATTTCTCCTGACTAATGTCCTAATTCATTTACAACTCACAAATCTCATGTCTTATGTCTCCTCCCCACCTCCCACCCCCAGGGCTTTTTCTTGGGCATTATTAGGTTTTTTTGAGTGTGGAAGTATAAATTTGTGTGTGTGTGTGTGTGTGTGTGTGTCTTTAAGAGTTGCACTTCTGACTAATTCTGTGGTTGAGGTAGGAATGGGGGAGTACAAAAGTAGAATCTCTATTTGCTCAACAAAACCCCTTGAAACTATAGTCACGGTTGCAAGTAGAATCCCACTAATGCCGAAAATACCCTGCCAAAACAACTTGACTGTCTCATCATCCATGACATTGTTAATGCCAGCAGGGCAACACTGGGATGCATTTTGGCACCAGCCCCAGGAATTAATGGTCTTCCTTCTCAGAGACCAATCTTGTTTCCAAGTTCTCAATCTCAGCATCCTTTCCACATCCATGATGATTGTAACACAGTGCAAAGCTGTTTACAGCATCAGCAGCAGAGTAGGGTCAATAATGGCCTCAGAGGAGAATAGACAAGGGACTCTTTGTGAAGTACAGATGCAAATAGCTCCTACAACAGAAAGAATGGAGAAGCAGGATCCATCTCTACTCTTTACCTCAAGTGTCACAATTTAATTTGTCCTTTGGCTTCTTCCAAAGGGCAGAAGCAGAGGTGATAGAGTCGCATATTACAACCATTTCTCTACATGACAGTCTCCATGAAAGCTTCCTCTAGGTGACTGTCAGGGGATAAGCAGAGTATCTGTGTTATTGCTCCAGGATTCTTTGTATTATTTCTCCTTCTCTTATGTCCAACTTAAAAGGTAACATGGATCTGGTTAAAATATTTTCCCCTTCAAAATAACTAAAATATCCATAGTTTTTGACTCAGAGATTCTACAGCTAGGCATATATATCAAGGAGGTCAATGATTAAAAAGGAAAAGAAAAGAAAGACCTCATGTACGCCAAAATATTTACAGCAACTTTTTTTTGTAGTAACAAAGAAATGAATCAAAGTAGATGCCCATAAACTGTGAAATGACTAAACAAATTATGGTACCTGAATGTAATATTACTGTGCTGTGAGAAATGACAATTAGGATGACAACAGAGAAGCGTGGGAAGACATAAATCGATACAAAGTAAAATAAACAGAACTAGGTAAACAATATACACAATAACTACAACCATGTAAATGGAAGGAATAAAGTCAATAAAACAATTGAAATTGAATGCTATGATGTTTTGATGACCACATCTGACAGACCCCTAAGGAAGGGCTTTGAGAAGGCACTTCCCTCCCTCCTAGGCAGAGGTGAGAGATTCTGTGTGTGTGTTTGTGTGTGTGTGTGTGTGTGTGTGTAGGGATAGAATACTGCTTTTGGGATATGTTTATCAGTTTTGTTGGACTATTTTTTCATTTTTTTCCCATTTATTATAAAGTATGATTTTCTGGAAGAGAGAAGGAAGAGATACACTGAAAAACGTGGGTGATGTAAAAAACAAAAGACATCAATAAAATTTTGTTTTTGAAAAATCCTTCTATCACATCTCAGCTACTGGGCCTGATTTTAAAAAAAAACACCTAAATTTCATTAAATGTTCCTGTTTGTTTATATTCATTAAGTATTTAATTTAAGAAATGAAATTTTTTCCAAAGAACCTACTGTATGCAAGTCATTAATCTTCCTAAAACCCCTGGCCCCTTGATCTTTTGGACTTAGAGCAGAAAAGAAGCAATAGAAGAAATAGTCTTGCCTTTTGGTTAAAACCAAGGGCTGGGACATTCTGGCAACTAGTCCTCTCCAGATTGGGTGCTAAAGCATCCCATGCTGTACAACACTTTTCATTTATGACTTCAATCTGAAGGCATAGATGGTGTGCTGGTTAATCTGCAGAAGACACCAAACTAGAAGGGACAATGGATCTAAAAAATATATTATGAGGTTTAAAAAAGGAATCAAATCTAATAAGACACAATCTAGTGGGGATAAATGTAAAGTCCTACACTTGTGTTTAAAAGTTGAAATTCAGAAGCATAGCATAGGAGAAGTTGGCTAGATAATATTTGAAAACATTTGGGGATTTTGTTATGTCATTTTTCAGTCATGTCTGACTCTTCATTACCCCTTTCAGGGTTTTCTTGACAAAGATACCAGAGTAGTTTACCATTTTCTTCTCCAGCTCATTTTACAGATGAGAAAACTGAGGCAAACAGGGTTAAGTGACTTGCTCAGTGTCACACAGCTAGTAAGTGTCTGAGGCCAGATTTGAATTTAGGATGAGGCCAAGCACTCTATTCACTGCATCACCAAGCTGCCCTAGCTATTGCAGATTTTAGGGGACCACATCTTTGTGCAATATAGCCAAAACAAAACCCAGTGTGATCATAGGCAGCATTAAGAGGCCTAGGGATCAAGGAGAGTGTTGGTTATGCATACCCTGGACATACTCTATTTGGAGTATAGTATTGTGTTCACTTTTGAGCTTCATGTTCTAGGGATGACAGACAAATTGTTCCAGAAGAAGGCAGCCAGGGATGGTGAGAGTACTGGGTTCCATGTCCTATGAGGATGAGATAAGGATGAAGATGGTTAGCCTGGAGAAGACCTAGGGACTAGGTATGGGAATGACCATTGTGTTAAAGTATTTGAAAAGCTGTCATGTGGAAGAGATATTAAACATGCTCATTTTGCTCCTCCACCCCACCCCCACTCCCCTTATCCCTGCCTGGGATTTTTGGGTGGAACCTGCAGAAAGTCAGATTTAGACCTAATGTCAGTGAAATCATCAGGTGTCACTGCAAGGCAAGGCTTGGCAGTATGGGATGGAGGTTGAGGGAGAGTTTTAATTTTTTAATTTGGGAGTTTACGGTCATACCTATTCTCTCTCCACTATGCTCTAGTTATCACCTTAAATTCAACTTTTGCAGAGAGTGGGGGAGAATAGGAGAAGGATAGGGTGAGGACACATGAACTGACAGCCCCAGCCTTGTACCAGCCAGGAAAAGAAAAAGATGCTCTGGTGTACTTTCACCTTGGGGTTAACATAGTCCCACTTCACATGGATGGCCTATCACTATAATTTTTTTTTTTAATAAATATCACAACCATCAAATTCTCTCCATTTTAGTTCAGAATCACCAAGTTAGGAAGGATCCAAATTATTGTGCAACAAGTTGAAACCCTCTGTCTTCATTAAATTCTGGATTTTTCTAGCCATTCATTAACAACCTTCATAGAATTCCTTCTGCACACAGTTATTAAACAGACATGCATCACAAAGGAGCTAAGGTTGACTAGTTTTCACATGAAAAAGAACTAGCAAATAGAGCTTATGCACGGGTGGGGAACCTTTGGCCTCGAGGCCATACTTGGGGACCTAGGGGGCCACATGTGGCCTCAAGGTCACAGGTTTCCCTGGAGGAAATAGAGATAAGCATAGAGGAAGTACCTATCAGGGACAGGCAACAAAGGAGGGAGTAGAGAAAGGTAAAACCTTCTGCAACTTTCCCTTTAATTTTTCTTTTTTAAGTTAAATATTTTTCAATCAACAAAAATCTACTTTCCTTTCCCCCAATCTGCAACTGAGAAAGAAATATACAACTCCTGCTACAAACATGTAGTCAAGCAAAACAAATTCCTGAGTTATCCAAGTCCAAAAAAGAAAAGTCTATCTCTTTCTGCACTTTGAGTCCCTTTGGTGCAGTCTAGGGGTTAGGGGTCCTGGCACCCCAAAATCACGATATCCAGGTCCTGCCCAAAAGAATTTGACCCAAGCATTCTTGCATCCAAAAACAAAGTTTATTGAAGATTTGCCATATTAGCTAGACTCTTAAGGAGTCTGAGCATCTATGGGCTATTGGCTAGATTGTGAAAATCTGAGCATCTTAATGGAGACAAGGTGGACCTTATATACAGAAAGACCTTGGGAGAGTGGCCAAGTAGTCCATGAGGTAATAGAATTCTCAAGGGTGGGAAATGGAGCCTAGGTGGGACCAAGGGTGGGAAGTGGTCTGGGGCCATAGGGAGGCAAGACAATAGAGGGGAGATTGGGTGTAGCCACAATCAAAGACCAGTTGATGAGACTATAGCCGCCAGAGATTTGACCATGTGGGAAAGTAGAGTCCATGAGGTAATAGAATTACCAAGGGTGGGAAATGGTCTAGGGCCAGAGTTTTTCATTTCTGGGGCTCAGATTCCAACCCCATCAGGGCCAGAGTTCTTCCTTTCTGGGGCCCAGATTCCTACCCCATCACTTCCACTCTCTTTCAGGAAGTGGGTAGCATGCTTCATTATAAGTCCTCTGGAATCCTGGTTGGTCATTAAGAAGATCAGTTTCTAAGTCTTTCAAAGTTGTTTGTCTTGACAAAATTGTCATATAAATTGTTCTCCTGGTTCTATTCACTTCACTCTGTGCAAATTCATACAAGTCTTCTCAGGTTTCTCTGAAACAATCCCCTTTATCATTTCTTATAGTATAACAGTATCCTATGAAGTTTGTAATTTAATAATAATGGCTAGCATTTATATAGCACTTTAAAGTTTACAAAGTGTTTTATATATGTTATCTCATTTGGTTCTCACAGCAACCTTATAAAGTAGATGCTATTATTATCCAAATTTCATAGATAAGGAAACTGAGACTGAGAGGTTAAATGATTTGCCCAGGGTCACACAGTATTTGAGGTAGAATTCAAACTCAGGTCTGCCTGACTCCAAATCCAACATTGTAGTCACTGTGCTGGTATACACAACTTAGGTGTCTAGTTTATATACTGTGACGTGTACAGACAGCCATTCATTCCCCAATTGATGGGCACCCCCTCCATTTCCAATTTTTTTTGTGTGTGTAGATTTCTTAAAAGGGCTAGTCAGTCAGCAGTCTCTAGTCTCCAAATCCATCTAACAAAATTCAAGTAGAGCCTTCTCTATCCTTCACCACACCCTTTCTGCCACCATCACAGCTTCTACCAACCATTGCTCCTTGCCCCAGCCTTCGTGTATTCTCCTCTGCTGCAATCTTGTTCTCTTCCTTTTCTGTCGCAATTTCTGTTTTTAAACTCCCCTGGGCTAGAAGAGAATACTGTCTGTCTGGAATACAATTCAGAGAATGTACAATTAGATTTTAGAACCCTTTCCCCCCGTTACTCCCAGGACTAGGGAAAAAGCAACCTGTCCCCTAAAAATATTGTCAGCAGCATGGTACAAATCAAAGAGGTCCTATTTGACCCTCAGGCATCCTCCTGGGTGTGTATTTCTCTTTGTCAGAGGAGCAGTAATAAAGGTGGTATTTGGGTGACATCAGGAAAAGCTTCCTCAGAATTAGAGTCACCCAAGAGAGTGGAATGGGCTGCCATAGGTGGTGCTGAGTTCCCTTTCATTAAAGAGTCATAGGATCATAGGGTGATAGATTTAGAGTTGGTGGGTCCTTTGAGTCTAAACTGAGGTACAGAGTGGTTGAGTGACTTGCAAAAAGGCAAAAGGGGAAATGCCATTGAAACCCAGTAGTCTCCCTTTTGTAATGCCTTTTGGGGCATCTCCCTGTGATCTAGGACTGTTCTTTGTTGCTTAATCTGTAGGTTTGTCTTCAGGACCACCATTACTTGGACTGAAGTTGCTTATTCCTGGAGCTTATTCCTGGAGTGGGAGTTTTTGGGCAGGAAGAGGGAGAGACAGGGACAGTTTGCTCCTTTGAGTCAGACTTGCTTTATAAATTAACAGAAGTGCCAGGCCTCCTCCATGCTGTCATGATTATAGAGTTGTCTCCTTTCCCAATCCATGCCCAGATCAAACACGGCACATAATCCCTGGTGTGTGGCAAGAGGCATGAGATGCATTTTTGGCTCCAGGGAGAAGGCTATTCTTATTACTCTTTAGTATGGGGAAATTGCATTTTATGTGTCTGTTGGCCTGTCTATACACTGTGTATACTGAACTCTGTATTTGCATGTACCAGTGAGTGGTTTGTGGACAAGTGCTTATGCCCAGGTCTACCACTGGGTTGGAATGATTTGTCCCAGAGGTCGTGGCATAGAAAGGAGTTCCAAAGAGCTGATCATTACACTCTGCTGCTCATAAACAACTTGGACAGAGTAGCCTATTGCTGCTAAAATAAAGAATAGAGTGTGAACTCTGCCAGCCTGATTCTGCTGGTATGGACACAATGCTAGCTGGGGTGGAAAAGTACTGGAAAAGGTGGAAAGGAGGGGATGACGGCATGGGGAAGAAGAAGAGAGAGAGAAACGAGCAGATAATTACCAAGTGGTATTTTCTGAAGAGCAAAAACCCCCAAACAAATGGAAAGATCAAAATAAAATACTTTTTTAAGAAAGGGAGAAGGATGCACCTCAGTGGTACAGTGCATAGAGCACCAGACCTGGAGTCAGGAGGACCTGAGTTCAAATATGGCCCATGATACTTAGTAGTTGTCTGATCCCCGGCAAGTCACTTAACCGGAATGGGAGGGTTATCCCTCCCCTGGTTGTTCTTTTGCAATGCTCCCCTATCAAAACCTGTTCTGGATTATCTGGTGAGCTGGAAAATGCTACATATTACAAAACATTCAGTTGTGAATGGTTGGTAAGAATTTAATGCATTTTTTTTTTTTGCATTTTAATAAGGAATTTACAATGATAGAATTTCAGACAGCAGCAACAGATATTTCTGGGTGGGGGCCCTTAACTCCCACCACTCAGAAGGAGGTAGAACATTAATTTTACCCTCACTCCAGTGAGGCTACCAGTCAATGCTAGAAAGGGGGCTGAAGCCTCCCGGTTGGCTTCCTAGTGTAACTGTATCCAATGGATTACTAGGAAGCTACTGTTACAGGTCAGTGCCTGAAGGAATTAGTATCCTCAGGCCAAGATTGAGAGAAGATAAAGGCAGTCATAAACTCCCCAAGAAAGGGGGAAAAGTAGGAGAGAATTTTTTTCTTTACCTTTTCCCTACTTGTTGCCAGCAACTAAGAGTCACACCTGACGGGAGAGCGTGAACTGAAGAAGCTTGGGCCAATGGGGTCAGCCAAGACTGAACCGTTTATTCATCTGAGGGTCACAGCATATATAGGAAAAAGTTTGGAACTTCAAAGGATCCCTTGTGTGGGAAAACTATGCATATTCTGTAACTGTTACTGATAACTTTCAAGGTTCAGAGCTCGGTAAAAAAATGCTTTCAGGACATACATCAAAGGAGCATACAATAAAAGTATCAAGAAAAAAGGATTACATCATTCTAAACAAATGGTTACAAGATAGAGATTAACACTCAATTAACAGGCCTTGACAATCATTCTCAGGACTGTCTCAGGTTCTTATCTCAAAGTATGTGACTAGTCCTCCCTAGTTTGCCACATGTTATCCCTCATGCCAGACTGTTATTGTGTCATGGTTGGGCACTTCCAGGAGTCCCTTAATGAATAGGAGAGTGGTGAGCCAACATCCTGATTAAGTGAGCCCTTGAAGGTAAGAACAGGCAGGAGTTAAATTCCAACCTGAATTCTTTAACCCTTTTCTGGACTGATCAGAGCTGGCCCTGTACACCTACTGGCTCTCTTTCCCCTTTGATGTCAGTGGAAATATTGACTGACTGACTTTTTTCTCATCATTCATTGGGACTGGTAGGTGATAGTCTCAGATAGTGTGTGTGTGTGTGTGTGTGTGTGTGTGTGTGTGTGTGTGTGTTGTAGCTCTGGTACAGGAATGTGTTCTAAAGCTGACCAAGCTTGTGAGTACAATCTTGATTTAGAGCTGGAAGGGACCTTAGGGGCCATCTAATCTAACCCCCCTAATTTTAAAGATAAGAAAACTAAGATCCTGAAAGGTGATTTGTCCAACTTCACACAGGTAGTCAGTGGCAAAGTTAGGATTCAAACCAAGGTTTTCTGATTGCAGAGCCAGCGTACTTGCCAAGGTTTTATTCAGCTTCAAAGAAGGAAGTATCAGTAGCAGACATATACATCATTTTAAGCAAACTTTATAAAGATACTTGAAATTATGGATTTGAACAAGTTATAATATTATAGAGTCATTAGTTACTGCTGAGAATGAGTGGGAGTGGAATTAAATATCCCTATTAAAATATGTGTCTTAGATAAAATTCTGCTATCTCTTCCCAGGCTCCAAGGTATCAGCTAGGTAATCTGATAAAAAGGATATGTTCATGACAGATGTGCTTTTTCTCCTCAGTGTGAATATCACTCTCAATCTATGACAATTGCAACCCATGCTAGTCTTCTTATTCTCCATTGTCAATGCACTTCCCATAGATCCTCCCTGGAGGATCTACCCAACACCCTGAAGGTTTTCCTTTGGGGCTTTAATATTTTGGAGAAACTGTAGCCCTCCTTCTTTTCTAGTTATAGACCAGATAAGATGCATATATATATATATATATATATATACATATATATATATATATATACACATACACACACACACATATATTATATGTATGTATGTATTTTAACCACTTTTTTCTCACAAGTTGAAGTCTTTAATATGCTGCATCCTTCTTACTCTCACCAGTCTTCTTTTCATTGCTCTTTGGGTCTCCTGAAATTTTGATCATTCTAGGATTGTGTGATTCTGTGGTTTACAGTCAAATAGCACTACTGGAAGAATATTGGTGTTAAAAAAGGTAGACATTGATGGAAAGGAGTCAGTTGGGATTGGTTTCTTTTTTCCCCATTTGAAAGATATTTTTATTTATTTTGTTAAATATTTCCCAATTATATGGAAAAAATTAATGTTCATTTTAAAATTTATTTTTAACATTCTTTTCTTTTTAAATTTTCAGTTCCAAATTCTCTCCCTCCCTCTAAGCCCTCCCACTTTTACTGAGAAGGTAAGTAATATTATATTAATTATAAATGTGAAATCATGCAAAATATATTTCCATATTAGCCAAAAAAAATTGTATTAAAGCAAGAAAAAAAAGTGAGAAAATTATACTTCAATTTGCACTCAGAGTTGCACTCAATTCTCTCTCTGGAGGTAGATAGCATTTTTTTCATCATGAGTCCTTTGGAATTATCTTGGATTATTGTGTTAATCAGAATAGCCAAGTCTTTCACAGTTGATTATTATTACAACATTGCTGCTACTGTGCATAATGATCTCCTGGTTCTTATCACTTCACTTTGCATTAGTTCGTACAGGCCTTGCCATGTTTTTCTGAAACTACTCCCCTCATCATTTCCCATAACACAATACTGCTACATCACAATTATATGCCCCAACTTGTTCAATCATTCCCCAAGAGATGAGCATCCCTTCAATTTCCAATTCTTTGCCATCACAAAAAGAGCTGTTATAAATATTTTTGTACATTTGCCTTTTCCTTTGATATATCTGGGATACAGACCTGGTAGTGGCATTGCTGGGTCAAAGTACATTCAGTTGTATAACCCTTTGGGCCTAGTTCCAAATTGTTCTCCAGAATAATTGGCCAGTTCACTACTCCATCAACAACTCATTAGTGTGTCTATTTTTCCCAATCCCCCTCCAGCATTTGTCATTTCTTATGAGGGAGAAGTAGTACCTCAGAGTTGTTTTAATTTGACTTTCTTTAATCAATAGTGATTTAGATTTCATATGACTATAGATAGCTTTGATTTTGTCTTCTGAAAACTGCCTGTTTCTATCCTTTGACCATTTATCAATTGGGGAGTGGCTCTTATTTTTATAAATTTGACTCAATTTCATACTCAATATATATTTGAGGGATGAAGCCTTTATGATATAAACTTGTTATAAAGTTTTTTTATATTACTTTACTGTCTATGGTACTTTTTTTTAAACAAAATATGGTTTCCCTGATTATCCCTTTTAATTAGGTCTATTTTTGCTTTTGCTTTGTCTGAAATCAAGATTACTACTCCTATCTTTTAAAAATTTAGCTGAAATATATTACTTCTGCTGCAGTCTTTTATTTTAATTCTGTGTGTTTTTCTGTTTCAAGTATGTTTCTTATGAACAACATATTGTTAGATTCTGGTTTCTAATCCATTTTGCTATCTGCTTCTGTTTTATGGGTGAACTCATCACATTCACCTTCACAGTTAGGACTACTAATTATGTTTTTCTTTCAATGCCATTTTATTCTTTCTTTTTTCTTTTTATCCTGTCCCTCCTTAAAAGTCCATTTTTTTCTTCTAACCACTGCCTTCTCTAATCTGTCTTTATCTCTTTTATCACACTCTGCCCTTCTCTTATTCCTTTCCCTTCCTATTTCTCTATTGGGTAAGTTACATTTCTATACAAAACTGAGTGTATATATATATATATGTGTGTGTGTGTGTATATATATATTCTTCTTTCTTTGAATCAATTCCAATGTGAGTGAGGTTCAAGCATTGCCTGCTACCCCACCGCCCCTATTCCTCCCTCCATTGTAAAAACTCTTCCTTGTATATCTCTTTTATGGGAGATAATTTTCCCTATTCTACATCTCCCTTCTTCCAGTGCATCCCTCTTTCTCACCCCTTCATTTTTTGGGGGGTGATCATTCCAATATGATTGACTCACATTCATGCCCTCTGTCTATATAAATTCCTTTAACTGCCCTAATAATGATAATGGTCTTAAGAGTTACATATATCATCTTCCCATATAGGAACATAAACAGTTTAACATTATTGAGTCTTATGATTACATTTTCATGTTTACCTTTTTATGCTAAGAGAATCTTGTGTTTGAATGTCAAAATTTCTATTCAGCTCTAGATTTTCATCAAGAATGCTTGAAATTTCTCTATTTCATCAAATATCTATTTTTTTCCCTTGAAGGATTATACTCAGTTTTGCTGGGTAGGTTATTCTTGGTTGTAAACTTAGAACCTTTGCTGCTTGGAATATCATTTCTAAGCCCTCTACTCCTTCAACATGGAAGCCACTAAATCTTGTGTGATCCTGACTGTGGCTCAACAATATTTGAATTGTTTCTTTCTGGATGCTTGAAGTATTTTCTCTTTGACCTAGGACCTCTGGAATTTGGCTATGATATTCCTGGGGGTTTTCATTTTGGGATCTCTTTCAGGAAGTGATTGGTGGATTTTTTTCTATTTCTATTTTACCCACTGGATCCATGATATTGGGGCAATTTTCCTGGATAATTTCTTGAAATATCATGTCCATGCTCTTTCTCTGATCATGGCCTTCAGGCAATCCAATCTTAAGTTTTCTCTCCTTGATCTATTTTCTGGGTCAGTTGTTTTTCTGATAAGATATTTCACATTTTCAATTTTTTCATTCTTTTGACTTTGTTTTATTGTTTCTTGATGTCTTATGGAGTCAATAGCTTCCACATGCCCAATTTTCATCTTTAAGGAATTATTTTCTTCAGTGAGATTTTGTACCTCTTTTTCCATTTAGTTAGTTCTGATCTTTTAAGTAGTTCTTTCCTTCAATATTTTTGTGGTTCTTTTATCAGACTGTTAATTCTATTTTTATAATTTTCTTGCATCATTCTCATTTCTTTTTCCATTTTTTAATTCTACCACTCTTATTTCTTTCTTGAACTCTTCCAGCAACTTTTGCTGGGCTTAGATCCAATTGGCATTTTTCTTTGAGGCTTTATTTGTATCTGTTTCATAATATTGCCTTCTTCTGAGTCTATGTCTTGGTCTTCCCTGTTACCATAGTGGCTTTTGATGGTTAAATTCTTTTTTTTCTTGCTGTTTGCTCATTTTTTCCAGCATATTTCTTGACTTTGACTTCTGTGTTAAAGTTGGGCCCTGCTTACTTTGGGGGCAGGAGGAGGCACTGTCTCAAGTTTTAGGCTTTTTTCATGCTGCTGTTTTCAAAGCTAGTTCTGGGGTGTGCAAATTTTTAGTGCTTCCAAGGTGGTGTGATCCTCTGAGAGGTGTGGTCACTACTCTCCTGGTCTACACTCTGTTCTTTACCCAGAGAAGGTCCCTAGTGTCCTATAGCCACAAACAATAGTGCTCTCTTTGCCTTGGAACTGCAACCAGGGCCCTTGCTCCCTTATGATCAACATCCAGCACTCCTTCCCACCCTGGAACTGAGACCCAGAACTGCATATGGGCAAGGGAGTTGCCAATCAGTGCCAGTTTTACTCTGTGACAGAAAAGGGTCCCCGTAATCTCTTTCTGAACAGTTGCCTGACTCCTTTCCTGTCTCTGGGCTGAGAGCCCCTGAAGCTGTTGCTGCTGCACTCACTGTTGCTGCTAATACAAATGTAGCCTTTACCCTGGTGTCACAAACTCCTGCTGACTTCCTAAGCTTTCTAGGCTGAGAAAATGTCTCTCCCAGACCTTTTGTTGGCTCTGTCTCTCCTAAATTTGAATCAAGGCTTTATTTTAATGTTGTTTAGAGGGGAATGTTAAGAGAGTTCAGCTGAGTTGCCTCCAAAACACCATCTTGGCTTCACTTGGGATTGTTGAAAACACTGTTCAATTTCCAAAATGGGATCCAGACTTCTCCTATTTACTCTTAAGCACCACTCATTGTATATCTACAATGCCTATCTAAAATATATCTCATGATGGACTACTTGAGGAGATTTTTCATTTTCCTTGAAGGTTTTTCATTCATGGACTACTTGAGTAGGTTTTTAATTTTCATTTTCATGTCATAAACTGGGACACACATACACACACACACATATCAGCAACTCACAGAAGTTCACATTTATGGAAAATTTCAAGGTTGATAAAGCACTTTCTTTACAACATTGTTAAGAAGTAGATAGCACAAGTGCTTTGTTATCTCCATTTTACTGATGTAGAAACTGTGGTTCAAAGAAGTCAATGACTTGATTATGGTCACAAAACTAGTAAGAGTTTTGAACCTGGTATCCTGTCACCAATAGTAGGCACATTCTACCATGTAGTTCTTCCATACATTTTCCTATATATATTCTTTGGTTGCTTGTTTCTTTCATGTATAGACTGCTAGACAAATCTTTTTTGAATGGCTATGGAATCACATAGAAGAGATTCTTTAGTTTTTTTGGATGTGAAATATGCAACACAAAGTTATCTGAAAATAGGAGTATCTACGAACCTTTCTACCTCTGTTGGATCTCTCATCTGTTTAGAACTACCCATTTCATTTCCTTTTTTTTAAGGCAATCAGGTTCAAGTGCCTTTCCCGGGGTCACAAAGCTGGTAAGTGTCTGAGGCCAGATTTGAACGCAGGTCCTTCTGACTCTAGGGCCAGTGCTCTATCCACTGCGCCACCTATCTGCCCCTGGAGCTGCCCATTCGTAATTATTTTCATTAATACCTTTGGTGACTCTACATCTTCCTGTTTTATCCCTTGCTCAATTAATACTGATAATCAGAGAAACCTGGAACAAAGTTATCTTTGTGGTTGCACATCATCTGCTATAAAGAATCATTTGTGAAAGTCTTCTGTTCTCTTGTCATCAGGAATACCCTTAACATGTATATAGATAATTTTCATAAAGATTTTACTGAGGAAAAGTAGGCTTATGATTCAATAGTCATTTATGTCCCTTTGGTCCCTTTTTAGAAATAATGATACTATCTATGACTTTTCTTTTTGAATCATTTTTCTCTTTGAGACTGTATTTTTAAAAATCCTTCCATCTCTGTCCCTTTAAAATTTGTTGCCTTCAGCTCTGAATTTCCTTTGTACTTATTTGTTCAGATCCAAACACTCTTCACTTCATTTTCTTGATTGTCATTTCCATTGCCTCCTATAGATACTGATGTAGTGGTTACAGTCGTCAATGATAAATACAAATTATTACAGAAATGTTGGTGGATCTGTTCCATTTCACATTCATTTGTCTTTACAGTTTCCTCTATAATTGCTTTGGGGATAATCTGGCTTAGTTGTATCTCTTATCAAGCTTGCAGACCTATTTCCCCTTCTGCTTTTCACTGTTCTGCCCTGCAATACTGCTTACAATCTTCTATTATCTTCTAGAATGTCATCTAGAATGTCAAGTTTGTGTTATAAACTGATGCTGTCCTTGGTTACCTTGTCTCTATTTTCTGCATGGCGAAGAGATAAGTGTTAATGGCTGAGATGGTTTCTGAGTTTTCTGAGCCTTCTTTTGGTGATGATTTCATATCAGTTAAACTTCTTGAAGAAATGAAGGTAAATTGATGTCGTTATAATTTTTTTCTATTTCCTTCATGTAAGAATCAATAGTTTGCTTATAGGGTTGTGTTGAAGCTATTGCAATTGCATTGCCCCTTGGGAAATGGACTTACAGTGTGTGAGAAAATGAATGACTGAAAAGACATTTATTAAGCACTTGCTGTGTGACAAATACCATGCTAAGTGCTGGGGGTATACAAATACAAAAGTCAAGACAGTCCTTGCTTTCAAGGAGCTTATATTCTAATGGGGGAAAACATCACGTATAGTGGCCTTGGACTCATATTTTGGCTTAGAAAGTTGCAAAGATTCACATTGTTAACAAATTAGAGGGGCAAGATAAGAGATATTTTCATAATTGTGCATAGGAGAAAAGTTCTTAACCAAAAAAGGGATAAAGTAGATAATAGGAATAAAAAATTTCTGGCATAAAATTGGAAAGTTTTTGCATAGACAAAAGCAATGTATTTAGAAATAACTGTAGGGGCAGCTAGGTGGCTCAGTGGATAGAGCACTGGCCTGGAAGTCAGGAGGACCTGAGTTCAAATCCAACCTCAGACACATAACACTTACTAGCTGTGTGACCCTGGGCAAGTCACTTAACCCCATTGCCTAGCCCCCTCCCCCAAAAAAGAAAAAAAAAAGAAATAACTGTAAGAAAAAATCTTAGCAGCCAATTCAGAGCTTCATAAGGATTCTGTAGAGATAGTAAGTATATCAAGAACCTATAATACTGGAAGTTGTTAATTGCCTTTGCCATAGGTATAACCTGAACGTGTATCTCACTACCCTTAGACTCTAAGTTTGAGCCTACTTTTTGCATGGACTGTGAATATTTACAGGGGAGTGTGCCTCGGTTTTTTGGGGGGAGGGTGTTTTTAACAACTGTTCTTGTTATAACATTTGAGTAAAAGCCTTTGCAGAAGAGTTAATTGAGCCTATTGGCTGATTGATAATGGAAAGCACACAGGAGGAGGCTTGAGTTATGGTGTAAGGCTATAGCCCCAAAGGCTTACCCATGGAACCTCAGGTAAGAGCCACCCGGGGTGACTTAATCTTCAAGGAAACCCCACTTTCAGTGAGGGTGCAGTAAGAAAAGAAAATCACAGAAATGGTGAGTGGGAATATAGTGAGTAGACAAATATACCCTCTGAGGAACAATACAAGTACTGATTTGATTGTAGTTCCAAAACTAGAAAGGAAGTGGGAAAGGGTTCAAATAAATTCAGGAGCAAGGTACCTGGCAAGAAGATTGGATGTCCCTGAAATAGTGAACCTATGGAGTGGAGGGCAGGGGGAGAAAAGCAGGGCCAGAATTCTGGAGCTAAATGGGTTAAGACTTCAAAAGCATGGCCTTAAAGTGATGATAGAAGCGAAAATGAAGGTAGAACTATTATATTCTTATATTTCCCTTTTCTTTGTGAAGAATTACCTTTGGACCTGAAAGGACAGAATAAAAATGGCTAATAGGGAATTAAAACCCAAGATCAAATAGGGAGATAATAAAAGAATTTCCAGCTGGTCTTGATGAGTTCCAGTCACCTGGGCCAGATAAACTACTTTTCAGGACAGTTGTATGCCATTGTAAAGGATATTGTCAGTGATCTTTAAAGGATTGTGAAGAATAGAAGAGGGACTTCGGGACTAGGGCAAATGGTCTGATTTTTTTTTTTTAATGGAAGAGGGTACATTCTGTAAATTATATACATTTTGTTAATATTGTTCTGAGACTGCCACCTAAACTAAGAACTCTTCTTTAATCTTGACTGTGGAATTTTGCCTATTTTTTTGAGAAAATTTAAATTGTAACTGCAAAATGTTTATGGGAAAGAGATTTTCAAAGAAATGAGGAAACCCTGCCCATTTAATCAGAAATGCTTGAAATTAGCTTGATGTAATTAATAAATTGTTTCTGATAGAATTATACCTACAACAAAGAATATAGTTGTTTTTGTTTTTGTTGTTGTTTAAACTCAATAGTAGTCATTAATGGTTTGATTTCATTTTGGAAGGAGGTCTCCACTGGAGTGTACCAAAAGTCTGTGGTTGACCTTGTGGTGTTTACAAATTACTTGAGTAAAGGTGTCAATAGTGCACCCATCAAATTTGCAGAAAGCACAAAGCTAGGAGGGATAGCTGAAACGTTAGATGAAAGAATCAAGATCCAAAAAGATCTTAACAGGCTTGAACAATGGGTTGACATTAGTGATAGAGACAATTTGTTATTTCTTTGGCACTGGAAACTCCCAGATGAGGAAATTCCCTCCACTAATGCAGATTCTCTGTTATTATTATTATTATTATTATCATTATTATTATAAAACATTACAAGTATAATAATAATATACCATGCCACCTCTTGGGCTGACACTAAAATAAAATTTCAAAGGAATAATAAATGTAGAGTCTTACTCTTGGGCTCAAAAAACAATTAATTGTACATGCTGTGTCAAATCCCAGGACTGGACCTAGTCCATGTGAGCCTAGAGTTTTGGGTAGCCCTGGGCCAGGGGTAATAAAAGTAAATACACAGTATCTACAAAGTCATGCCAAGAGGGGGAGAGAGGGCTAACAACTGGGGGGATCAGGGAGGGCTTTATGAAGGAGATGGTATCTGAGCTGTACTTCAAAGGAAGCTAGAGATCCTCAGAGGCAGAGTTGATGAAGGAGTACATTCCAAAGAAGGGGGACTTCATGTGTAAAGCTCTGTTTGCCCATTGACTTTCAGGTTCACAAAACCCCCCAGATCTTTTTCAGAAGACTTGCTGCCTATCTATACCTCCTCCACTGGAAGCAGCCTGGTAAAAGGCAGTAGTTCTCAAACCTTTTAGTCTCAGGAGCACTTTACATTCTAAGAAATTATTGAGGATCCTGAAGGGCTTTTGTTTATGTGAGCTGTATCTATCAATATTTATCACATTAGAAATTAAAATGAATAAAATTTTAATGTGTTTATTTATTAATTCATTTATGAATAACAAACCCATTGCGTTATCCTAAATGACATTTTTTTATGAAAAATAACTATATTTTCCAAAACAGAAAAAAGTAGGGAGAAGAGGGGCATTGTTTTCCATATTTTTGCAAATTTCTTTAATGTCTGGTTGAATGGAAGACAGTTGGATTCTCATGTTTGCTTCTTTATTCAATCTGTTGTGATATGATGTTTTGGTTAAAGTATGTGAAGAAAATCCAGCCTCATCAGATATGTAGTTTGAAAAGGGAATTGTATTTTAGGTAGCCTTAGTGTTATTATGAAAATAGTTTTCACCTTGAAGAGCCCCTGAAAAGGTCTTGGGGAATGTTGGGAGTATGTGGACCCCACTTGGAGAACTTTTGCTGTAGTGAATAGAGTGCTATGTTTGGGAATCAGTAACAACTGGGTTCAAATCCCACCTCAGACACTTAGTAGGCTTGTGACCCTGGGCAAGCCATTTTAACCTCTCCGGGACTCAGTTTCCTAGCCTGTAAAATAAGGAAGTTGTACTTGATGATCTCCAAAGTCCTTTCAACTCTAAATCTATGGTCGTACCATCTCATACTTGTGAAGCTGATTTCTTGGACCCAAAAGTAAGATAAGATTTTTGATATAGGGTACTCCCAGGGGGAAACTCCCTCTACCAAGGCAGATTAGTACCTGCTCTGAAACTTAAAGTCTTAGAGAGTGTCCTGGGGCATCAAAAGGTTGCATAATTGAACCTTGGGTCAGATAGCCAGTATGTGGCAGAAGTGGGACATGGACCCAGGTTTCTGGACTCTGAAGCCTTTATATCATGCCATGCTATGCCACATTGTCATGTCTCTAGCCCTTAAAATACCTTCTTCCTTAAGGCAAATTTGCCGAAGAGTTGCTGATCTGAATTGATAAAGGTGGCTTCCTTACTGGGAATTCTGTAGGCCAGAGGTATCAAGTGCTGCCCCAACCAGATTAAAATGTAATTGGGAAATATTTAACAAAATAAAAAGTACAACAAAATATAGATAACATTTGTTGTTGTTCAGTCATTTTTCAGTCATGTCTGACTCTTTGTGACTCCATTTGGGATTTTCTTGGCAGAAAATACTGGAGTGGTTTGCCATTTCCATCTTTAGCTATTTTACAGATGAGGAAACTGAGGTAAACAGGGTTTAGTGACTTGTCCAGAGTCAAACAGCTAGTAAGTATCTGAGGCTGGACTTGAACTCAGGAAAATGAATCTTCCTGACTCTAGGCCTGGCAATCTATCCATTATACCACTTAGTTGTCTAGATAATATTACATTTTAAAATTTAATCAATATGTGGACAGCAGGGATCCTTATGTCACATTAGTGGCCCTCATTTCTATTTGAGTTGGATAACATTGTTCTAAGCCAATGAAATCATAGGTCTGAATAAACAAATGAAAAATTTACAATCAAAGGCAGCAAACCCCTTTGATAATTTCATAGCATCTCAAATTCATTGCATGTACAGATGGAAGGGCTCTTACAGGGCATCAGCCCTTTCATTTGACGGATGAGTGACTTGTCCAAGATCATACAGATGGCACCTGTAAGTGGAACAGTTAAGCACCCAACCCAGATCCTGGAATACAAAGTTTTAGTGTTCTTTGGGTCACACTGTCTTATCCCACCTTTCTCTCAATTAAAAAAAAATGTTGATGTGCTGAGATTGAATTTCACCACAGGAGGAAAGTGCCAGGAGAGAATTATCAGGATCCTTTTAATCAGCCTGTGAACTGTTGGTCTGAGACAGTATTTAGGGGAGGGAGGGAAGCTAGTTTAGAGGCATGTTGACAAGGAAACCAGCCCTGGGGCCAAAGGCAACCTGTTTTATGCATCTATTCTTGGACAGACATCAATATAGCCTCCTGTGGCAGTGCCAGGCTGGGGCTGGGGATGGAAGGTTGGGTAATTGTGGCTCTGGGCCTGTGTTCCCCAGTACCTAAGAGGAACTACACCACAAGCATTAAATTTGGACAAAGAGAACCACTCCCTAGCACCAAACCTAGGGGTACAATCAAATGTTACCTCCACTGTGGTCACAGTCGGGGGTGAAAGGGTGGAGAAAGACATATTCCATGTGTCCTGGTACTAGGTACTGGTACTGCCTCTATGCTTTAGTATTATTTTTATGGGATGTTCCTCCCCTGTGGCATCTGAGAAATAGGTCATGGTAGTTAATTTGCTTTAAGGGTGAGTCTTGGGGTTGCCACGGAGCTGAGTTGGGAATCTTGAGGCCTGTCTCTGGCGCCATTGCTGATAGAATACTTGAGCAAAGTACTTCCCCAGGCCCAAATATGTTTTCTCTGAAGCTATCTCCCTTGCCATGTCACCTACCTCAGTTCAGGGAGGTGGAGGTGGGAGAGGAAGGGAGTTAACTGAAGTCATTTGGCCTGCTTAGTGCCCGCAGCATATACTGAACAGTGGTCTGTGTTGGGGAATCTGGGAGAGTGAATTCTCAACTGATGGGGCCATGGGAGACTGGAGGATCAGGACACCTGGTTTTTTAACCAAGGACAAAACATTTGGGTTATGCAACAATTTAAGCTAAGAATTTATTAAGTGCCTACTCTGTGCCAGGCACTGGAGATTGTGTGTGTGTGTGTGTGTGTGTGTGTGTGTGTGTGTATGAGTTCCTTGGTGTAGTAAACTACCAGTGAAGAAACTCTCTCTCCTGATAGTTAACAACTGTCCTGCAACTCACAGTCTTATAGAGTGAGGGAAAGGAGGCTGGGTTGGACTGAAAGCTGAAGGGATTTGCTCAGGGTCACACATCTAGGATATGTTAGAGGTGGTAAGATTGAATCCAGGTCTTCCTAGTCTCTGAGGCCTAGGGCTGTCTCCATTATGTTGCGCTCCCAGCTGGGTTTACAAACACAAAAAGGAAACAGTCCCTGTTTTCAAAGAGCTTCCATTCTACTGGGCCAAAATACACACACACACACACACAAAATATACACAAAACCAAAATAACTACGGAAGAAGAAGACACCAATAAGTGGGGGGAGGGGTATCGGACAAGGCCTCTTGAAGTAGACGGCGTTGATTAAGCTGAGATTCCGAGGGTAGGGATGAGCCTACAAAGGCTCAGAGACTAGAAATGAGAAGGTAGACTGAGGACTAAAATGGGAAGCTGGAATCCTGAAGGCTGTGGGATAACAGATGGGTGACTTCATTTAGCCCTGTAAATGCCTTCAAATGTTCTATTTTCCTTTAGTAGCTCTTTATAAGTCTGTCACCTATAAATTTATCCATATTTTTTTTTGACCTATTAACATTTTCAGTCTGTATCCCAGATTGGGTCAGAGTTGCTAAAGCGTTCTACCTGCTGTATAACATGGTACTTCCTTTTATTTGACCTAAATTTATCTCCCTTGATCTTTGTGGCATATAGAGCTTGAGGCACATGGAGGCTGTCACTTTCCCAAGGTCACACAGTTAGTGTCAGTGGAATGGAATAAGCATTTATATAGCACCTACTATGTGCCCAGCACCATGCCAAGTGCTTTTTACAAGTATCATCTCATTTGATCCTCAGGACAATTGTGAGAGGTAAGTGCTATTATTATCTCTATTTTACCATTGAGAAAACTGAGGTACAGAGTTTAAGTGATTTGCCCAGGGTCACACAGTTAGGAAGTGTTTGAGGCCACATTTGAACTCAGATCTTCCTGCCTCCAGATCCCATGCTCCATTTACTGAGCTACCTGGCTGTTTTCTATCAAAGCTAATCCCTTAATCTGGATGAAATATTTCCTATAAACCCATATAGTGACTAAAACAGACCAAAAAAAAAGTTGCAAAGCTTGAGCTGAGGTTTAAAACAATGTTGTGAAATTAACCAAACAAAATTTGTGTCAGAAAATCCTTCTTTGATTTCTGTCTGATAGAGCTTGAGACACCTGAGTGTGAAATCAAACAAATATAGGAAAGCAGAAGGTGGAATTAATCTTGGTTTGAATTGGCCCTTGAAGGTATGACTTGCTTCTGCTTTCTCCCTGACCCTAAGGGCTCTTTCCTGAGCAGCTAGGTGGCACAGTGGATAGAGTATCAGGCCTGGAGTCAGGAAGCCTCATCTTCCTGAGTTCAGATGTGGCCTCAGACACTTACTGGCTGTGTGACCCTGGGCAAGTCACTGAACCCAGTTTGCCTCAGTTTCCTCATCTGTAAAACGAGCTGGAGAAGGAAATGACAAACCACTCCAGTATCTTTGCCAAGAAAAACCCAAATGGTGTCATGAAGAGTCAGACATGACTGAACAGCAACAGCCCTTTGCAAACCTGGATTCTATGAAGAACTTTTTTCAGAGTTTTAGATGTGATGTGGACCAGGCCCAGTGATATGTTTGGTGTGAGACTTTATTTTGTCTGATGCAAATCTCTAACATGGCTGTAGAACCACACAGTTTTCTGGGACTTCGCTCTTTTGACACAGCATACTTGGAAAACCAGAAAGTATGTCTGCCAAGAATTAGGTTTAGACTAACATTTTAGGATTATAGTTTCATAGGTTTAGAGCTGGAGGGGATCTAAGAGGTCATAGAATATATCCCTCTCATTTCGGAGGCCCAGTAAGATTTGGTGACTTGGCCAAGGCCACAAAGCTAATAATTAGTACCTGAGACAGGATTTGAACTCATGTCTACCTAACGTCAAGTCCAATACTCTCTCCTTTAAATTTTACCACATGCCTCAATTAGGTCAAAATAAATATGCAAAAGGTCACATTATAAAAACTTTGGAGGAGAATAATATCAGCTACCTATCACATTTGTATTTAGCAGGAGCATTCTAAACTAAACAAAGTCAAGATAAGATCATAATCGATAAAACAGACAATTTTGATGACATAAAACTAAAAAGCTTTATTTTTGTAAGAATAAAATAAATGAAAATACAAGTAGAAGACATATGGAAATATATTTGCATACAATATCACCAATAAAATTCTGATATCCAATGTATAAAAGGGAATTGAAACAAGTACACATTATCAAGACTGTTTCCCCTGTGGATAAGTAGTCAGAATATAAGAACAGTTTTCAAAAGAAAAATTGCCACCTGTAAATGACTAGATGAAAACCAATCAGTAATAGTAAGAAAATGCAAATCAAAACAACTCTGAGGTTTCACTTCACACCATAAACGTGGGCAAAGATGAAAAAATGATGGGAACTGTCAATATTGAAGGATCTCTAAGCAGACAGGTACACTGAGGCACTGTTAGTGTGGCTGTGGAATGATCCAACTGTTCTTAAATCAATTAGGAATTAGGCAAGAAAAATGACTAAACTTTCTATGAACTTTGACTTTGCAAGCATACAATTGGGCATATTATCCTAAGGAAGTCCAAGACAAAGCAAGAATTAAAAAAAAAAAAAGCAAGATCTTACTTTGGTGAGTTGTGTCTGACTTGTCATGACTTCATTTTGGGTTTTCTTAGCAAAGACATGGGAGTGGTTTGCCATTTCCTTCTCTAGCTCACTTTACAGATAAGGAAACTTAAGCAAATAGAGTTAAGTGACTTGACCAGAGTCACAGAGCTAGTAAATATCTGAGTTCCAATTTGAGCTCTGGTGTACCAGATTCTAGGGCTGGTGCTCTATTCACTGTACCACCTTGCTGCTGATGTACCACCTAGCTATAGTCCTCTTAGGTAGCAAAGAGCTGGAAACAAGGTAGGTGTCCATTGATTGGGGAATGGCTGAAAAAAAAAAAACCAAACGGTGGCATAGGAATGTAATGGAAAATTACTTTTCATGAATAAATGAAACTCAGAGAAATGTGGGAAGATTTACATAAAGTGATGCAGAGCAAAGTAAAGCAGTACCAAGAGAAAGCAATATGCACGATGATTACAATGCAGATGGAAAAAAATTCACTAAAAGGAAATAGAATTCTGAGTGACTGAAAAACTGACAGTGGTATGGAGAACAGAAAAAGAAGCATCCTTCCTCTCTCAGAGTAGAGAAGCAGATTAGTAGGACAGAATATGAGATACATTGTCACATGCCTTCATTATATTGATGTTTTTGTTGAGTTGTTTTTCTGTGCCTTCAAGAAGAGTGCAATGTGGTGAGGGGTTGAGATAGCATTGAAATGACAGATGGTAGTAGGGGAAAGGCATTAATAAAACTTTTTTTTTTTTAATGAGGGGATTGGACAAGATGGTCTCTAAGGTCCCTCCTTGCTCTAAATCTACGATACTATTAATGGTCTCTCTTCTCTGGTTATGCTTGTTGAAATCCTCCACTTGCCGTAAGATGGAGCTCGGGTGTCATCTCCTCCACGAACCCTTCCTCAATTCCCCCAGCTGGAAGTGATCTTTCTCTTCTTGAATCTCTCAGAATACTTTGAATCTCTCGTTTGCAATCATTACATCCTCATCTGTGTTATGGTTCAGAAGATTTCATCTTCTCCATCAGATGCTACACTAAAGGCCAGGAATTAATGTGATTTCATCTTTGAAAGGTATTGCTGAGGGCCCAGGAATACACATAGTGCTGAGCAAATGCTTGCTGCATTGGATTTATTGTTACTATTATTAACAATAGCTCACCTTTAAATACTGCTCTACATATATTTTCTTATTTGATTTCCAGATTTTCCTTTCCTGATCTGTAAAACCAAATGACCTTTAAGGTCCTTCCATCTCAGAACTTGCAGGAGAAGACTAACAGGAGTAGGAGCTCGACTCTCCTATGCCATGGTCTAGAAGAGGAAGGGCCATCTTCAGAATTTGGGAGGAGGAAAACAAAGATTTTCAGCAATTGTTGGTGCAGTGAAGGAGGATTTTCTGCAGTATTTGGTGCAGTGAGCACGGAAGATTTTTGGTGGCACCCAGAGCAGCAAGGGGGTTGCAAGGCTAGCACCTGGGGATATAGCTGAGTTTTTGAAGAAGGGAGGGGTTAGTCAGTAGCCTCTATGTCCCAATGCAGCAATGCTAGCTGGATCAGGCAGAAGGGCTGGTGCAATGGTGTGGAAGAGTCTGATTGAGAGCAATTCTTCCAATTCTTTCCCCACTGCCCAGCTGGCACATTCTACCCAACCCCTGGGGCTGCTTTCTGCTAGGGCAGCCTTCGTGAACCATAGCTCCAGTGTCCCAGTCTCCCCTCCTATTTCTCATTGACACTTGGTGGGAGGGAGAACGCGCGCGCGCGCTCCTGGCCTTGTGTGTGTATGGGGCGGGGGGGTTCTGTCTGTGGCTCCTGACCTTGCTAAAGCCTGAACACCCCAGTGGGGAAGAAGACAATTCAAGGGCGATGCCCAGAGCTGGCATCGGGGCACCGAGAAAAAAACCTCTCTTTCTGGCCCTTTCCACTTGGCAAACTCACTCTGACGTCTGGAGAACCTGCAGCCGGGCGACCTCAGTGCACCAGCCTTAGAAAAAAGGGAAATCTTGGGGGCTTTGGTTTCCAGGCAAGAGCCTGGGGGTGAGCAAGAAGGGGGTGGGGTGGGAATTGGAGACGCTTCTCAGAGGCTGAGCCGGGAGAAGGGGTGGGTCCAGATTAGCATAGCTTCCTCCCTTTCTCCACCTCCTCCTCCAGCCCTTTTCTGAAAGAGGCTGGGGGGGAGTGGTGGGGGAGTCTGCTGAATGGCCTCTCGCTTCCCTATTCATTTCTTCTCCTGCTGCTTCCTGCGCTCCTTGGCCGCTGCCGCCACCATCCCTCGGTTGGTGGGTGAATGAAAGGCAGAGGCTGCGGGAGGAGCTGGTCTAAGAACTGCCCTGCAGACACTGCCGGACCGCCCAAGAGGGAACGAGCCGGAGCCAGAACTGGAGATGTACGGTAAGAACTGGCCAAGCGGAGCCCGCGAGATGGGAGTGGGAAGCCCAGCCGCCAGACCCTCAGGTTCAACGACCCCAACCAGCCCCCAGCCCCTACCAGCTGGAGTCTTTAGCAAACTTCCAACAGCCGAGAACCGCGTGGGGGGAAGTGAATGAATCACTCTTCCCCCACTAGCTAAGCCCTGAAGGAAATGGGCGAGGGCTCGCTGGCCAGCCTGGAATCCTGTTTGTGTTTGTCGGTGATGCTGTGTAGGGGCTCCCCTAAGGAGCTGGAGACAAAGCTAGCGAAGAGAGGGGGAAGGGGGAAGGTACGGACACTTTGAGGGGCGTCTCTGGGTCCCTCTGTAGTGGGCGCGGTTGCCTATTGTTTGGAGATGCTCTGGGGGTTGGCCAGCTGAGAAGGACTTAGTTGGCCCTGACCTCTGAGGGAGGTCTAGTTCTAGTAGTCTACTTCCATTGTCAAGGGCTGGAATTTCGTGTGTAGCCAGTTTCAGTGGGGCGGTTCTTGGTGTAGTGGTCAGACCCTCGACATCGTCTTGGACCTAGGAAAGCTAAGCTTCAAAACACACCTTTGACACTTAGGGTTGACCCGGAATGGTGCATTGGAAGGAATGCTGGATCTGGGGTTAAAGGATGTGGGTGCGAATTCTGTCTCTGCCACTTTTATCGACCTAGGTGACCTTGGGCAAGTTACTTAAACCTCTCTGGGCCTCAGTTTCCTCAACTGCAAAATGAGAGGGTTGGACCTAGATGAACTAGAAGGTCTTTTCTCTCTCACTTTAATCTACTTGAACCTCAGTTTCCTCCTCCAAAAAATGGGATTAATAATACTTACCGCATGGGATGTTAGAAGTATCAAATAAGGTGGTATATACAAAGCACTTTGGATCAGATGGGAGAATGTCTATAAAGCACTTTGCAAACCTTAAAGCACTATATAAATGCCAGCTATTATTAGGAAAGCTGAGCAGAAAGGAAATGCCTTGTATAGGTAGTGGTGTGACTGAATTTGCAGCGCCTAGGCTGACTAAAGCAGGGCTGGGAGTTAGTGGAGACTATTATTATCCCTCTGGGAAGAGGGTCATGGCTATCTGTCCCTTTCCTTACTGTCTTGGTAAGGGAAGACTGGGAAGTGGAAGCTGGGCTCTGGCAGGGGTTATGATACTGAAGTCTGGTGAATAGACTAGTATTTGGATCTTATTTTACTACTGGCTGGGCTTTTTCTCATCTCTCCAAGGGTTCGACTCCACGTCTTTTCAGATCAGTATGGTGTTGCGGAAGAAGCACTGAATTTAGAGAGAAAACCTGGGTCACCAGCTCTACGATGGTGACCTTGGGCAAGTCATGTCCTGGTCTAAGCCTCAGTTTCTTCATCTGTAAAATGAAGAGGTTTGAGAACTTTTAAGGTTCCTTCCTAAAATCTATCATCAGCTGGTGAAAATGGGGAGAGAAGCTAAGAGGAGGGTTGGCTACGGTGCTGAGCTCCATCCTATTTGACCCAGCTCCTAGCCTGAGCTTCCCAAACCCTCACCACCCCCACAACTTATGTTCAACAGCTGATTTCACACCTGCCGTTGCTCTGCTTTGTAGCCTACCAGCAGGTCCCCTGGCTTTGCTGGAGATTCGGCTTGTCAAGAAAACAAACCTTTTTGGGTTCCAGGATGACAGGGATGCTTCACTAAGTAGAGGGTTGGAAGGAGGTAACAGAGTTTTGGGAAAAGAGTCCTGGACTAGAGATCAGAAGGATTGAGGGGTTAGACTCTCACCTTTGACACTGATGTACTGTGTAACCATGGCAAATCACTTAACCTCTCTGAGCCTCAGTTATCTTATCTATAAAATGGGTGCAATAACACCACCTACTTCATAGGGTTGTTATGAAGCCCAAAATGAGGGAACGTATGTAAAGCACTTTTTCAAACCCTAAAGAGATAGGTTAATGTCCTCTGCTGTTTTTGTTACTATTATCCTTCAGAGATATAGGCCAGCCTAAGGACCAGGTTCCTTGGAGAAAATGGACATCAGGTATTAGGAAAATCATCCTTTAACTAAGAACTGCCCTGAGGAGATTGAGATGACTCTGATAGTTTTAAGATATGGGAGGGGGGAAATGGTTATATCATTCATCATCTTTCTCTGGAAGTAGAAACTCAGAGCCCAGGGAGTGGCTCCCTGGAGAAGGGCAGATTTCTCTTTTAATTGATCTCCAAGGTCTCATTGTCATTTTTGCCTTCTTTCCCTCTGGGAACTGGCTGCGAGTTATAAATTTGGTTGGGGACCTTGGGATGCACAGCAAGGTAGTACAATGGAAAGTGTGCTAGAGTTAGAGTCAGAAGACCTGAGTTCAAATTCTGACTGTTACAGTGTGACTTCGAGCTAGTTACTTCCCGTCCTTGGACCTCAGTTCCCTCATTTGTAAAATGAGAAGAGGTTGTTGGATAAGATGGCTTCTGAAATTCCTTTTGGCCCTAACTGTATGATCCTAGGAACCAGGTAGAATACCCTGGCAGCTCCTGATGAGTTACAGCCCAAGGTTAAGAGTCCAAACTGTCTTAGTGGGAAGAGCAGAGACTCCACTTAGAAGCTAACCTGATTTTCTCTCCAACTTTAGCATGCCTCCCTTCCGTACCTGAATTTTTGAGCTCTGACCAAATCCCAGAAGGTTCCTCTCCATCATTTTCCCCACCCACCCACCCCTTGCTATTTTGGTCTTGGATGACCTAAGCTGGGCTATTTGACCTCTGACATACTAGATTTTTCTGAGCTGCTAATCAGTGAAGAGAGAGCCTGGAAGGTGAACAGCAGCTGTGGTGTGGTCTAATAAGCCCGATGTTTTCTTTCCATGAGTCTCTCTTCTTTCCCCTCCATCCCCTCGATGTTCTGCAGAGTAGCCCAAAACTGCAGCTCCTTTGAGGGAGGGCATGTGACTGCAGGACACCTGCAATGGGAAAACAGCCAGGGCAAGGTCCCATTGGAGCAGGATTGGGGGACCTGAATAAAGGAGATGGGGACCCAAGGCTCCTGGGCTTCTTTCTGCATCTTTATAGCTTGAAGCAAGGCAAGAGATGAGGGTAGAAGAGTAGAGAAGTAGGGGGAACTTAGGAACCGAGATGTCTGGGTTCTATTTTGGGAGCTGCTAAGGTTTCTCAACTCCCTGCTATTTCTCCAGCAGCAAATGGAAACAATATTAGTACCCAAAGATTATTTGTTAAAAGATAAGGTTAAAGAAAGGCTTGAGAGGGCCATCTTATGGTCCTCTTAATGGGGAAGGAATCAGACCAACAAAACTCCTACTTGCACATCCTTTGGGAGAGGAATGTTATGTTGCATCTTGTTTGAATTTCAGGTTTAGAATAGTTTTGTGGAAAAGGTACTGGACTAGGGAACAGGAGATCTGGGGTCTAATAATGACTCCACTGCTAATTAACTGTGTGACCTTAGTTAAATCACTTTACCTATCTGGGGCTCAGTTTCCTCATCTGTAAAAGGAAGGGCTTGGATTGGGTGACCTTTAAGGCCCCCTCTGGTTCTAAACCAAGGCTCTTTTTGATGCAAAAATGAAAGGGCTGGAGTAAAATGATCTTCAAGGTCCTTTCAGCTCTGATTCATGAGATGGAGTAGATACATCCTTCTAGATTTCTAGTATTTTCCTTTTTAAAAAAAGTATCATGTGATAATTTTTGGCTCTTGGGGATATAGTGATTGGCAGAAAGTGGCAGTGGTGGATGGGGAAGGGGTTATGCAGGGCATGGTAGAAAATAGAATCTTAGAGATCCCCTAGTCTAACCTTCTTATTTTACAGATGAGGAAATTGAGCACAGAGAAATTGTGACTAGCCCAAGGTCAGGAGGCTGTCTTCTAACTTCCTATTTGCTCTTCTTTGGAGCATACCCTGCTGTTTCTTGGAAGAAGAGAGGTTTGTAGATTTCCATCAGGAATGACCTATTGAGCCACTAGACAGTGATGATTAATGAAACACTTAGAGGCAAAAGTTTTAGGGCATCTTTGCCACAAGATGATGTGACAATGACCATGAAAAAGATACAAGATCAGCTTCCTTAAGATTCTGACCTTGAATCTGTTTTCTTTTTTACTTTCTCATTTGGAGTACCTTGGCATTGATTGTCCCCATGCCTAGATTACAGTCCTTCCTCAGCTGAAGAGCTATCTTCTGCATAAATCTTTTTCTGATTTTCCCCCCACTTACTAGGACCTTCCCCACAAAATTATCTTATATTCATTGTGTATATATTCTCTATATATTTGCACATGTGGGCAGCTAGGTGGCACAGTGGACAGAGTGCTGGGCCTAGAGTCAGGAAGACTCATCTTCCTGAGTTTATATATGACCTCAGACACTTACTAGTTGTGTGACCCTGGGCAAGTCACTTAACCCAGTCTGCCTCAATCTCCTCATTTGTCAAATGAGCTGCAGAAGGAAATGGCAAACCACTTCAGTATCTTGGCCAAGAAAACTCCAAATGGGGTCACAAAGAGTCTGACACAACATGTTGTCTTCCTTGATAGACTGCCCTTAAGTCCCTTAAGGGCAGGGACCATTTCAGTTATTTTGCCTTGGTATCCCCAACTCCTAGGACACAGTGCCTAGCAGTGTGGTAGGACCTTCATAAAGGTTTGTTGATTGGGAGACTTGGCAAATCCATTTACTCCCAAGGTTTTAATTAGTAACTCTATTAATGTATCTCAAATCCAGCAGCTTTAGCCTTGATTTCTCTTTTGTTCTCTAGACATATCTCCTGGTTACTTATTAGTACTTCAAATGCAATATGTTTAAAATTATCTTTATTATCTTTCTTAAACCTGCTCTTCACTCTTTCTTTCAATGGCCTCACTACTTACCTGTGTTTGAAAACTTGGTGTTAACTTTGTCTCTTCCCTCTTCCTAACTCCTCATACTATTCAACTGCTGAGTCTTATCAACCATCTCCACTATATTACTTTCATCTATCCCCTCTTCTCTATTCCCATTTCTCCCACCCTGATATAGACTTTTATTACTTGCTACACCAGGATATTGCAATAGTCCCATTTCATTCCACCTCCATTCTCTCCTTTTTCCAGTGCATTCTTTGTCATGCTGCCAGATTAATCTTCCTTATGAATAGATCTGGGGATATCATAGGATCATAGATACAGAACTAGAAGGGACCTGAGAGGCCACTGAAATCAAAATCCTTTTTTATTTTATCAAAGAAGCCCTTGACCAAGTTTCTTTTCCACACTTTATAGGTGCATGGATTTAGAAAGGACACGAAAGCAAGAGAACATTGTATACAGTAAGAGCAATATTGTTTGAAGAATTAACTGTGAACGACTAAGCTATTCTGAGTATTAGAAATATTCAAATCAACCACAAAGGACCTCTGAAGGAAGATGCTAACCACCTCCAGAGAAAGAACTGATAAATAGAAGTATGCATAGTATGTTTTTACATATATATGCATAGTGTGGTTTTACACATATATGTATAATATGGTTTTACATATATATGCATATATACATCTGTGTGTGTGTATATTCATTCACACATATATGTCAAATAGTGGACTTCTCCACTGTGGGGTGGGGAGGGAGGGAGACAGTTTGAAACTTAAAATGTAACAAAAATAAATAAAATTCTACAAGGAAAAAAAAAATAAGAGACACATGATGCCAAAAAAAGAAAGAAAGAAAGATATGAGAGACCATCTAGTCCAGTTTCCTTATTTTATAATTGAAGAAACTGAGTCCAAGAGAGGTAAAGAAGTGATTTTTCCCAAGATCACATAAGGAGAAAGTGATCGAGCTGGCATTTGAACACAGGTTCTTTGACTTTAAATCCAGAGTTTTCCCCCACTGCTCCACGATGTCTCCCAAACATTATTTTCCCATTTCCTTCTCGTAGGCAGGATGGTGCCAGGTTCTATCCATAGTGCCCCAGGCCCTCCATTTCACTGCTACCTCCACCTGCCTTCTGCCTTCACTCCTGTCTCTTACTATCCCTTTAGAGAGAGGTCTCTTAATGTTCTCTCTGCTGTCATTCTGCTGCTGTGGCTGTCCTTGACTGCTGTATTTGTCACCCCTCCATTCTTGTTTCCATTCTGAGTGTCCTAAATTGTGGAGACAGCTGAAATTTCTTTACCTTTTGGTGCATCATTTCTGTTTTGGAGAGATTTAACAGGCTGAGAGGAATTGGAGAAAATGACTCGTCTTCCATCTTGTTGATCACATTTTACAGATGATGAAATAGAGGCTCATGAAAGTTGAGTGACTGCTTAAGGTCAGAGAGTTGGTATGCATCATTGGTGGGATGTGAACCAACCAACCAGGTGAGAGAATCACGGTGTCTGAGAATTGGAAGGGCTCCAATGACCACCTAGTCCAATCTGTACATGAAAGTAATCCTTGCAATAGAATAAACCCAACAAATGGTCATTTGACCTCTATTTGAAAATCTCTAAGGATGAGGAACCTCCCACTTCCCGAAGCATCCTGTTTCATTTTTGGACAGCTCTAATTGTTAGAAAGTTTTTCCTGATATCACGCGTAAATTTGGCCTCCTGTTTGCAACTTCCACCCATTTCCTGGTTCTGCCCTCTGGGATCAAACAAAAGGAAATCAAATCCACCCCCTCCTCTGACTCTAGGACCTGTGCTCTTTCCGTTCTTCTGCTAAAACATTTTCAGTTTCTCCCTGTTGCCCACTGAGCAAAATTCAAAAGTGCTTGTGGCCCTCTGTAATATAGAGTCACCTTCCTTAACTTTTTCAGATTCACCTGTTAGTCCATTCAATGGACTATGAGGTCCAGGTAAACTTGACTGCACATGTCATCTGAGCTCAGTTGTACCTGACAACTTCCATATCTTTGTTTATATTGTTTCCTATGGAATATTTCTCAACTTATCTTTGCCCATTCGCTTTTCACCCATTATTTAAAGCCCAACTCAACTGTTACTTCTTCCATGGAGTCCTCCCTATTCTCCTCTGTTGAGGACAACTTTCCTCCATGGACCTTATATAGCATTATGTCACATCTCTGATATTCATAATGTAGAGTTATCTGTACTTGTGTCTGATCCCCAAGAGACTGTAAACTTCATGAGGGCAGGTATCTATGTTGTTTTAAAACTCTGTATCTCTCTTAGGGCCTTACACAGTGCTCTGCAGAAAGCTACCTTCACTTAATAATGCCTGTTGAATTTTTGAAGACCCTATTCTTCAAGGTGTATCGCCAGCATCCTTCCATTATTCCACACAAAGAAAACCCTTTGGGCTAGCAGGGGTTTTGAATGATATGTGGGTGGAGGAGCAGGTTCTGGGGAGGGGTGGAAAAAGTGAACTATTCCAGTGTCTGAATTCTGGTGGAATTAGTCAAGGGTGGTAAGAGGTTGGGGCATATATTGTTGTTCTGGTTCTGCTTCTCTCCTCCCCCTCCCATCACTTTATAAATCTTCTAGCATACTTTTGTATTCTCTGCATTTATCACTCTTTATGGTATAAAGTATTCCATCACCTTCATGTGGCACAACTGATTTAGCCATTCCCAATCAATGAGCATATAGATTGTTTTCAGATTTTTCTTTGCTATTACCAATAGTGCTGCTATGAATATTCTTGCACAAATAGGTCTTGTCTTCTTTGTGCTGACATCCTTAAGATAGAAACCTAAAAAATGAGAGTCCTGGATCAAAGGATATGAGCATTTTTGTAACTTATCATGTAATTCCGTATTGTTTTCTAAAATAGTTGAATCAATTCACAGTTCTACTAGTTGAATCATCATGCTTGTTTCCCCACATTTCTGCTATCATTGAATTTTGTCCTCTATCACCATACTTTGATAAGGTATTTAAATAAATCTTATTTAAACACATTTAAGATATTTTGATAAGTTGGTAGTATTATCATATTTTGCTGTTTTGCTAAGTGTGAGGTGCTACTTCAAAGTTGTTCTAATTAATGTTTCTCTGATTATTAATGATTTTGAGTACTTTTTTCACATGATTATTGATGATATGTGATCCTTTCTACCTATTCATATCCTTTGACTACTAATTTATTTGGGAATGGCTTTTATTACTATAGATTTGTGTCATGTCATAGATTCTTGTGTTTTTTTGTTATATTTAACTTATTTACATTTTTACTTGTCTGTCTATCTGACCAACTAGATTATAATCTGTTAGAGAGCAGGCTCTTATATTTTTTTGAATATAGCACCTAGCTCAGTGCCTTGCATATAGTGGGCATTCAGTAATGATTTGTTGATTGATTGTTGATTCAGTAATGATTTGTTGATTGAGAATTTGTATAATTCCACTTCAAAATGTGAATGGATTTTAAAGAGGGGTCAGGGGGAGACACAAAAACATTCTGGAACCTCTCTTCCCCATTTCTGTCTGTTGAAATCCTTCTCTTTCTTCAAGGCCCACCTAGATTCTACTTTCTTGAAGCTTGTCTTGACCCCTAGGAGAAAGTGATTTCCTCTTCCTCAGATTTCTTATAGCACTTTTCTTTGGGTCTAGAAACTATGGGGTACAGTGGAAAGAGGGTTAGATGAGGAAAGACCTGAATTCAATTACCAGCTCTACTGCTCACTACCTGTGGCCTTGGGCATAGCTAACCTCTAACCTCTCAGACCCTGGATTTTCTCCTCTGTAAAATGAAGAATTTGAATTAGATGTCCTCTCTGGTTCCTTTTAGCTATGATCTCTTCTTTGAACATATCTCACTTTCCCTTGTTTCATAGTTATCTTGTTTAATTGTACACACACACACACACACACACACACACACACACACACACACATACTACTCAATTTTTAAAAAAAGTTTCTTGGGAACAAGATCCGTGTTGTAGCTATTTTCACATCCATAGCAGCCAACACGAATGTATTTTTTCACATTATAGGCACTCTCTTGCTCAAATTCTCTCAGTAGCTCCTTATTGTCTGTGGGGTAAAACACAAATTCCTTAGCTTGGCAATTATGGCTCTTTGGAAGGCTACTGGGAGCCAGATTACAAAACCTTATTTCATACTATTCCCCTTCATGAACTCTATGCTACAGCCAAGTTTGACTGCTAGCCATTCCTCAAATCTGATACTCTTATTCTATATCTGGAATATACTCATCTTCTCCTTTGCCTCTCAAGAGACTTTGTCTCTTTGTCTTAGGCTTGGCTCAAGGGCTATTGCTCCATAAATCCTTCTTCAATCTTCCTTTCTTCCCACTTGTTAGTGCTAGGTCATTCTGCAATTTTTTTTGTACTTTTTGTGTACTTGTTGTTTCTTTCCAGTAGAACTTATATTCCTTGAGGGCAGGAACTATGTAATTCCTTACATATAATAGTGTTTATTTCACTGAATTGATTGGATGGAACAAGTTAATCAAAGCACCAGGTACTTTGCTCATGCAGAGCAGCATTGTGATATAGTGCCTATTATGTGCCAGGCCCTGTGCTAAGCACTTTACAATTATTATCTCATTTGATCCTCATGACAACCTTGGGAAGTAAGTGCTATTATTACCCCCATTTTACAGATGAGGAAAAGTGACAAACAGAAGTTGTGACCCTCCCAGGGACATAAAGTTATTAAGTGTCTGAGTCTGGATTTAAACTCAGGCCTAAGCTCTATACATTGCATCACCTAGCTGCTCAGATAAATTGGTCAAGGATACTCATGGAGGTTGCCTCAGCTTTGCCCCTTATACTCCATCAGTACCCTCAGTCTCTTCTGCCTTTTTGATTGGAGGGCTGGAGACTAGAGCAAAAAACTCTTCCCATAGCCTCCTTTTATAGAAGGTTCACAATGTCGGCCATCTCTTCATTTGCCACCAGGTACTCTGCTTGGCTTCTACTTAATCATCATCCACCATGTGCCTGGGCCAGCACCCCTTGGCACCCCCTCACCTTTAGCTTCCTTTTTTTTATTGTCTTTCCCCATTAGAAGATAATTCCTTGAGATCAAGGACTGTCTTTCCTTTTTCTTATTTAAACTCTCAGCTCTCATCCTGGTGTCTGGCACAAAGTAGGCACTTAATAAATGTTCATCACATGGTATATAGTATTGTAGGGTTAAGTGGAAGAGGGAGTAATTTGATTGCTGTATAGGAAAACAGTTTGGCAATGAAAGATAGGATAGCTAGAGAGTGCAATGGGACTCCTTGGAAGGCTCATTGTGCTTTTTTTTTTAATTAAGAAAGAAGAGATTTATAATGTTTGAAGAAGGGAGGGAAGAATTGAAGATGTTGGAGAGATTTTGGAAAATCAAAGGAGGATATTCTAGAGGAGGCAGGAAGGATATATTGAAGACATAGAGGTGTTAGACTTGGGGGTAAAAAAGGAGAAACACCTGTTCCTTTGAGGAAGAAAGGAAAGAAGAGGAAAAAATTGTATCAGAGACAGATTTAGAGCTAGAAGGAACTTTAGAGATCGTCTAGTCAAAAGCCCTCATCTTACAGTGAGAATACTCAATCCCAGAGAAGTTAAATGACCTGCCCAAAATCACAAAGCTAGTGGCAGAGCTGGGATTTGAACCCAGGTTCTCTGACTTTCAAATCTAACACATTTTCTACTGAATCATGATGTCTCCTAATGTGGGAAGGAAGATGGGTATAAAGGTGTTGCAGTAGATAGAGTGCAGGGTCTGAAGTAAGGAAGACTTGAGTTCCAGTCTAGCCTCAAACACTTCCTAGCTCCATGACCTTGGGCACATCACTTAACCCCCGTTTGCCTCATTTTCCTCATATGTAAAATGGGGATAATAACAGCATCTACCATCCTAGAATTGTTGTGAGGATCAAATGAGTTAATATTTGTATAGTGCTTAGCATAGTGCCCAGCATATAGTAGGTACTACATAAATGTTAACTATTACTATAGTGAGGGAGTATGTGCTTGATGGTTTCAGTTTTTCAATTTAAGTAGGGTAAAGGAGCCTTGGGAAAACTGGGATTGGAGGCTGGTGGAGAATGAAGAATAATAATTACCACTGTGGGGAGTGTCTAAGGGAATATATAAGAGATGAATGAAATTATTTCAGAGTAGTGGTAAGAAGCCAATTGAAATTATATTGTATTAATTTAGGATGTGATAAGTCAGCATGTTTATTTGGCTTTCTTTTTTCTACCAGTGTTGTACAATCTAGATATAGGAAGAGAGAAAGCAAAATGGGGAGCAATCAAGGCTTCTGGGGGATCAGTAGATGTAGTGGAAAGTTAAATGATTTAGTATTTGTTTATGATGCCGGTGAGTGGCTTTCTGAAGAGGCTATGACCATGAAGCCTCTAGTGGCAGATAGCCAGAAGGAAGTGGAGGGACTGGGAAGCAGAGGAATGATTATAAAGCCCAGGAGTGGTGAGGTGATTTTGTGGGAGAGGTTCAAGGGAAGGAGAATGAAGGAAGAAGGGAAACTCCAAGTTGAAGGCTGGGCCAATGGATGATATGAGAATTGTAAAGGTTTAGAAAAAAAGGGAATTTACCCGTGGTGGTATGATAGCTCTGAGCTGAAAGTGAGCCTAGAGACCATCAAGTCCAACCTCTTCATTTTATAGATGAAGATAGTAAGGCACCAAGGTGAAGTGACTTACCGAAGGTCGTACAGATAATAAGGAGCAGGATTCAAATTTGAACCCAGGTCCTTTAATTCCTAATCTAACTCTTTTTCCTCTGAACCATACTACAGTATTCCACAAGGCACAGGGGAACGATGGAGTAAGTGAGGAAAAAAGGAGAATATCATAAGATACAGTGAGGATAAGCCTACTAGTGGTAAGACATCCATGCCTAGAGTGCCTGTCCAGTTTGGATAATAAAAGGTAGGAAAGTTAGCTTCTTGAGAGCAGGATCTCTTTCCTTTTTGTCTTTGTAGCCCCAATGCCGGCCACATAACAGACAATTAATTACCACAATGCATAGCACATAACAGGGGCTGATTAGTTCAGTATCTGGCATATACTGAGCACTTAATAAAATGCTTACTGACTGACTAGCACAGATGTTTTTCGAGTTAAATTGGATTCATTTGGGTGTCTTGGGAAATGTTTGGGTTGAGCCCAAGGGTAAGTTGGTCTTCACAGAGAATTTCTGGTGGAGATGAGACGTCTTTAGCCAACCTCAACGTTGGGTTAGATATAATTAAACATAAATATTGGTAACCTTCATAAAACCTTTTTCTGAAGTGCCCCACAGCTCCCTAAAGAACCTACATGAAAGCTTCGATGTATCTCGTTTGCCTTTAAACCTGTTTTTCCTTAAGCACCAGCATTAAAAATAAATAAAAACTTTCATATTTGATTTTAGTGTTCATTTTGCTTAACATAGCAACTAGCATAGCAACAGTGTTGCTTTCTACGATTTTTCATTGCAAGTGCACACAGTATTTCAGGTATTTTGTGGGTTAAATTGACTGTCGTGAGTTGGCCTGGAAGCATAACCACCATTTATGATATCATAGCTACTGGAAGATGCATTCTGTGTTCCAAACAACTAATTGAATTGGAGATGCCTGTAAAGCTCCATTTCAAGCCCTAGTTGTATTTGTTTAAATGTTTTAAAGTGCTCAGAAAGAAAATAATCTAGCCCTTTTAAATAACAAGAAGAAAATATGGAAACCAGAATGGTAAATGGATAATCTTTTAATATTAAGGCTAAATTGGAACTATATATGGGTTTATAACTTCAAAGGACAGGGAGCTGAGTAAGGGAAGAAAAGTAAAGTGAAGAATAATCTCCTGATTAGAAAAAGACTCTAAATTGGTTTTATCAAGTCCTGGGGAGTGAGTCTATGGCATGGCTCCTCTCTTCTCTTTTTGTCTTTGCCTTGAGTAGAAAAAATGAAGAAATCAAAAAAGGTCTTTACCTAGGTGCATGCGCTGCAGGGCTGGGGGGTAGGGTGTGGTTGGGGACACTACGCTCTGCTAGAAGAATAAGATGTTTATGGAAAAAAGCCTTCTGTAAGGAGTCTTGAGGGAAGCTAGGTAGTACACTAGATAGAGCATGGGGCTTGGAATCAGAAGACTCATCTTCCTGAATTCAAATTTGGCTCAAACACTTTCTAGCTGTGTGACCCTGGGCAAGTCACTTCACCCTGTTTGCCTCATTTCCTCATTTGTAAAATGAGCTGGAGAAGGAAATGGCAGTATCTTTGCCAAGAAAACCTCAAATGGGGTCATGGAGAGTAGGACACAAATGAAATGACCGAACAACAACAAAAAAGAGCCTTGACATCAAGCAGCTCTAAAGCCTTCACATACTAGTCTCAGAGTTGGCAACTATATGCAGCCTAAAATACTTTTGTCTCTAAAAAAACAAAGACAGTGAATTAAAAGGGATTTTTTTTATGCTTTTGCCTAGGAGATAAAAATTTGTCAGATTATATTAAAATTGATAATCATTGAAAATTTGTACTATGATGTTTGTCTATACCCAGGTATTTATAGTTCTTTAAATTTTGCTCCAAGTTGCATGTCCCTTTGTTTAAAATTAACAGTTAGATTAGTTGTTACTCTCTGTTAATTTAATAAAGAATTGCATGTTAATAAGAATACTGACAAGGTAGGATACATTCAGCAGAGAAGCATCTCCAGTGACTGGGAGGATGAAAGGGCTCAAAACCATGCCATACCAGTTAAAGGATCTGGGCAGGTTTAGCCTGGAAAAGACTGGTGGCATTGGGGGCAGGGATACAAGATTCTTCTTCGCATATGAAGGGCAGTCATTTGGAAGAGATTAAACTTTTTTCTCCTTAGTCCCTCATGTCAGAACTCGGAGTCATAGGTATAAATTACAAAGAGGAAGAGTTCAACTCATTGTGATGAAATCTTCCTGCTAACGTCAGTCCAAAAGCAGATTGGATTGCTTTGAAGAGTATCAAGATACCAAGTCTTTGAATGGTTGTTTTTCAGTCGTGTCTGTCTCTTCATGATCCCATTTGGGGCTTTCTTGGCAAAGATACTGGAGTGGTTTGCCTTTTCCTTCTCCAGCCCATTTTACAAATGAGGAAACTGAGGCAAACAGGGTTAAGTTACTTGTGCAGGGTCACACAGCTAATAAGTGTCAGAAGCCAAATTTGAACTCGGAAAGATGAGTCTTCCTGGTTCTGGGATGGCATTCTATGCACTATGGCGCCACCTAGCTGCCCCTTCAAATGTTATAGATTACAGAGCTGGGCTAGAAGACCTTAAGGGCATCTTAATCTAATCCCCTCCTTTTACTGATGATAAAACTGAGACCCAGAGAAGTAAGTAAAAGGTCAGACAAGTAATAAGTGGAAGAAGAGGGATTTGGACCCAGGTCTTCTAATTCAGGGCAGATAGATGATGTAGTGGATAGAGTACTGGGCTTGGAATCAGGAAGACTCATTTTCCTGAGTTCAAATCCAGCCTCAGACACTCATTAGCTGTGTGACTCTGGTCAAGTCACTTGACCCTGTTTGCCTCAGTTTCCTCATCTGTAAAATGAGCTGGAGAAGGAAATAACAAACCACTCCAATATCTTTGCCAAGAAAACTCTAAATGGGGTCACGAAGAGTCGGACATGACTGGAAATGACTGAACAGCAACAACTTCTAATTCACGAGCCAATGTTCTGTCCATTGTACCACCTATTTGTTGTATATGTTGTTGAGGGGATTTCTGTTCAGATATGGAGTCTGAGGTCACTTTCAACTCTGAGATTCCAACCTTGTGTGAAGTTTTTTTAAAATATTAAAAAAGGCTTATTGGGTGGAAATGCATGCAATTTTCTCCTCCCTGACTTCCTCTCTTCTCCAGTTACCTGTTTATAGAGAAACCCATGTAGAAAGGCACCACTTTTCACAAAATGGCAACTATTTTAATTGCAGACATGGTGTGTAAAATGATCAAAATAAGTTTTGAAGTTTTGGCCCTGTGACCCAAGTCTACACAGTAATAATAACCCACTTTCTAGGGGAAGCCTTTAAGGATCCCTGTATGAATTATCTTGAACTTGACCATTTACATAATTTATCTTCCCAGGAAGTTATAATCTCCTTGAAGGGCAGGGAATGCAGTTCTTTTTTGTCATTCTACACCTCTATGATGCCTGTACAGAGCAGGCATTTAACAAATGCTTATTGAATTAAATTGACATTTGTATGATGATTGGCATTCTCTTGTTGAGCTTCATAAAGTCCCATAAAGCAACCATTATCATTGCACCCATTTTAGAGCTAGGTGGTGCAGAGCCTGATTTCAGATCTAGTCTTGGACACTAGTTATGTGACCTTGGGCAGTTCAGTTTCAGCCTCGGTTTCCTGATTTGTAAAATGAGGATAATAAAAGCGCCTGCTTCCCAGGGTTGTTGGGAGGATAAAATGTGATATTTGTAAAATGCTGTGCAAACCTTAAAGCACTATATAAATGCTAGCTATTATTATAATTATTATTATTACTACTACAACCACCATCACTACCACTACTACTACTACAGATTGGGGAACTGAAGCTTAGATGCTTGTCCCATTACGCAGTTACATTCCTAGCATAATAAATTTGGAGCTGGAGGAAATCTCCAAAGCTATCTAGTCCAACCCTCTCATTTTATAGATGAAGAAATTAAAGGCCAGAGAAGTTTAATGACTTGACATAGGTCCCACTAGTAGTAGGTACTCCCACAGAGTCAGGATTTGAACCCAGGACCTCTGACTCCAGAATCATTGCTCTTTCACTCTCCCTAGTTGTTGAGATGCAGCAAGATTCTCCTGACTGCATTGTTGTTGTTGATATCTATTGCTGGAAGTAGTCTGGGAAATTCCTATCCCTCTGGGTGAGTCAATCCCAGATAATAAATAAATACTACTTTGAATAACACAGTCCATTACACTTGAAGGAGTTGCTGTACTTTATAGATCTTCTCGATAATTCTTTTACCAATCCTGAAAGTAAGGGAGAAGATAGAAATGACAGCTCTCATTTGTATACCATGTCAAGGATCACAGAGTCCTTTCCTCATAGTAGCCTTGTATAGGAGAGTGTATTATTCTTCCCATTTTTACTAGGAAACTGAGGCTTAGGTTAAACCTATGGTTGTGCAGCTAGTATTAGAGTGAGGATGAATGAAGGAATGGGAGAAAGTGCATTTATTAAGTGTTTATTTTGGGCCAAATATTGTACTTATCCACACTGGGGATACCAATAGAAAACTGAGCCAGTCCCTACTCTCAAGAAGCTAATGTTTTTATTGGAGGAGATATATAACGGAGGATTCAGTTGCAGGATGGAAAGCCCAGTGGTTCATAAGGTTCAGCAGCCATGCAGATGGTAAGGCTCGCTGGTTTAGAGGGTTCACTTATAGGTAGGGCAGATGGAAAAGCTCAGAAATCTGAGGACAAAATGTTGGAGCAGGTGGTAAGGTGTGCTTTCTTCACCATGGTAGACATGTCTCATACACGGGGATGGCATAGAGCTGAGGGCCAAACTGGGTAGTATTGTGTCTGTTGAGTTCTGAGCTGAGGAAAAGCCCATCTCCACTGATTTCACTTATTTGGCCTTTCCTCCTACACCACATGGTTCACATCATGGTTCAAAAAGCTAGATTGTGATTCCGAGAGGGGAGAAGTAATAGTGTCCCTGCAGCCTCACAGCGAGTTGACTATGAAATTGGGACTCCATCCAGATTTCTCTTCTGTTTCTCCAAGTCTTGGCCTTGTGCCCCTCCTACCACCTACATCATGTTTGTCCTTTTTTTTTTTTATCATATTGTGTCACTGCTGAATTGAACTATTAGTCTGAGTGAGGGGCCATATGGTATGGTAAATAGACTACTGACCTTGATGTTAGGAAGAGTTGAGTTCAAGTTCTGCCCTTGACACATACTAGCTGTGTGACCATGGGCAAGTTACTTAACTTTTCAGTGCCCCCATCACCCAAGACTCTGAGTTATGATAGATCAGAGATCTGCACTGGTGAAGGGAGCTGCCACATGTGGAGCTTCCTACCTGGATATAATCATAACTCTGAACAACCACCAAAAAATTAGTGTGAATTTAGGACATACCCCTAAAATTAGATATCTTTGTAAGGAGAAAGAATATGAATATATCCTGAAAAAAATACTAATTATAGACCACCATCAGGTTTTTTATGTTGGGGGGGAAGGGGAGGAGGGAATGAAGCCTATATTTGGACCGATATGAGAGTATTCCCAGTTCTTTCCGGTGCCAGTCTATTCTGACATTTCTACACTGTTGAGAACTGTTTTTTTGTTGCTTTCTCAAATGAGTCATGAACAAAGATCTGCATCTGAATGCTTTGGCACCACCCTAGACTGAGGCATAGTCATTCTGCAGAGCTGACCCAAAGGTGGGATGAGGTGCCACACAAACTGCCTGACTGACTTCCTCTCTGTAATTCTTCAAACTTCAGCTCCTGCCTCACCTCCTGTCTGAAGCTTTCCTCTATTACACCAGTCCTCTTGGATTTTCTTCAGCTCAGAAATCTATAGTCACAATACCACCCAGTTTGGTCTTTAGCTATATGCCATCCCTGTGTATAAGACGCATCTGCTGTAGCAAAGAAAGCACCAGACTACGCATTAGGAGATGCAGGTTGGAGTTCCAGTTATGCTACTAATCCATTGTGTGACTCTGGGCTCATTTCTTCCCCTCTCTATACCTCAGTTTCCTCATCTGGAAAAATATGAAGGGATTGAACTAGATCAAGGATTCTTAATTTTTTTTTGTGACATGTACCACTTCAGCAGCCTTTGGGGTAGTCTCTGACTCTCAGAAGAATGTTTTTAAATGCATAAAATAAAATATATTTGATTATGAAGGAAAACAGTATTGAAATACAGTTGTCAAAATATGTATTTTTTTTAAAAAAATTTCATAGGCTACAAACTAAGAATTCTTGGACTAGATAATCTCTGGGGGTACTTTCCAGCTTTGAATTCTATGATAGCGTAAGCTTTCAGTAAAAATCAATTTAAATCTAGTAACATCTATTAAATGCCTGCTGTAATACATATCATATGATAAATGCAATAACAAAGTGCAAAACAAAGTGCTACATGAAATGTAAGTGGTGAATGGGGAACTAGGGAAGGCTTTCTGGGGGTAGATAGCATTAGAGATCGAGCCCACATCACCTTTCTATAGAGCCACCATAATGATGGTCCCAAAGCGTGGGTGAAATTTGAACGTAGGTCCTTTGATTTTAAGGCCATGTTGCTTCTCTAAAGGAGAAATTACTTAAATTGTGTTCAATAATCTTATTAATGCCTTTTGTTTTTTACATCACATTTATTTCTGGAAATACCCTAACCCACCCCACCCCCCCAAATTGAACTCTGCATTAACATCAAGAAAAACAATACAGTAAAAACACCTGCTATGGTAACCAAATTGACAGAATTTTGTCCTAATGGACTTTCACCACTCTGCTAAGAGGAGTAAAGAGTAAAATATGTTTCATAATCTGTTCTTTGGGGAGATTCCCAGATCTGTATATCCAACTCGGGTCTCTTTGCTGAGCCATGGTCCTCAGCTCCAACTGCCTTTTAGATCTAATTGGTAATTTGGATGTCTTGTAGGTATGTCAGACTCACTCATTATCTTTCTCCCCAAACCTCTCTTCTGAATTTCCTTATCATTGTCGAGGGCACCTCCATCCTCATAGTCACACAGGCTTGCAACCTTAACTCCTCACTGTCACGTACCTCCAGTCTTTTGCTAAATTTTGTGATTTCTACCTGCCTAACATCTGGAATATAAGTCCCCTTTTCTCCACTCTAATAGCCCAGCTCTGGTTCATAGCCAGCTAGATGGTACAGTGGATAAAGCACTAGGCTTAGAGTCAGGAAGTTTTGTTATTTATGTTCATTCTTTGTAGTCATGTCCGACTCTGTGATGCCATTTGGGGTTTTCTTGGCAAAGACACGAGTAATTTGCCATTTCCTTTTTCAGCTTATTTTATAGATGAGGAAACTGAGGCAAACAGGGTTAAGTGACTTGCCTAGGGTCACACAGCTAGTAAGTGTCTGAGCTGAGGCCTGGCATTCTAACCTTTGTACCATCTAGCTGTCCCTGCTTAGCTCAAAGTAAGTGCTTAATAAATGTTAGTTGATTGACTGTTGACTGACTGATTAGGACTACACTACTGGTTTTTCTATACTCAAAGTTCAATTTTGTTTTAGCAATTTTTTTTGATTTACATGAAAAATTTTCTGCCTTTCCCCCTTTCAACAAACTAATGGTAATCCAGGGAGATGTCATGAAAAAGGTGGCACCTGAAATAGTGGCCTTGAAGTAGAAGAATTGAGCAGCACAGTGTGGTAGAAAGAGCATAGAACCTGTGTTGTAGTCCCGGTTGTTCTACATACTAAAGGTATGACCTTGGGCAAGTCATGTAACCTCTTTAGTCTCATGTCTTCTGGTATTTAAGAAAATGGAGTTTGACTTGGTGATCTCTAAAGAGTCTTTCTAACTTTAAATCTGTGTTCCTATGAATGAATGGACAGGTTTTTTTTTAAATATATTTTTAGCATTCATTTTTTACATTTTGTGTTCCAAATTCTCTCCCCTCCAGCCCTTCCCCCCACTCCTTGAAAAGGCAAGCAATATGATATCAATTACACATGTGAAGTCATGCAAAACATATTTCTCTATTAGCTACATTGGGGGCAAAAAAACCCAAGAAAAATGAAGTAGGGGGAAAGTATGCCTCGATCTATATTCAGAGTTTATCAGTTCTCTCTGGAGGTGAATAACATTTTTCATCATGGGTCCTTTGGAAATGTGTTGGATAATTATATTGATTAGAGTAGCTAAGTCTTACACAATTGATCATTCTTGCAATATTAATGTTACTGTGTACAATGTTCTCCTGGTTCTGCTCACTTCACTCTGCATCAGTTCATGTAAGTCTTCCCAGGTTTTTCTGAAAGCATCCTGCTCATTATTTCTTATAGCACAATAGTATTCCATCACAATCACATGTTACAACTTATTCAGCCATTTCCCAGTTGATGAACACCCACACCCCCTCAATGTTCAATTCTTTGCTACTGCAAAAAGAGTTGCTACAAATATTTTTGTACATATGGATCCTTCTCCTTTTTCCTTGATCTCTTTGGAATACAGACCTAGTAGTCATATTGCTTGGTCAAAAATGTATGCACAGTTTTATAGCCCTTTGGGCATAGTTCCCAATCTTTCTTCAGAATGGTTGGACTAGTTGACAACTCTACCAACATTGAATTAATGTCCCGATTTTTCCATATCCCCTCCAGCATTTGTCATTTTCTTTTTCTGTCGTGTTAGCCAACCTGATAGGTATGAGTTGGTATCTCAGAGTTGTTTTAATTTGCATTTCTCTAATCAATAGTGATTTAGAGCATTTTTTTATGTGACTATTAATAGCTTTGATTTCTTTCTTCTTCTGAAAATTACCTGTTTGTATCATTTGACCATTTATCAATTGGGGAATGACTTTTACTTTTATAAATTTGGTTCCACTCCTTATATTTGAAAAATGTGGCCTTTATCAGAGAAACTTGCTGTAAAAATTTCCTCCAGTTTTCTGCTTTTCTTCTAATTTTGACTGCATTGCTTTTGTTTGTACAAACCTTTTTTAATTTCATGTAATCAAAATTCTCCATTTTACTTCCTTTGATCCTTTCTGTCTCTTGTTTGGTCATAAATTCTTCCCTTATCTATAGATCTGACAGTTAAAATTTTTTATGCTCCCCTAATTTACCCATGATATCATCATTTAATTTACTCACGATATCATTTACTCATGATACCCATTTTGACTTTATCTTGGTATATGATGTGAGATATTGGTCTATGACTAGTTTCTGCTGAACTGTTTTTAAGTTTTCTCAGAAATTTTCCTCAAATGGTGAGCTCTTGCCTTCAAAGCTTAGATCTTTGGGTTTATCAAACACTAGATTACCATTGTCATATACTACTGTGTATTGTGTACCTGATCTGTTCTACTCTTCTATCACTCTATTTCTTAGCCAGTACCAGGTTATTTTGATAATAATTTCTTTGTAATATAGTTTGAAATCTAGCAGGCCTTTTTTATTCACATTTTTTTAATTGATTTTTTTGATAGTTTTGATCTCTGGTGAATAGGCATTTATTAAGTGCTGAGGATACAAATGGAAAAGTGGAGCCATTCCCTGCTCTCAAAGAATTCATATTCTAATGAGGGAGACAAACTACATAAGAGGTTTCTGCTATGAGTCAGATGGAAGAGTTCAATGGTCCTTGGGGTGAGGTGACAAAGTAAATGGTAATTCATCTTCTTTAATGTCATTTCTACTGGAAAAAAATCATTATTATAAATAAATGTGTTATTTGCTTATAATCAACTAAAGTGTATGTGAGTACATGGGTAGAAGGATAGAAAGATAGACTTAATCCAAATTGAGGAAAACCCTAAATGCTAAAGTATGGAAAATTCATTTTATCCAGATGTGATGAGGTATCATAGTGGTGTGGCATAAACAGACCTGTGTGTTAGAAAGATCATTTGGGCATCTGTGTGAAGGATCTATTGTCAAAAGGAGAGACTAAAGGCAGGTTGGTTTTTCCCCCCATTTATTCTCATAGTAAACATTTATTGAGCGCCTGCATGAAACTTAGCCCCCCAGGGGATACAGAGTTGTTGTTGTTGTTGTTGTTTTTTTTTTTTTTAATTAGCTGGAAGTAAATAAAATTTATATTGACATGTTGTTTTTATCAGCTACTTTTCCCAGTGTATCCCTCCTGTCCTTCCAGACAGCCGTCCTTTTTAACAAAAAATAAAAAAGTTTAATAAGATTAACCATGATATTGAAAAAAGTCTGGCATTGTCTGCAGTATTCTAAACTGGTTCAGGTTCCTTCTCATATCTTTTCTTTGGGGCAAAGCTTGTTCTTTATAATTTTATAGCATTCAGTTTTGATTGTTTTGTTGTTGCTGTTCTTTCCATATATATATATTTTTATTGTCATTGTTTATGTTGTTTTCCTGGTTCTACTTACTTTACTTTGCATCAGTTCATAGAAATCTGAGAGACTAAGTGTCTAAGTATCATCATATTTATTATTGTTATTATTATTATTTTTTGGTGAGGCGATTGGGGTTAAGTGATTTGCCCAGGGTCACATAGCTAGTAAGTGTTAAGTGTCTGAGGCTGGATTTGAACTCAGGTCCTTCTGATCCCAAGGCCAGAGCTCTATCCACTGCGTCACCTAGCTGCCCCTTATATTTATTATTTCTCATAGCACAGTAACATTCCATTGCATTCTTGTATCATATGTGGTTTAACCATTCCCCCGACAATGCAGGGTGACCAGTTAGGAGGCTTTTGCCAGTAGTCCAGATTAGAGATGAGAAGGGTCTAGACTAGGTTGGTGGCTACATGAGTGGAGAAGAGGGTTTGGATGCAAGAGGTATTATGAAGATAGAATTGACAGTATTAGGCAAATAACTGGAAGCGGGGAACAAGGGAAAGAAGGAGGAGTCAGAGATGGTTCAGGTTTCAAGCCTAGATGACTGGGAGCAATATCATTGACAAAATAGGTGGTAGGAGGGATATAATAGGAAATGTAGATGCTGTGAAAACAAGCTATCAATAAAATTTTAATTAAAAACATACAAATCAAATTTGGGAAGATGGAAGGAGTGGCAGGGAAAAATGAATTTAATTTAGAGCCTTTGAGTTTGAGGTACCAAGTAGAGATGTCCATCAGGTACTTGGAGATGCAGGGATGGATTTTAGAGTAGAGATTGGGGCTTCGTGTGTGGATAGGAGAAGTGATATGGCATAGTAGAAAGAATTCTGAACTGGAGGCAAATGACCTAGGTTTGAATCTTGGCTTTGCCACTTAACTACATTTATGACCTCTGGCAAGTTACTTAACCTCAGTTCTTTACCTGTAAGAAGAGAGATTGGACTAGATGATGTCTAAGTCCTCTTTTAACTGTTTTTATGATCCTTTGAAGATCTGAGGGTCTTCTGTACTGAAATGATGGTTGAAGCCATGGAGATAGAGAAAATTGCCAAGGAAGAAGAAAAGGCTGAAGACAGATCCTTGGGGGACACCCGCCTTATTTTAAAAGTTTTAATATATTATTTTTTTCCCATTACATGTAAAAATAAAATTAACCTTCACTTTTTACAATTTCCAGTTCCAAATTATCTCCCATTCTCCCCCTCCTCTTCCCTCCACTATTGAGAAGGCAAGCAATTAGATAAAAGTTATACATGTGCAGTCATGCAAAACATATTTCCATATTAGTCATGTTGTGAAAGAAAACAGACAAAAGAAAAGAAAAGAAAGTTAAAAAAAAAACCCAGTATGCTTCAATCTGCATTCAGATTCCATCAAATCTTTCTCTAAAGGTACACAGCATTTTTCATCATAGGTGCTTCAAAATTGTCTTGGATTTTTGTATTGCTGAGAATAGCCAAGTCATTCTCAGCTGATTATCATACGATGTACTATGTACAATGTTTTCCTGGTTCTGCTCACTTTGCATCATGTTAAGTCTTTCCAGGTTTTTCTGGTTAGCCTGTTCATCATTTCTTATAGCACAGTAGTATTCCATCATAATCATATACCACAACTTGTTCAACCATCCCCTAAGTGATGGGCATCCCCTCAATTTCCAATTCTTTGCCACCACAAAAAGAGCTGCTAGAAATATTTCCTTTTCCATTTAAAAAAATCCCTTTGGGATACGGACTTAATAGTGCTATTACTGGGTCAAAGGGTAGGCACAATTTTATAACCCTTTGGGCATAGTTCCAAATCGCTCTCCAGAATGTTTGGATTAATTCACAACTCTATCAACAATGTATTAGGGGGACATCCACCTTTAAGGGGTAGGAGGAAGAGGAACCAATGAAGGAAACTGAGAAACTGAGAGCAGAGTTGAGGTTGTACACAGTGTCAAGGCTTCAGAAGAGCCAAAGAGGATGAGGACTGAGGAAGGAAAGGCCATAGGAGTTAATAGGTAAGAGAGCATGGATGTCCTATTTAGACGTATTGGAGTGGAGAGAGCGCTAGACTTGGATCAATCAATCAGTAAATATTTATTAAGCACCTACTATGAGGCAGGCATTGTGCTAAGTGTTGGGGCTACAAAAAGAGGCCAAAGACAATCCCAGCCCTCAAGGAGATTACAATCTTATGGGGGAGACAACATGCAAACAAATATATGTAAATCAAGCTATATTTAGGATCAACAGGAAGTAATGAACAGAGGGAAGGCACTAGAATTAAGGAAAGGTGAGGAAGGCTTATGGGACAAGATGGGGTTTTAGTTGGGATTTAAAGGAAGTCAGGGGGGTCAGTAGGTGGAGTAGAGGAGGGAGAGTGTTCTAGGTGTGGGGAATAGCCAGAGAACATGCCCAAACACTGACTTGGAGTTGGGAAGACTTGAGTTCAAATTCTAATTAATCTTCTATGTGACTGTTGGTGTGTCACTTGAAGTCTCCGGACCTCAGTTTCTTCACCTATAAAATAGGGACAATAATACTTCTAGTACCTGCCTCACAGGGTTGTTGGGTTCAAATGAGATGATGCTCATAAAGTCCTTTGCAAGCCTTAAGGTGGTGCATCAGTGTCAATTATTATTATTACTATACCTGAAATGTGATTATGAATTTATTGAAAGAAAGTGGGGAGATACTACGTACATGTATATAGAGAAGTAAACCTCAGAAAATTTCAGGAAAAAGCACTGGCAAGTGGGAAGAAACGATCTTCACATAGAAGGAACTGGAGGTCGTGTATCTCTCAGGGATATTGTAGAAGGAATTCAGTGAACCAACATGCATTTATTAAGTGCTTACTATGTGCCTGGCACTGTGCAGAAATGAGACTGTCTCTCCCTTTAAGGTGTTAACAGTATAGCTGGAAGGAGGTAATAGGTACATATGGAGGTAGCCAGGTAGCAAAATGGATAGAGCACTGAGCCTGTAGTCAAGACTTGAGTTCAAATCTGGCATTAGAGACCTACTAGTTGTGTGACCTCAGACAAGTCACTTAACCTCTATTTGCTTCAGTTTCCTCATCTACAAAATGAGAATAGTAATAGTACCTACATCTCAGAGTTGAGAGGAACAAATGAAATAATATTTGCAAAGCACTTAGCACAATACCTGACACATAGTAGGTGATATATATTATCTATTATGTGTGTATATATGTATACATACATATATATATATATATATATATGCTAGCTACAATTATTAATAGGTGTATATACCAAAGGTAATTTGGGAGGAAGGGGATACTTAAACTGAACCTTGAAGGAAACTAGTGATTCTAAATGGCAGATGTGGGTGGAGAGTGTATTCAAGGCATGAAGGACAGCCTGGGCAAAGGTCCAGAGACAGGAAATGGAATTCTATGTATGAGGAACAGAAAAAAGGCCACTGGAGTGCATGAAAGGGATTAATGTGTAATAAGGCTGGGCAGGTGGCTTGGAGCCAGATTGTGAAAGACTTTAAAAGCCAAACAGATTTGCCTGATGATGCTTATTTGTTATAAAGTAATGTTTTGCTTTTTTTTTTTTTTAATTTGGGAATGTGGTAGGAGAAGATAAGATGAGCTAGCAATAATGTTGCTTAAAAAAACAAGAAGAAGAAAAGAAATGCTCAGAAAAGAACAGAAAGACATTCAAAAAGAAACAGACCAGCAGGATAATTTTGAAAGCAGCATGTTGAATTTATTATATTGTGAACACCAAGCTATACGTAATGCTTTCTGGATTTCACGTGTCCTCTTTTTCTGTTCTGCTTCATATATGTTCCTTTTTTGGAGAGTGTTCATTAAATTCAGAATAAAAAAAAAATTTTTATTAATTTATTTTGATTTATCAACAATCACTTCCATATGCTTTTGAGTTTAAAATTTTTCTCCCCCTTCCTCCCCACCACCCTCCCCAGGACGGGGCACAATCTGGTATAGGCTATACATGTACGTTCTTATTAAACATATTTTCAGATTAGTGATGTTGTAAGTAAAAATTAGAACCAATAGGAGGAACCACCAGAAAGAGGAAACAAAACTCAACAGAAGAGAAAAAAATGGCAAACAGTATGCTTCAATCTGCATTCAAATTCCATAGTTCTTTCTTTGGATGTGGATAGCATTTTTCATCATGAGGCCTTTAGAGATGTCTTAGATCCTTGTATTTCTGGGAAGGGTTAAGTTTATCAATATTAGTCATTGCACAATGTGGCTGTTATTATGTACAATGTTCTCTTGGTTTTGCTCACTTCACTCAGTATCAAACCATACAAGTCTCTCCAGGTTTTTCTGAAGTCAGCCTGTTCATCATATATTATAGCACAATAGTATTCCATTACATTCATATACCACAACTTGCTCAGCCATTCCCCAATTGATGGGCATCCTCTCAATTTCCAATTCTTTGCCACCACAGAAAGAGCTGATATGAATATTTTTGTACATGTGAGTCCTTTTCCCATTTGTATGATCTCTTTGGGATGGAGCCCTGTAAGTACTATTGCTGGGTCAAAGGGTATGTACATTTTTATAACCCTTTGGGCATAATTCCAAATTGCTCTCCAAAATGGTTGGATCATTTCACAACTCCACCAACAGTGCATTAGTGTTGCAATTTTCCCACACCTTCTCCAACATTTATCATTTTCCTGTTGTGTCGTGTTAGCCAAACTGATAGGTGTGATAAGGTAATTCAGAGTTGTTTTGATTTGCATTTCTCTAATCAATAGTGGTTTAGAGCATTTTTTTCATATGACTGTAGATGGCTTTAATTTCTTCATCTGAGAACTGCCTGTTCATATCCTTTGACCATTTATCAATTGGGGAATGACTTGTATTCCTATAAATTTGACTTAGTTCTCTATATATTTTAGAAATGAAGCCCTGTAAAAATTCTTTCCCAATTTTTTTCCTTCCTTTTAATCTTAGTTGCATTGGCTTTGTGCAAAATCTTTTCAATTTAATGTAATCAAAGTTATCCATTTTGCTATTTGTAATGTTCTCTATCTCCTGTTTGGTCATGAATTCTTTAAAAAAAATTTTTAAAGGCCAAGCAGAAGATTTTATATTTTGATCTACATGTAATAGGGAGTCACTGAAGTTTGTTGTTTTTTGTCCTTCATTCTCAAAAAGGACTAATGACATCAGGAATGTGATGTCTTAACTTCAGAATGAAATGGATTTCAGTGAAGCAGAGCTGTGCAAAGTCTTCAGCTCCACTCTCTCATCTATAGTCATACAGAGTCCAGTGGCAAGACATAGGTCAGGAGACCTTGGCCTTTTTAAGCTAAGGGTTACAGTTTGTCTGAGGTAACACCCATTCAGTAGTTAAAGACTAAATAAGAATTGAGGTAAAAGATGGTCTACTTTGTCTTCACGAAACAGTCAGGGAGGGGAAAACTCTCAGAGTTTCCAGAGAGCTCTAGCTTGGCTATCAATAACTGTAGTCCTAACTGCACCAAAAATCTGAATAGACCCTTGCATCACTCTCCTTTCTCTTCCCAGTTTTTCCTCTACTTCTCTTACTTGATTATCAAAATCCCTTTTGAGCTCTTCCAAGGCCTGGGACTGATTCATATTTTTCTTGAAAGTTTTAGATGTAGGAGCTTTGACTTTGTTGTCTTCTTCTGGTTGTATGTTTTGATCTTCTTTGTCACCAAAGTAAGATAATATAGTCTGACTCTTTTTGTGCTGCTTGCTCATGATCCCAACCAACTACTTGAGTTTTAAACTCTTTGTTAAGATAAGAGTCTGTTTCCAATGTGAAGAATGTACTGTCCCAAACTTCGGGGGTTTGTACAGCTGTTTTCAGAGCTACTTCCAGGGACCTGTAAATTTTCAGTTCTTCCAAGGTGGTATGATAAGGGGCGAGGTGTTTCCTCTCCACAGCCACAACAAGCTCTACCACATCAACATTCCTCCTCACCCCAGGACTGCCCTTCAGAACTGTGACCCAGATCCAAGCACCGGTAAAGCAAGAGATTCCTGCCTCAGCCCTGGCAAAGAGATCCCTGCAATCTCTCTCTGATCAGCCGTGGGATTCCCCCTCAGTCTGTGGGCCAGAAGCTCAGGAGGCAGCCGCTTCCCTCGGGCGGCTGAGATCTAGCTTCTTCTCTCACCGCAGTCACAGACTTTTCCAACTGACCTTCTAAGTTGTCTTTGGCGTTTGTGGGTTGAGAAGTCTGGAAACCACCACAGCTGCCCCCGATTCAGTCCTTTGAGGACTGCTCCAGGTTGGCTGGGGCCTGCGCACCCACGCCGAGCTGCGCTTCTCTCCCCACCCGGCGCGATATACCTTTACGATCAGCCATCCAGGTTTTCTTGGGCTAGAAATTTGTTTTATTCTGTTTTATTTTTTGTGGGTTCTGCTGCTTTAGAATTTGTTTAGAGCCATTTTTTGTAGGTATTTGGAGGGGTTTGGGGGAGAACTCAAGCAAGTCACTGCTTTTACTCTGCCATCTTGGCTCCGCCCCTCTCAGAGACCCTTTAAGAGTCTATGAAAAGGGAACTGATAGTAATATGTCTGTCAACTTATTTTATTGTCAGGATTTAACAGTGCTCCATGAAAGATTAATAGAGTTGTTTTGCGCCTAGTGGTTATTAAGAGTACTTTATGCCAAAAAATAAAATTTAATAGCCGTGTAGGGGCCATCAGGTGCAGTAGAATGAAGGCTGGATTTGGAGTCAGAGGACCTGGCTTCAAATCTCAGCCCTAACAGCACCTGTATGACCTCTTTGGGCCTCAGTTTCCCCATTTGTAAAATAAGAGTGTTGGATCTTCAAAGTCTTTGGAAGAGGAGGAGGACTCTTTTCCTTTCTGTGATCTCAAGGATTTTTTAAAAAGAAAATAAAAAATTTTTTCAATAAATAAAAACTTACCTTGTCTCCCTCCTACTTCTACCCCAACCTCCCCACAATGAAAAAGGGGAAAAAACCCTGCATACTTGTAATAAATATGAACAAATCTCCACATTGACCATATTATTCTAGGGATTTATACCTATCAATCAGTGCTTGCCTGACTGGGTTAGCTTCTAGGAATGCAAAGACATAAAAGATACAAAGATACAAAATGAAACAGTCCTTCCTCTCAAGGAGCTTACTTTCTACTGGTGTGTGTGTGTGTGTGTGGCGCACAGAAAGAGAATATGAGAGAATAAGAATATTTTGGACCAGACCTATGATTTCATTGCTCCCACACAGGAAACTCCTTCTGTTGTTACTGTTCAGTCATGGGTGATTTTTCATGAGTTTTCTTGGCAAAGTTACTGAAGTGGTTTGCTATTTCCTTCTCTACCTCATGTGACAAATGAGGAAACTGAGGCAAACAGGATTCAGTGACTTGCCCAGTGCCACACAGTCAGGAAGTGTTTGAGGCCAAATTTGAACCCAGGTCTTCCTGATTCCAGGCCAGGCACTCTATCCACTGCACCACATAGCTACTAATGCCTATTAGCACTTCCTTTATAGTCTTGAGAATAGAACAGTAGCATTGAGAGGGGAAGTGACTTGCGGAGGATGACACAGCTAATGTGTCAGCCGCATGATTGGAACCCAGGTCTTTCTGACTCTAGGGCTGGCTGTGTATGCATTATGATACACTGCCTCTCCAGTATGTGTGTGTGTGTGTGTGTGTGTGTGTGTGTGTGTGTGGTCATATGGCAACTATAACTTGTCTGTAGCCCTGCCTTTCAGTAAAAGCCAGCACGCCTGGCCTTTTCATGAGGTCTATCAAAGAGCGTGAGTAATAATAGCCACTGAAATTTACATAGAATTTTAAGATTTGGAGAGCACTTTGAACATGGGCATCCTGGAGTCTTGTCCTGCCACTGCTTTTGCACTGTGCCCAATCATGGGACACAGAGAGAATCCCAGGCCCCGGAAACCCAGATTTTTGTCTTGACCCTGCTCTAACCCACAAAATGACTTGTATTCAGCCAGCTCTTCCTCTCTGTATCCCAGCCTTTTTGTCTGCAGAGTAAATACTAATGAAGGAAATATGATAATATTTACAAAGTGCTTTGGATAATAATGCTAGAAATAAGCTAACATTACCGGAGCTCTGATCTGAAGAACTCTCTCTTTTTTTAATGAGTCCCATGATAATTGGTGTTGTTGTGGAGACTAATTCTGAAATCAAGAAGATTCTTACTAATTGTGAGTTATTGTGTGGGTATGAAGGATGCAACATTCAAAATCCAAAATCTTGAAGATATGCTTTTAAATGCTAGTTCTGCTACTTACTTGTGTGACTTAGGATGAGTCGCTTAGCCTTAGTTTCTTTGTGTGAAATGAAGGGGCTCAGTCTAGTTCTTCTCTGACATCCTTCCAGGTCTAAATCCTACAAACCTATGATCCTTTGATGCTACAGGGTTCTCAACCTTGGAGTCCATGAACTTGTTGTTTAATTAAATTTTTTGTTTGTTTTTTTAGGCAGTGAGGGTTAAGTGACTTGCCCAGGGTCACACAGCTAGTAAGTATCTAAGGCTGAATTTGAACTCAGGTCCTCCTGACTCCAGGGCCAGTGCTCTATCCACAATGCCACCTAGCTGCCCCTTAAATTAAGTTTTATTTTATGTTTACATCCCATAAACTTGTTCTTAAAACATTTTTGATAACTGTAATTCAATACGATTGGTTTCCTTTGGAATACTGTGTATTTTTTTGTGTGCATCTGAAAACCTTATTCTGTTTCACCAGACTGATGCCAAAAGGATACATAACCCACGATAAGCTTCTGATCTAGAAGCTTGTGCAAGGATATTGACATTGCAGAACCTCAAGGTTGGAAAGAACCTCAGAGGTTGCCTGTGCCCAGTCAAGAGTAACCCTCTACAGCATTCCTAACATGGGGTCTTTGCCTAAAGACTTCAAGTGAAGGGAAACCTGTCACCTTTCAAGGCAGTCCATTCACTTCTGGAGAGTCCTAATTGTTAGGAAGTTTTTTATTTCGTTTTATTTTATTTTTTTCCCCTGACTCTGAGCCTAAAGTTGTATCTTCGCAATTTCCACTCATATTCCCTAGATCTTCCCTCTAGTCTCCAAGAGAACAAGACAAATCTCTCTTCAATAGGATGACTCTTCAAAGAATCCTTGAAAATAGCTGTTATGTCCCCCTTCAGCCTTTTCTTTTCTAGGCTAAGCATCTCCCAGTTCCCTAAACTAATCCTTGTTTAATGTTATCTCAGAGTTCCTGGTTCCCTATCTCCAAATTCTCTCCATTTTCTCAATGTCATAAAATATGGTACCTACAACTAAATATAATTCTCCAGGTGTGGTTAGGCCAGAGCAGAAGAGTGGGACTATCACCTCCCTGATTCTGGACACTAATGGAACATCTATTACCTTAGCATCTCTGGTTGTCTTACTACACTGTAGACTCTCACTGAATTTATTGTTCACTGAGAATCTCCAGCCTTTTCTCTTCCACATGAACTGTTATTCAGGCAAATGTTTCACATCTTGTATTTGTGGAGTCAATTTTTTTTTTAAACTCCAGGTTCAGGGCTTTATCTTTTCTTTGAAAATTCATCTTATTCAATTTGGTCCATGTTCTAATCTGTCAAAATCCTTTTGATTCTGACTCTTTCACCCAGTGTGTTGGCTGTCCCTTCCAGCTCTGTGTCATCTGCAGACCCAATAAGCTTGCCTTCGTCAAAGTAATTGATAAAAGTGTTAAACAGCATAGAACCAAGGACAGATCAGTTCCATAGAAGGCTCTGGACCAGAAGGTATAGCACTAGGGTGGCAGGTAGGAAGATGGCAGGGGTGTAAAATAAAGCATGGCTGAGGCTGGCTAGATGTAGTGGCACCACTGCTACCAGTGCTTAGTACAATCTCTGGCACATAGTAGGCACTTCATGATTGTTTGTTTATTGATTGACCAGTTGGGAGGAACCATGAAGCTCAAAGACCAGGTGGAAGACCTGCTGAGATCTGTCATCAGAGAGGGGAGATGTTTGCCTGGATCTTTCTTCTATAGAAGAAACAGGGGGTTATAATGGATAGAGTGATGGACCTGGATTCAAATCCCACCTCTGACACAACCTTTGGGCCTTAGCTCCCTAAGATCATGAGTTATAGTTGGTAACCTCCCGGAGAAGAGAGGATGCCTATGGGATTGGTTCCCATAGGCATGACATCATGGGTGTTTGATGAAGTGACAAATTCTCCAACATATGGAGTAAGTAGAGGAGGAAAGGGCATTTGAATTTTAGATACACCAAAATGCTCAAACTCCTCCAGGAGAAGGATGAAAAAAGCTCCCCATGGCAACTGTGTTGATATGTCCTATGCTCTCAGTTGCCAGCCAGACCCTGGCCCTGGTACTCGGGGCTTTGTGTCAGGATAGAGAGAGCCAACCTCTACACACTCCTTGAATTGAAATGCCAAGCCACATTGCAGTATAGCAGATGTGATCTTTGCTGCTTGTCAAATAGAAGCAAAGTCCTGGGGAGCAGTAGCGCCCGCCCTTTATATTGTTTCCATCGATCTCCTGAGTGTTTTGATTTCATTAGGGGACCTGGGCTGTGGCAGCTGGCAAACAAATCTACCTGGAGAAGTTCAACAACTGCCCAAGGCTAAGTCAACATGGTGGGATGACTTGGCACGTCATCCTGGTCTAGGCTGGTTGCCTGGAGACTTGGGTTCCAGTCCCAGCACTGTCACTCCTTATTAGTCCCTTCATCTCTCTCTATAATTCTGTTCTCTCTGTGCCTCTTTAAAAACATTTTTTTAATCTGGAAAAACAGGACTTGGAATATTTGCTGGGTCTAGTGAAACTTGACTTTGATGAGTGGTCTTTGAGTGGAATGGAAAGAACCACTTTGTCAAATGGGCTACCCCTTCTGGCACATCCCGACTTAGTGACCCCAGGCAAGTCAGTTAACCACCTCTCAGTGCCTGCCCCAAGCAACAGAGCCGAGGCCAATCTACATTGGGAGAGAGTTTCTCAGGGGATGCTTCCTAGACCAGTGAAATCACAGGTCTGGTTGAAAAAAAAAATTTAGAATTGAAGAGATCTTAACAGTCACTGAATCCAACCCTTTCTTTTTATAGATGAGGAAATCAGGACCCTTGAGAGGTAAACAGCTTTCCCAAAGTTATATGAGTATTAAATAGAAGAACCAGGATGTGAAATCTCTTGATTCCAAATACTTCCCCTTTATCAGGCTGATTTAGTTTTTCTTTGTTACAAGAGAAGATTCAGTTGTTGGGGGAGGGGGCAGGGTTTTATATATAGCACTGACTGTGATTCAAAACAAAATTTGATAATACAACTTATTAGAAACAGAGAAACAGGCAGACCCACCTTCCTGTTTGCAGATTCTTGCTCCCAGACCTTTGCTCATGCTACTCACCTGCCAGGAATGCCCTCTGTACCTTTTCTACCTCTCAAAATCCTGCCTTATTCTTCAAGACCCTGTTCAAATGCTGCCATCTCCATTAAGCACCCAAGCATTCACTATATATTCAATAAATGCATTCATCACGAGACAGTGGGTTCAGAATGACATTTCATTTATAGGAGTTAACTAATCTTAATAGAAAATTATCTCTCTAAAATAAATGTGAAAACCCAAACCCCAAGAGTATATTAGAATAGACCTTTTCTTATGCATTACTATAAGAGGATATCACAAAATTACAAGCCTTCTGATACAGGGGTATCTACTTAAGGACAACCCAGGGTAGAAAAGTACAAATTTCTTCATGTATTTATTTTTATTCTCTCAGGTTACCAGGGAAGGAAATTTGGGGGTGATAGCCAAAGGAGGCTTAGTGTCTATCACCAAGGTTCTTTTAAAAAATGAGCTTCCATTTTGCATTTAAATGTAGTTTGACTTATAAAAGGAAAAATAGATTTACACATTTCTCAGGAACACATCACTTCCAATGCCTAAAGTGACCTGCCCTTTTTGAATGAAAAGCCCTCCAACCTACCTAGCCAGATTTATGCCATCTGAATCTGCCTTCCAATGCAGCACAGCACTTAGCATGGTGTCAGGCACTAAGTAGGTGCTTAATAAATGCTTGTTGATTGATTAATCAATAGTTGTTGAGTAGTTTCAGTTGTGTCCAACTCTTTGTGACCCCATTTGGGGTTTTCTTGGCAGAGATTATTGGAGTGCTTTGTCATTTTCTTCATCAGCTCATTTGACAGATGAGGAAACTGAGGCAAACAAGGTTAAATGACTTGCCCAGGGTCACACAGCTAGTGAATGTCTGATACCAAATTTGAACTGAGGTCCTGTTCGATCTACTGTTCTACCTAGCTGCCTAATTGATAGTAGGTACTCAATAAATATTCACAGATCATAGATTTTGAACAAGAAGGGACCTTAGAGGTCTCTCATTTTTATAAATGAGAAAATTGAGACCCAAAGGTAAGTTAGGTGACTTACCCAAGGTCACACAGGTACCTACAGAACAAGCTTAGATTTAAACCCAGCACCCCTGATGCCATGCCCAGCATCCTTTCCTCTACGGCTATAGTGCTTCTTTTAATCAGTCATCTAGCATTCAGTGCTTGCTGTGTGCTAGGCCTCGTGCCAGATGCTGGAGATCCAGAGACAAAAATGAAATAACCTTGCCTTTGAGGAAGTGACATTCACCCGGGAGAGCTCATAAGTAAGACTGTACAAAATAGATAATGAATTAAGTACAAGGTAATTGGGAGGGGGAAGCACCAGCAGCTGGGGGCGGGGATCAGGAAAGGTCTCCTGTAGGAGGGGAGCTTGGAATGAAACGAAGGAACACCAGGAGGATTTGCAGCCAGTGACAACCACCGAAGCACCAGCTTTTTATTTTAGGATTCATGCTTGTAAGGTTCCCCTCCATCCTCTGGGCAGGGAGCGAATTCTGAAGAGAAGGGTCAGGGAGACAGGGCTGATAGCAACAGAGTACTAGCTAAGTTGAGTCACAGCCTTGTTATGTGGTTATGTAAGAGACTTCAGAGCCAACAACTAGAGCAGAAATTGAGTGCTGAGCCTCACGTCTGATATGCTCCCAGTGAACCTTTTCTTTGTCCTGAGAAGTTGGCAGTTCTGTTTCTTGCCCTAATCCCTGTTTTCACTCCCCCATGCAGGGAGCCTGAAACCGGGCTCTTATCCAGCAGGCCTCGATAGGCTCTGAGAACACAGAGGCACTAATGGCAGTTTGAATATGGCAGACACAGAGACCTTTCATTAGCTGAGGCTTCTTGAGTTGAGTTAAATAAATGAAGCATCCAAACAAAAATCAGGAATGCTCAGGGCCTTTGCTTCTGTTTGGGTTTCTCCAGCCAAGACTGTTACAGCTATAATAATAGATCCCATTTTAATCTATAGCTCGATGTTCATTAGTACAAGTATTTTTCCCATTTTACAATTGAGCAAAGAGGCTTAGAAAGGTGAAATGACTCACTTTAGTCACACAGATAGGAAAGGCAGGCCTTTAGATCTCAGATTTCTGCCCTCTGATTCCAAATCTCTCAATCTTGCTACTGTGCCATGTTGCCTTCCTATTTAAGTGAAAATTTTTTTAAAATTCTTTTTTAGATTTTCAAAAATTATCTGGTAAAGTATTAACCAATCAACCACCTAGCATTCATTAAGCACCTGCAGTGTTGCCAAACAATGCTAGGGCCTCAAGGATAGAAACAAAACAGTTTCTGCCCTCAAGGAGCTAACATTCCAGAGAGATGTATACATATACAGTCAATCCTCGACATTTGTGGGTTTGACTTTCTCTGACTTCAAATATTTGGGTGATTTTATTAGTAGCCCTGTTTTCACTTTCCCATTGGCAATCTCAAATGTGAAACTATGCACAGTAGAGGGAATACATGAAAGGGGTTATGTGGCAAGTTTATAGCCACAAAAAGGAGGAAAGTATTTATAAAAGTGTTGGTGAATCCACACCAGAAAGTACTAACCTCTTAAGGGAGATTAGAGATGGAGAGTTGTCCTTTACTCATTTTTACCTTCTTCTGACATTGCTACCCGTCCCTGTATGCAGAAAAGTGTATTTTCAGCAATTTCTAGAGAAAGATGACAGTTTTTGGTGGTCACAGGAATCTAACGCCCTCTTTCCTATAGGTCCAATGTATCAACATTCACAGTTTTGATTTTTACCATTTTCTATGAATCAAAAGTTGAGGATTAACTGTATAAGTATACATACAACTTAGGAATAATGACTGGGCCCTGATTTCATTGATATAGAGGGCTGAAAACTTGCTTTACCAATGCAGATTGGCCCATTCTCTACAATGTATGGTCTTAAAGAGTTGCCTAGATTATCGCTTCTTAAACTGTGGGTCGTGATCAACAGTAAAAGATTTCTGAATGTGCAATGACCAAAAATTAATTCAAAATCAAACGCAATGAATCTGAGGTGTTTCTGGTAGCATTTGCCCGCGTTATATTGTACTTCACCGAAGCCGAGGTTCTGAACACAAAGTATGTACACTTTGTACTGCTCATGCTCTCAGGCCAGGCAACACCAAGGAAGGCCGCTAAAGCACAAAAAGGGATTGCCAATGGACATAGGCATATGCTTCTTCTCAAAGGAGCTATTATCAGATTAGGGAATTCCCCTAAGAAAAAATTAGGAAATTCCTTTCACCCAAAGGGGAAGGCCCTGACCTAGAACACAGAGAAATTAAGTGACACGCCTATAGTCACAAAACCATGTGTCAGGAATAGCACTCAAACCCAGGCCTTCCTGTTGTTGGAGCCAGCTCTCTATCTCCTGTGCCATACTGCCTCTCTTTTTAATAAATATATGTATGTATAAATGAGTTAATTGAAAAAAGCATTTATTAAGCATTTACTGTGTACAAAACACTGTGTTAAGCACTGGGAATACAAACAGGAAAGCCAGACAGCCCCCACTTTCAGGGATTTTACGGAGAAGACCGCACAAAAAGTTCCAGTTACAAGTCAGGCGGAAAGGTCTCGTGGTCGGGGCAGCTGGGTGGTGCAGTGGGTAGAGCACCGGCCCTGGAGTCAGGAAGACCTGAGTTCAAATCCGGCCTCAGACACATAACACTCACTAGCTGTGTAACCCTGGGCAAGTTGCCCCATTAACCCCCATTGCCTAGCCAAAAAAAAAAGAAAGGTCTTGTGGTCCTTAGGGCACAGTGGCAAACCAGAGAGTAAGGCATCTTCTTTAATGTCACTCTGTAGATAAAACTGTATCTGCTTCTGATGATGATCCATTTGACATTGCCAAGGATTTTGGTAGAATTAACTTTCTTTTTTGGGTCTTCAGTAGCTATGGGTACTGAGGAAGTAAGGACTATAGCACTTGCAGAAACATTTGAGAGATTGAACCTTCATAAGTTCCCTTGGAAGATGATTGCAGGGTCTGGCCTGGTAGTAGGGTTGATGTTCTGGAGGCGCTGCTTGTCCTGGGGCTCCTGGGCTTACCTAGTGGTCAGTCAGTGGTTGGTGACATTAGGGCAGGAAGGATGGGTCCCTTCTACACCAGGTTTGGTCACTTCAATGATGGTACGTACAAAATAAATACATAAACACAAGATAATTTTTGGGAGGAATGTATGTTTATTTTCTTATTTTGTTCCTATTGACAGCTGTTGGTGGGGAGGGGAAATTGAGAAGAGGCATCATGTAGGACATGATATTTGAGTTGAATTTTGCAGGAAATTACAGAAGACTATTAGAATGTCCAATCAACCAAGCATTTATATTATAAACATTTTAAATTAATGTTAATAATTGTTTTATCTGTGTGACTGGGCAGGAAGAACTACCAACAGGGGCATCCTTTCCCCTCTCCTCTTTGTCCCTCCACCAAGAGCCTATGCTGCCTAGGTCTCATCTGGGTCTGCCAGAAGGGAAGAACTACATAGCTCTTCATGCAACTTGGATGACCTGGGAGTCACCAACTAAAAGGACCACCAGGCCTTTCTGTCAACTCTGCCACTGAGATCTAAAGTCCACTAGGTCTTCCTATCTACCCTATTTCTAGGCCTTCCAGACCCCTGGACATTATCATTTAGCCTGCTGGTATACCATAAGGACCCTTGGGCCTTTTCATTTGCCCTGATTCAATACCCTTAGAACTTATGCTCTACAGCTGAACTCTTTTATATATGTTCTCTCCTCCAATTGGAGTGCGAATTCTTTGGGAGTCAGGACCATCTTATCCCCCCTTCCCCCACCCTCCATTATTTATACCAATAGTGCTTGGCACTAAGTAAGCATTTAATAAATGTTTTTTTCATTCATTCATCCTGTGTACCAGGAAACTATGCTATTCACTGAGGATACCAAGACAACCTTTTCTAGATCTAACACATACAAACACTCACAGACAGGTACACAAGCATACATATTTATTTGAGAGCATAATTTCAACATCAAGACATATGACACCTATTTTTTTTAAAAGTTAATGATCAATTAACATTTGAATACCAGATGAGGGTTCCAAAGAACAAAGATCTGAAGTTGTATGGGTTCCAGTCTACTTGATACAGATGAGCCCAAGATTTTGGGAGAGGCAAAGAAGAGAGCTGAAATTAAAAGGAGAGAGGAGAGAATCTCTTTGGGCCAAGTAGGCAGTAGACAGACTCTGCCTTGCATGATGCCTGAATTCTAAACTTGTATTCTCATTGTAGTAGAGAATGTCTGTCATGCTGGATTCGGGTAGATAGAGTCAGGAAGATGTGAATTCAAATCCCACCTCTGACACTTACTAGCTGTGTGACCCTGGGTAAGTCCCTTTAAGCCCTATGTGCCTTAGATATCTCCCTAGAATTTACCTGCCATCATACAGTTATACTCACTTGATCTTGGGTTGATTACGTCACCTCTTTTCCTCATCTGTAAAATTAGTAAGCAATGGAAAGTAGTGACCTCTAAGTGACCTTCTAACTCTAAATCTGTAATCCTAGGAATCACACCTTCCTTTTTGGGTGGAAGGAATTTCCTAATTCTTTCTTAGGGGACTGGGAATTCCCTAGTCTGACAATAGCTCCTTTGAGAAGTATATGCCTGTGTCTTTATTGAGAGTGAGAATACATTCAAGGGAAGAGGTGTTTAGTAAAAGATTGTAGAGGTTGGGTGTCAAAAGGAACCAAGTTCACTTCCAGAAGGTTTCAGGGCCCCTATAGCAATTTATGGGAGGATATGGACAAGAATTACACAGTTTAGGCAGACACAGATGGTTTGTGATCTGTTCCATTGTGGGGGGGGAACATAAAAACTGGGGGAGATAGCAGATCTAGGGGAGCATTGAAGGTACCTAAGTGGGTCTGGAAAATTCAGTTATGCAGGTATGATGATTGGATAGGATCAGAACCCAGGCCCAAACACTATATTTCATTAGGGTGGGCACCCAGGGAATTTTTTTTCAACAAACATTTATTGACTAATAGTAAAGGATGATATTTGTGTTCATCAAATAAGGTAAAGAAATTAATGCTCAATGAAATTTAATATTTAAATTTTAACAATTATATTTTACTTTAAAATATTTACTTAAAAAATGAGACACAACCATACATAACCATGCAGAGACGTTTGACAGATTGAACCTTCAAAGGTTTACTTGAAAGATGATTGATATACTCTATAGACCTGCCTGATCAGAGCAGATCCCTATGTTTATTGGGTTTACCTCCCTCTATGGCAATCAATCAATTCATAAGCCCAATATTGTGCCATGCACACTAGAGGTACAAAGACAAAAATGAAACAGTTCCTGCCCTCAGGTAGTTTATATTCTATTGGGAGAGGCAATATCTGCATATAGGAATATATATAATAAATGCAAGGTAGTTTTGGGGAAGAGAGCACTCTAACTGATGGGATAAGGAAAGGCTTCATGTAGAAGTTAGAGTTTGAGCTGAGGTTTTTGTTTGTTTGTTTGTTTGTTTTTTGACTAGGCAATGGGGTTGAGTGACTTGCCCAGCCCAGGGTCACACAGCTAGTAAGTGTTATGTGTCTGAGGCCAGATTTGAACTCAGGTCCTCCTGAATCAAGGGCCAGTACTCTATCTACTGTGCCATTTAGCTGCCCCATGAGCTGAGTTTTGAAGGAAGTTAGAGCACTTATGAGTCTGAGAGGAGGAGAGAGTACATTCCAGGCATACAGGACAGCCATGCAAGGTATAGAGATAGAAGTTGGATTGTCATGTGCGAGAAAATCCTTTACTCTGGGGAGATTAGTTTGTCCTGATAATCCTGCATTAGAGGTGTTTTAGGGGCCATTTCTACATTAGTAGGGAGAGTGGACTGGATGCTCTCTGAGAATTCTCCTAATTCTAAGATTCTGTTCTAGAATTCTGTTCACTGCCCCTAGAACACACCATTCATAGAACACATCTTTTCTCCCCAGCATTGTCTCCATATGTGGAATCAATGAACAAATATTTATTGAGAATCCACTGAGGGCAAGGTGCCAGACCTACCTAAATCCTAATTGTTCAAGACCCAGCTCAGACCTCACCTCCATGGAACCTTCCCTAATTGACTCAACAAGTGGTGATCTGTCCCACTTCTGAACTTCCAAGAGTCTTATTGTCTATATTGTGCATTTTAATTTCTACACCCGCAATAATTAGCATTCATCATTTTCCTAGCCGTATAAGCTCCTTGAGGGCAAGGACTGTGTCTTAGGTCTTTCTCACTTGGTGCTACTAGTGAAGTGTTGGGCATGTAGTGGGAGTAAAAAGCAATGAACCAGAGAAGAAAAAATCGCCCAATTAGAAGAGAACACCAGGCATATTCAAGGAGCTGAAATGTAGAGAAGGCAAGGGGTGATGCCTGGTGGCAACTGTCTAGCACATAGTAGGTGGTTGCAAACCACAGCTGTCCTCTCTGCCCTGGAACTGAAACCAGGGACTCTGCTCTCCTGCAAGTGCCCACAGCCAACCCTGCCCCTCTGCTACTGAACTCAGCAGGTGTGTGCTAGCTCCTCCTAGCAGCCACAGCCCAGGTCATCTGGTCTGCACAGCTGTGCTTGGCATCCCTCGACAGTGGAAGGTCCTTCAATCTTTTCCTACTCAGCCATCAGACCCCCACACTGTCTTCTAGATGAAAGCTTCTGATGCGGAGGCTGCCTCTCTACCAGCTACCCCTAGGGCTTGTTCTTTATTTGTTGATTCTGCAGTGTTTGCACTTTACTCAACTGAGCTTCTACCCCTGGATGTTGGGTCTTTCTTGGGGTCTTCTCAAGTTGTCTTAGGAGGACAACTGCTTTGCCCCGTGTTTATTTCTGCTTCTCTGAGGCAATGTTCTGTCTTTTTTTATGGAGGAAATTTGGAGAGCTGAAAGTTTTCTGACCTATTACACCATCTTCCCAGAATCCTTGGAAAAAACAAACAAACAAACAAACAAGGGGATTGACAATTCCAAAGTCCTCAGGATGAAAAAATGTTACCTACTGCCAGTGAGAGAACTGATGAACTCCTGAGTGCAAATTGAAGCATATTCTTTTTCACTTTTTAAATTTTTCTTGCCATTTTGTATGACTTCATCTGTGTAATGGCTATTATATTTCTTGCCTTCTCAATGAGTGGGGGAGAGAATTTGGAATTGAAAATAAAAAATAAAACAATGAAAGGGATCCAAGCTATCAATAGCCATATGAAAAAAAAATGCTTCAAATCACTAATAATTAGAGAAATACAAAATAAAACCACTCTGAGATATCACTTCACACCTATCAGATTGGCTAGCGTGACAAAAAAAGGAAAATGAAAATTGCTGGGAGAAAGTGGGGAAAACGGTATAGTAATGCACTGTTGGAGCTGTCCAATTCTTCTGGAAAGCAATTTGGAACTATGCCCCAAAAGGCTATCATATAACTTTGTGCATATAACTTTGACCCACAAATACAGCCTCTAGGGCTGTTTCCCCAAGGTGATCAAAGAAAGAAAATGGACCTATACATACAAAAATATTTATAGCAGATCTTTTTGTTGTGGCAAAGAATTGGAAACTGAGAATATATCTATCAATTGGGGAATGGTTGAACAAGTTATGGTATATGTATGTGATAGAATACTATTGCGTAATAAAAAAAGATGAAGAGAATGATTTCAGAGAAACCTAGGAAGACTTACATGAACTGATGCAAAGTGAAGTGAGCAGAAACAGGAGAATAATTACACAGAAACAGCAATATTGTAAACAACTTAAGGGAAATGGCAGTGTGAGGTGCACTAGGGGTGTCAAACTCAAATAGAAATGGGGGCCACTAAGCTATACATAAGCATCCCTGCGGGGTGCATATTGACTTAATTTTAAAAAGTAATGTTATTTATGTTTTATTGTATTTTAATTTATTTTATTAAATATTTCTCAATTACATTTTAATCTGGTTCTGGGGCATTCTGGAGTGTTGTGATCTGGACTGCATGTTTGACACCTCTGATATAGATGATTGAGAATGGACTTCAGAGTCAGAAAGACCTGGGTTCCACTCCAACCTCTGACTGAGCGACTCTGCATGAGTCACTTAATCTTTCAATGGCCCAGGCAATTCTAAGACTATAAACTGAAGTTAGTCAACAAATGTTGATTAAACACTTAGTATGTGCCAGGCACTATACTAAGAACTGGGGGTACAAAGAAGGCAAAAATATGGTCTCTGCCCTCCAGGACCTCACATTCTAATAATGAAGATGATGTACAAATAACTATGTACTTGCAAGATATAGACAATGTAAATGGAAGGTAATTTCAGAGGGAATGCATTAGGGTTTGGGGGAGGGGAAGGAATAACTGGGAAAATCCTCCTTCAACCTAATGGATGAAGAATGCTTATTGTATATCTTTGGATGGACCACTCAGAGCTACCCTCATCATATAGATCTGGGGGACTACTGAAGACCTGAGGGAAAATGTTCTTACCTCCAAAGTCCTTGGCACTGTCAAATGCTTCAACAGCCAAAGAGGACATAGTTTTTTCCAATGGAAATAACATTAAAGAAGATGCATTACTGTGCACTTGGCTGCTATACCCAAAGGACCACTGACCTTTCCATTTGACTTACAGCTGAAATCTCTTATATATTTTGCCTCTCTTATTAGAATATGAGCTCTTTGAGAGTAGAAAGTGTCTTGCCTTTCAATTTGTATCCCCAGTACTCATCACAGTGTTTTACAAACACTAAGTGCTTAATAAATATCTTTTCTTTTATTCATTCCTGGACAATGAGCCCAGCCTAGAATACAACAGCATATTGGCAGGCTGCATTGCCTTTGAGAAATTGCTTATTGCTTTTAATGACCTCCAAGCTTCTCTCTGAAACAATGACCCACTTTTTAAAACAATGATGTTTCCAGAGCTGTTGTATGTATGCCAATCTCTGAAGAATTGAACTTGAAGGTCACCCATGGTGGAGATGAGTAGGTACAACACAATTCTAATGATGAATCATGTTAGAGGAGTGGCCTATAAGATATGATCAGGAAGTTGGAGGTCCAGAAAAGATGGTGGTCTGGTCATGTGTTGAGAGCAAGTGATGGCCAGTAAACAGTTATATCGTCCATTGGTATCCATAGAGTGTCAAAAGATTTAGAAGAGTCAATACACTAAGTGGAGAAGATTTATTGGGGAGCACAGACAAGAGTCACAGAAGATGAGGGGCATGGATGGATTGCAAGCTGTAACACTGGAAGGAGTACCAACATTGGTGAGATCATTTGAGTTGAGTCATTTCAGTCATGTCTGACTTTCCGTGACCCCACTTGGGGTTTTTTTGGCAAAGATACTAGCGTGGTTTGCCATTTCCTTCTCTGGTTCATTTTACAGATGAGGAAACTGAGGCAAACCGAGTTAAGTGACTTGCCCAGGGTAACACAACTAGTACATGTCTGAGGCGGGGATTTGAACTCAGAAAGAGGAGTCTTCCTGACTCCAGGCCTGGCAACTCTATCCACTGTGCCACCTAGCTGCCCAGGAAAATTATAGTAAAGGATAACATATAGACAGCCAGAGTGCTACACAGATGCCCACTGAATGTGAAGAACTAAAGGAAAGAATGAAGGCCCCCTAGTGCACGGAGTAGTAGAGACAGCTGGACATAGAAAAAAGAAGACTCTGGAGTGAGAGGACCTGAATTCAAATTCCACCTCTGCTGCTTACCAGTGTGACTTTGGTCAAGTCACTTACCTCCCTGGACCACAGTTTCCTTCTCTGTAAAGTGAAGGAGTTGGACTGTGGAGTCTTTGAGGCCCCTTCCAGCTTTAGATCTGCCATTCTATAACATGGCAAAGTCACATAGGGTGAGAAGGAAGGGATAGACTGTGGTGTGCAGGGCTGGGAGGAATACCCCATGGATCACTCACAGCTCCACTGAAGTATCACTTTGCCACATCTACAACCTGACTCATGAGGGAATCGAGGGGATTAGGTCATCAAGTGGGTAATTGTGGGAACTGAGTGAACCACACTGACTCCATCCTGTGACTCAATTCTGGAGCTAGCTCAGTTCCCTTTCTATTCAATTATGGGTCTGGTCCAAATTCTGTCTTGTGAGAAGACTTGTGGGAATTGCGAGAAAATTTTTTTATATGGTTTGAATGTAGCCCTGTGGGACTGGAAAGCTGGACCCATCCCTACTTGCTGCTTAGAGACCCCTTACTAAGGACCTGGGTTATGCTGACCAGAAACCCAGTCAGATCCAAAGATTGATGCAAGGAGTTTTCTCACAATTGCACATCTCAAGCAATTCATATGTCTTATCTGAAAACTGACTCCATACTGATCAATCATTTGTTGTTTCCATGTTCCTTTGATTGTTTATAGACACTTGGAAGGGTAGTGGACTACCTCCTTTTCTGAATTCAGAGAATTCATTCAGAGAATCTTCCCCTCCCAACTTGGAAAGTCTCCAATTTTTCAGCCAATTAGAAATCAAATTGCCTAATGTTGCATTGTTAACTTTTAATTAATTGGCCTTATTTAACTGTTTTTAATGTATAAAAGTCTGTTTCCTCCTGTATTCTGGGTCCAGCCTTAAGCTGAGGAAGAGGCCCTGGTCCCAATTTGTTAGGCAATTGGCATGCGGGTGCTTAAAAAATCAAAATGCTGAGAAGCTTGAACCTTTGTTTCCTCAGTCATTTCATCTTTCGCCCACCACACATAGTAGCTGCTTAGTAAATGCTGAATTCCTGACATCCAATGGGCAGGCACCTGGATTTTGTCTAGATTTGGCATTCAGATTCCAAGAGTTGGAAGGGACCCCAGAGATCATTACCTAAATCTCTTCCTAACTCTATGTAAAATGAAATGGAAAGATCCCTGCCTCCTCTCTTTCCTCTCTGTTTCTGCATTTCTTTCTCTCTCTCCCCATCTCCTCTGTCCCTCCCTCCATTACTGCTCTCTGTTCCTCCCTGTCTCCTCCTTCCTTCTCTCTCCTCTTCTTTCTTATACCCTTTTCTGTCTCTCTTTTCATCTTCTCTCTTTCTATCTCCCTGACTTTTTCTTCCCCCTTCCCATCTCCTTTCTTTCTCCTTTGTCTATCTCTATCTTTGTTTCTCTCCCTATCTCCTCTGCCTATCTTCCTGATTCTTTTTCTTTCCCCCTCTCCCCACCCTTCTCCATCTCCTGTCTCTTTCTCCTCCATCTCTCTCTTATGCTCTTTTTCTGTCTCTGTCTTTCTCTCATCTCTACCTCCCTCCTTTTCCTTTCTCTGTTTCCAACTCTCTCTCTCTGTCTCTCTCCCTCATTAAATAATTTTGATAAATTCCCAGGACACTCTATCTAGTTTCTCCTTTCATGACAGCTGTGGTCCTAGGAGAGGGACTACGGGAAGATCAGACGTTCTTGTCTGTTATTTGCTAAGAACAGTGACGTTCTGTGTGAGCAGAGACATGAATTTCACATTTAAAGAACCGAGCTGGTGATGTTTGGTCGATTGAATTTTTCCTCTTTTTTCCCCCTTAATCCTCTTTCTTTAGGAAGGCTGTGAGCAGATTAGTTGAGGTTTGTAGGAAAGGAGGCAAAATGTATTGAAAATAAAGGAAACTTGGAAAGGCCAGGGATAGAGGTTAATTGCAGCTAACAGTTTGCCTGTAGATTTAAGCAAAGCCTCCCTCTCCCCAGGGAGAACTCTGCCGATGCTTAATGCCTCTTAAGCTTAGAGTCAGCAGGAAGCACACGTTCTGCCTTCTTTCTGGTACCCCTCTTCCTCTTCAATCTCTGCTCATCCTCTCACCATGTCCCTCATCTCTTTATGGTGATCTAGAAAATTCCCATAAGGGGCTAGAATCTTCACAAACCATGCTACCCTCTGTATTTTTTGCCTCCCTGCATAGGTGGCTTAGATATGGCTCTCTGCAGAAGGCCTGACCTTAAGCAAAATAAGCTAAATTGGAGATACTCTCAAAGGGAAGGCACTAGCCTTAAGGGGGTAGGGAAAGGCTTCTTGCAGAAGGTGGGATTTTAGCTGAGACCTGAAGGAAGCCAGCAGATGGACACAAGGAGGAAGAGAATTCTAGGCATAGAGGACTGCCAGAGATAGTGTCTTGTGGAAGGAACAGCAAGGAGGCCAAAGTTATTGAATAGTGAAGTATGTGGAAGAGAGTAAAGTGTAAGAAGACTGGGAAGGTAGAAAAGGTACTGGATAGTGTTTCTAGACTAGGTTCTAGTCAGAGGACCTGGGTCTAAATCTCTGTTTGGATAGCTCAGATTGGTCTCTTCCTTGACCAGTTCAACCCAAAATGATCTCTCCCACCCTTGAAATCCTATGGTTTTTCCTCCCCATAACCCTCATTCGACCTTTAATCACATATTGTCTGAAGGTAGATATTGTATTCTGGATTGAATTTCTATAACTGTATGTATGGTGCAGCTAGGTGGTGCAGTGGATAGAGCACTGGGCTTGGAGTCAGGAGGACTCATCTTCAGGACTTCAAATCTGTACTCTTACTAGCTATGTGACCCTGGGCAAGTCACTTAACCCTCTTTGCCTCAGTTTACTCATCTGTAAAATGAGCTGGAGAAGGAAATGGCAAACCACTCCAGTATCTCTGCCAAGAAAACCCCACAATTGTGGTCCTGAAGAGTCAGGGGAACCTAAAACAAATGAGCAACAACAAACTGTATGTCTTGTGTCCCTGATTAGATAATAAGCTCTTTGGGATCATTCCCCATACCACGTACAACAGTACTCATTTAGCCTAGATATGTTAATTCTTCATGAAACTGTTATTTCTTCAGTATGGGCTCTCCCTTCATCCATACAAATTACAACTGAAATTTCTCACCCTGTGGCCATTCTAGTGAGCCTTTCTAAATTAAACTTACCAAGGCTGGTTTTCAGACAAAGGACATGGAGGGAACCATGTAGTGTGGGGTTTTTCCAGGGCTTCTGTTAGGCTGGTATAGCCTTCTAGTCAGTCAGTAAACATTTATTAAGCACCTATTGTGTGCCAGGCACTGTGTTAAGTGCTGCAGATACAAAGAAAGGTAAAAGATAATTCTCTGTTCTCAAGGAGCTCACAGTGTATGGGGTGGGCCATGCAAACTACTATGGAGAAACAAGCTGCATACAGGATAAATTGGAGATAATCTATAAGGGAAGGAACTAGCCTTAAAGGGGATTGGGAAAGGCTTTCTATAGAAGGTGAGATTTTACCTGGGACTTGAAGGAAGCCAGGAGGGGGAGACAAGGAGAGAGAGCATTCCAGGAATGGGGCACAGCCAGTAAAAATGCTCTGGGGCTGGAGGTAGAATGCCTTGAACCCCGGGTCACCCTCAAACCATGAGGGAGCACCAAAAAGGACCTTAGTGGAAGATTCAGCATATGCTCTATAAATATTTATTGAATGAATGAATGAATATATTGTAATTGGATTTTGAATTCAGTCATGGAGTAGAGTAACAAACATTTATGAAGTGTTGCCTATATGCTAGGCACTGTTTTAAATGTTGGAGACACAAAGACAAAAGAAAATTAAATATTCCCTGCCCTCGAGAAGCTTACAATTGAGCCAAAGATGTGTGTGTGTTTTACATATATAGGTATTATATTTAGATATGTGTATTATGTATAATGTGTATACTATATATTTATATAGTAATTTAAAATAGCTTATATTAATATAGATATAATAGATGCCATTATGTATTATATCTATAATTATATAGAACATACACACACATATATCTATGTCTATATCTATATCTATATATATACAACATATGATAACTTGGGGGCTGGGGGAGGACACCTAGAATCTGGGGGATTTTTGGATGAAATTTGTTTTCATTCTGCTCAAAGGACAGTAATAATGTCTAAAAGGAAATTATATTGGAGATTTCTGCAGTAGAGTTATTATAGCTGTAACAGAGGCCCTCTTTTCTTTGTTTCTTCCTGACAGTCCTTTGTTTGATTTTTCTCCAATTCATTTTAATAGGATGCTGGCATGGGTAGCAATAGATGAAATGTTATTACAGATTTTAAAGAAATTAATTGATTTTGTTGAAGAAGGCTGGTCTAAACCCTAGTCCCAATGCCTGAGGGGAGAGGTATTGCAAACATCAGAAAATGAAGCATTTTGAATTCCTTATAAAAATGCATTTTTCTTAAGGAATGATGAGAATGATGATGATATTTATCACTAATGAGAAAATGAAATGCTAGAGAGAGGAAGTGACTTCTCTATAATCTCCTAGTGATCAAAGGCAAAGATGATGCACTCAGTTATTCAAACTTTAATTCAAAGCCTCCAGGGAGTGAAGCAATGTACTGGGCACTGTGGGAATCCAGAAGAAAATAAGATTTAGCTCTCCTTCAAAGAACATATTATTTACTCGGGGAGAGAGAACATACATAGATTCATTAACAAGCAATATGTCAGAAAATATAAGATAGCCGAGTACCACCTCGTGTAAGTTCTGCAATAACGGAGTAAAGCAATGGAGCAGAATTCAATGGGAGGAGTTATGTTAGTGTCAGGATCATCCAAACTAATGTAGTTTTATATTATAGCAGCCTTTGAATCTTCAGGCTTGGTTCTAACCACACTCTAGAAAGTCAGTCATTAGTTTTTGCTACAGCAAAAAGCATATAAAAAGGTTTCCTGCCTGAGGCAGGCAATGCCTTATTTCAAGAACATCTTGTCTTTGGGATATTGTCTCTTCTTTTGCTCCCCCTATTACCACAGTGGGTAATGAGATAGGGAGTCGATAAGGATAGAGTAGAAGTTGATGAAAAACAGTGAGAGCCCAGCTCTCTCTGCTCCCATCCATAGAAAAGCTTTGGATTTAGAATTGGGCCTTGAGTTCAAAGGCTTGCTTTGCACTTACTACTTGTTTGAGCAAGTCCTTTATTTTTCTGGGTCTCAGTTTCCTAAAATGTAAAATGAACAGCTTAGTCTAAATGATCTTTAAAGTCTTAAAAGTTCCAAATCCTGTGTTCCTACTATAAATTTGAAATAGGTGAAATCAGTTTGGTTTTTGTGATTTTCTTCAGCAGTCCTGGAGGAAGAAGAGAGAAATTGGATTGAGATTCATAGGCATTAACTTCAACAGAGGAAGTTCATCTGGGCATATGCTGTAGTTAGTGAGGTGCCAATGCCATTGCTGGTAATGGGGAAGTACTTGCTTAGGAGAAGAAAGGATAATTTTTGATCTGTGAAATTCCGGTTTTGGTCATAAGCAAGTAACCACAGGTGATGAAACTAGTTGGAAAGCTGAAACAGAAGAGGTAGTACATAGAGGGTATAGCAGTAGTGGGTTCAGAAACCAGAAGGATATAAAGAGAAGATTAAGGCACCAGCCCTGAAGTCAAGAGGACCTGAGTTCAAATCCAGCCTCAGACATTTACTTGCTGTTTGAACCTGGACAAGTCCCTTAACCCCTATTGCCTCCAGAGAGAGAGAGAGAGAGAGAGAGAGAGAGAAAGAGAGAAGATTAAGGCAGGATGTCCTAAGTCTATGCAAACAGTTGTCAATTGGGGGGTGGGCAGGAGCTGAACAAGAGGAACAAAGCAGGTAACCAAAGTAACAGGCCAAGATTCAGCCATCCTGAGAACCTCAGAAAGTAAGGGACCAGGAGTTGCATGCCAACCTGTCCATGACAATAATGGTAAATAATAGACTTAAAAAGGTCACATCGTTTGCAAATTAGAGAAAAACAGAAGGAAGTACCTTTCACAACAATCGCTATAGAAGAAATTACTAACCAAACAAGGAATAATAAGGTGAAATAGATGTCTTAGATTACATGAAATTAAAAAGCAGTTGCATAAACAAAAATAATGCGAATGGAGTAATAGGGAGAAACTGTTGGATGGGAAGAGATCTTTCTTTCCATCAGATATTAATTTATTCCACAAGCATCTATCAAGTTCTTCTTCTGTGCCAGACGACATGTGGGCTGGTGGGGCAATAGGAGAGCAACAAAGATACAGATGACTCTCTGAAAAAAGTCAGCAAACCAAGATACAGAGGGTATTGACAAAATTATTTATGACCAAGGACCATTCCCCAATAGACAATTGGCTAGAGATTAGGAATGAATAGTCTCCAAAAGGAGAACTGGAGACCACTAATGATCATATGAAAGGTTGATCCAAATAATCGAGAGAAATATAAATTAAAACAACTGTGAGCCTTCACCTTTCACCTCTCAAACTGACAAAGATGACAAAAGATAGAGATGGTCAATGATGGAGAGGTTTCAGGAAGACGAGAAAGTAGGGGGAGAATTCACTATGAAGTATATCATTATTGCCAAGTCTTTCGGATTCCAGGATAGGGAAAGAATTGTGTCTATACTGTAAATTCAGTTGGCATTTCAGGAAGGAAGGAAGGAAATGAACATTTATTAAACACTTGCTATATGCAAGGCCTTGTGCTCAGTGCTTTATAAAAATTACCTTGTTTGATCCTCACAACAACCCTGAGAGGTAGGTGCTGTCATTACTCCCGTTTTACAGTTGATGGAAATGAGGCAGATAGATTAAATGACTTGCCCAGGGTCACACAGCTAGTAAGTGTCTGAGGCTGGATTTGAACTCTGCTCTTCCTGACTCCAGGTCAAGTGCTCTATATACACTGTACTAGCTGGAGAAGAGACTCCAATTCACTAGTAGGAGCTGGCTGTCATTGCCATAGGGGCTGTTGGTCAAGGATGTTACATACAGGACTGGCCTTATTGGTAAAAGGTGACTTATTGGTAAGAATTAATTCTAAGATCCCTTTTCAGCTCTAAGAGGCTATATGATGTCCTGGCACCTAAAGATTTTCCCCTAAATGATTGTCTTGATTTTGCCAACATTGAAAGTGATCTGCTACTTGTTTTTTCAATTGTAGAACTTCATAGAATTTCAGAGCGAGAAGAAAGTAGGCAGCTAGGTGCCATAGTGGATAGAAAACTGGACTGGGTGTCAGGAATACCTGAGTTTAGATACTACTTCAGACACTGGACTCTGGACAAATCACTCAACCTCTCACAGTCTCAGTTTCCTCATGTGTGATAGTAGCCCCTACCTTTCAGAATTGTTATGACAGTTAAGTGAGATAATGTATGAAAAAACACTTTGTTGTTGTTGCTGTTCAGTCATTTTCAGTTGTGTCTAACTCTTTGTGACCCCATTTGAGGTTTTCTTGGCAAAGATACTAAAGTGGTTTGCTATTTCCTTCTCCAGTTCATTTTATAGATGAGGAAACTGAGGCAAACAGAGTTAAATGATTTGCCCAGGGTCACAGAGCCAGTAAGTATCTGAGGCCAGATTTGCACTCAGGAAGATGAGTCTTCCTGACTCCAGGCCTGGCACTCTATGCACTGCACTACCTAGCTGCCCCATGAAAAGCACTTTGCAAACTTTCAAGCCATATATAAATTGTCAGCTATTATTTTTAGTACTTCCCCCTCCCAGTTTTACAGATGAGGAAATTGAGGTCTAAATGTAGGTAGTCCCGAGGTTCTAAATTCTAGCTGTAACTTTGAAAGCCTATGGTATCTTTTTTCCTTCACCCTCTTAAAAATACCACTGGCAAAGATCTTCCCACAGGCTTATTCCCACTGGCTTGGCTTTTGCCTACTCAGATGAGTTAATATTGGGAAACTTAGATATCATTGTATGCTCTCCCTTTAAGGTTGCTCCTAGTGCTGTTGAGGACCCTCAGTGACATTTGCCATCATTGAAATTTCTTTGAGTCTGTTACAGATAGGGCATAGTTGTTCCCTCTGAAGTCAGTGGACTTGCAATTCTGTTAGTTGCAACCAAATAAGTAATAAACATATGATTTTATTAAAATAATAGCATACATATTGATTAAATATTTATTTTTACATATCAGCATTAAGAAAAAATGTTATTTGAAACAAGATTTGAAGATAAACATTACCTAAGCACAGACTACCTTCTTTTACTATTATCAACTCTGCTCAGTCTCTGCTTGATTTACTTTACAGTTGGGATAAATTTCTGGAATGATCAATTCCCTGCCAACAATTCACTTTGAATTTTTTTTGGTATTGTCAGAAGCCTTCTGAGGCACATGAGAGTTCAGCAGTGCTTTGGCTAAACAGAAGTTTGGCTTAATGTCAGAGTTTTCTAAATATTTGCCTCATCACATCAGAGACTTTTTTTCCCTATATATTTGCCTCATGACCCCCTGCTGCTCACTCTGATTACCTAGCCAGGAAATCTATTCGGCAACAGATGGCTTTATATACCCTGTGTAGGCTTCCAAAATGTCTCTTTAGCCATTTTCTCTCCTCTACTTAGTCAGACCAAAAAATATGGAGAAAACTTCAGGGGTTTCTTCTACCTTGGATAAGCAAATCTACAAATCTAGTGATTATTTCCTTAATCAGGATATAGTTACCTGGGTGACCATGATGTCAATTATTCACTCATTTTTCTTTGAAGCTCACCCTCAGTCTGAAAGCTCTTTGTATGAAATACTAAGAATTAATGCCAATTAGCCCACTTTGCATTTTCCTTTGAAACCTATATTTATAAAAGGGCTTTGTCCTTTCTCCTTCTAACCTTTATGGTGGACAGAATAGCTATGAAATCAGGAATTTAAGCAGTGATCCTGTTAGAATAAAAACCCAAGAACTCAAAGCAGCGTGTTGTGGGGAAAGGAGAAAGAGTGCTGGATTTGGACCCAGAGGATCTTGGTGGAAATTATACTTCTACCATTTATTATCTGGGCAAATCAATTCATTTTTCTCAGGCCCCACCCACTCCGTCTTCAACTCTAAGATAAAAAATTGGGCCACATAACCAAAGAATTCCATTTCAACTCTTAAAAAACAAAACAAAATACAACTAGAATTTGGGTGACCTTGGCAGGTCATACTGCATCTCCTGGCCCCAGTTTCCTGACCTGTAAATGACCTATGCAACCCTGGGCAAATTTTTTGACATGTCTGGCACACTGTAGGTGCTTTATTCATGACGAATGAATGAATGCAAGAGTCAGAGAATGACTAGATAAAATGAATTGCTCAGGAAGTGAAGGTGGGCCAGATATAATGTCCCCTGGGCTGTACTGGCCCTTCCCAGACAAACAACCAAATGGTAAGAAGAGGTCTGGAGGCTCCAGATATTATGCGATGCCAGGACTGTTAGATCCAAAAGCTTTCCAGACCAGGGTTTTGTAACCTTCAGACTTTCAAACATACTTTCAGTGTTGCTGGAGCTTCAGGGGTCTGAGACAATTCAGGTTATTGCTCTATGGGCTCTGTTACTCTCTACTGGGAATCTGCAATATGGCATGTAAATTCGCCATTGTTAGGGTCAAGCTATCTGGTAGCTAGTCAGACCATACTGCTTTAGTGCCAAATCAAAATAGACATGTACCACTGATTAAGGAAAGTACCAGGTGGAGAGATGGTCACCTCCCTCCACTCTCTATAGAAAGCAGGAGCTGGGCTAGAAAGAAAACAAACCCAAACCATCTGTGTGGTATGGTTGATAGAATCACTAGAGCTGGAGTTATGATCCCGGGGCAAATCCTAACTCAGATACTGACTACCCGGTCACTATGGGCAAGTTGCCTAGCCTGCCTGAGGATGTTTCCTTATCCAGAAAATAGGAATAGTAAAAATCTGGTATCTTGTTAGAGAGTTGTCATGAGACTCAAGTAAGATAATATATATAAAGTGCTTCGCCACCTTTAGACCGCTATATAAATGTCGAGTTATTATCAGCAGAATATAAGCACTCTGAGGGCAGGGACTTATAATTTTTGTCTTCCAATTCCCAAAGCCGTACATATAATGGTTCCTTAATTAATGCTTCTAAATAAAATTGAACCAATGATAATGGTGTGAGGTAGAAGCTAGAACTTATTTTAATTTGCATACCCCCTTTTTTTTAGTGATTTGTAGCATTTTTCCATTTGGTGGTTGTTGGCTCTCATGTCTTCTCTAGAAAACTTTCTGTTCATATCCTTTGACCATTTAGCCATTGGGGAGGGGCTCTTGCTATATATTTGAATCAATTGCCTATATAGCTTGATTATTGGACCTTCATCAGGGAAATTTACTGCTCAGATTTTTTCCCAATTAACTCTCTTCTGCTTTTAACTGCACTGATTTTGTTTTCCAAAAACATTTAAATGTTCTGTAATTTAATTATCTGTTTTGATTCTCTCCCTTATTTGGTCAACTTTCTCCCTATCCATAGTTGTGAAACGTTATTTCCTCTTCTCTAATTTATTCATTATCTGACCTGTAAGATCTCATTCACGTATCCATTTGGAGCTTATTGTGGTATGTTGTGTGAGATATCCTAAATATGATTTTTGTTGCATTGCTTTGGTCTTCCAGTTTTGGGAACTGGAAACTTTCCAGTTTTCCTAGCAGTTTTTGTCAGATAGTAAGTTCTTCCTCCAGTAGTCAATGTCCTTGGATTTATCCAACGCTATGCTACTATGTTTGATTTCTTCTGGGTGTTATGGTGTACAAGTTTAAGAAGTACAAATAGTGAGAATGACTGGGAATAAGCTATGCAGAGCCATGATGGAAAAAATTCACCTGGCCAGGGATGGAGGGAGCAGATGGGGGGGAGCTCAGTTGGGGTGTAGCCTAAGGGGAAAGAGATATAGCCTAGCACAGACGTATCAAATTCCAGGTGTCAAGTCCTGGCAAAATTCTGGAGTGCTACTTGAACCAAATTATAATGTAATTGGGAAATGTGTAACAAAATCAAGGGCAATGAGGTGGCGCAGTGGATAGAGCACTGGGCTTGAATTCAAATCCAGTCTCAGATGTTTACCAGCTGTGTGACCCTGAGCAAGTCATTTAACCCTCTTTGCCTCAGTTTCCTCATCTGTAAAACAAGCTACAAAAGGTAATGGCAAACCACTGCAATATCTTTGCCAAGAAAACCCCAAATTAGTTCACAAAGAATCAAACACAACTGAAAAACGACTCAAGTGTAACAAAATAAATAAAAATATAGTACAACATAGATAATGCTAATTTGTGGTTTTCTAAGTCTGTATGTAGCCCATAGGGATCCATTTCTATTTGAGTTTGACACCATTGCCCTAGACACCTTATTCAGTTGTCTGGGGAATGGAGCTGAACAGGGGAGTGGATGGAGCAGATGGAAGAGGCTGGTGGCTGAGTGGAGGGGGAGAGGAAGAGGAGGAAGGCACACTTCTACCTTGGCAGGGGAAGAAGGACACAGGTGAGTGAGGTCAGCTGCTTGTTGCCTTTGTCACCAAGAAGCACCTGTCATGGGACAGCAAGTTTAGTGTATAGACTACTGACTTAGCAGTCAAGACGACCAGTGTTCAAGTCCTATCTCTAAATTATACTGGCAACATGGTCTTGGACAGATCACTTAACAAATCACTTAAACAGACAACTCAATAAACTATGTCTAGAGATTAAAATTAAACGAGGAGGTTAAAACTAATTCACAGATTTAAAGCTAGAAGGGACCTCAGAGATAATCTAGTCCAAGCCCTTCATTTTATAGAGGAGGAAACTGAGCCCCAGAGGGAGCAAGGAACTTGTCCAGGGTCATAACAGGCGAGATTTGAACCCACCGTGCCAGCTGCAGTCCTTTATTGCACCGAATTAGAATTGTGCATTTACAACATCTGTTCCCTAGACGGCAAGGCTGAGGGCCTCCGGCTGCATTGAGATTGGCATGAGTGACTGTGTTTGTACGAAGAATGAAAGAATTGCTGCCAACTTACTTATTTGACAGTGCAAGGAACTAAAGGTGAGAGTTTTCAGACAACAGATTTATTTAAACTTCAAGGTATATTGTACTTGATGCATTTTTCAGGACACAAAGGTCAGTATAATCATGCATTGGAAAGAGACCTGAGTTCAGATCCTTCTTTCAGCCATTAATCTGTGTGATGTTGGACAAGTTACTTAACATCTCTGTACCTCAGTTTACTCATCTATAACCTGAAAGGGTTAGACAAGATAACCACTAAAGTCCTTTCCAACTCTAAATCTATGCGCCTACACTCTTTGTGAGAGACAGACTTGGAGTCAGAAAATCTGGGTTCACATCCTGTCTCCCTACATCCTTACTTGGTGGTGTGGCAATAGAAAAGGCACTTCACCTCTTAGTGCTCCAGGCAATTCTTTCAGAGCAGTGTGATATAGTAATAGAAAGAGCCTGTCTTTGGAGGCAGAGGATCTGGGTTCAGATCCCACCTCCTATGCTTCCTATCTGTGAGACTTTAGGTAAGTCACAACATCAAAGCCATTTGTATGAGAAACTGGCTCACACCCTAAGGAATTTGTATTAAAGGAAGAAGCTATCTCCAAACCAGAGGGAGAGACTCTGAGGGTCTGGATTTGAGAGGCTGGAACAGGCATGGCGTTTTCAGCACAGCTTTGAGGAGCAGAGCAAAAGATGAGCTGTGACAGAAAAGGATGATATGAAGAAGAGTCATTGGCTCGGCAGGCATCTCAGAAAAGGGGACCCAGGCTGGGTAAAGTCCCAGGAAGAGGTCAGCTCTTTCCCCAACTTCCCCTTCCGCTGCCTATCTATCTGAAGACACTATTATAGAATTTGTTTGGTTTTACACTCAAAAAATTTCAGTAAATTGAATTTTGTCTAAACCACAAAGAGGCCACGGGTTTACTAGAAATAGATATGAATATAAGGTTAGGAAGAGAGCCCAATCTCTGCCTTAATGTTAGGAATTTTTCTAGGTGTGAACTCAGAGCAATTGTAACTAAACTTCGAACTTTTCATCTAAAATTAATTCCCTAAAAGCTGAAGAAGAGTGGATCTTAGGAGCTATTAGGTTGCCCCCAGGCTTAAAACAAGCTAGTTATTATAACTACTGTTTGTTTTTGAGTTGTTTCTGTTGTGTCTGACTCTTTGTGACCCCATTTTTGGGGTTTTCTTTGCAAAGATACTGGAGTGGTTTGCCATTTCCTTCTCCAGTTCATTTTACATATGAGGAGACTAAGGCAAACAAAGGTTAAGTGATTTGCCCAGGGTCACACAGATAGTAAGTGTCTGAGGCCAGATTTAAACTGAGGTCTTCCTGATTCAGACCCAGTACTCTATCTACTGTGCCACCTAGCTGCCCAATTATTATAGCAGGGTATTACAAATAGAAAAAGGAGTTCATCTGGCCCTCTCTCTCCCTATTGCTGTTTGTAAAAAATGAGGACAAGCAAATTATGGGACTGCCAGTACCTTAGAACCTTAAACAATGTCATCTGGGACCAGGACGACCTACCCTTGATAGCTTGACCTGATGGACCAGTTGGAAAGGGGTTGTGATATTCATCAAATTGGAACTCCTGGGAGCATTCCATGTTTCAGATGGGGAAAACAACAAATGGACGATGGACTCCTAAGCTCAGTAGGGCCTTTCTGAATACCAGATTATATCTTTCAGTTTGTTCAATGACCTTGCAATTTTTCAAATTTTCATAAAGTTAGCTTTCCAAGACCTACTAGGATTATAGGCTAATAGTCTATGCCAGCAATATACTTACAGATTCCTGAGACTTAGTACAGTCATAGTATATGAGGAAGTCAAGGGTAGAATGTGTTCTCTTTCTCTCTGTCTCTGTCTGTCTCTCTCCCTCCCCCATGTATGTATGTATGTACATGTATGTATGTATGTATGTATGTATCTTTTAACCAGAACTTTGACTTCATCTGTGGAAGGGAGCATCCAGTTAGGAAATTCCTCTACTGATGTACATCTATCCCTTCTCATAGCTTATAGTTTTAAAGCAGAGATTCTTAACATGGAGTCCTCTGACCATAAATTTGGATGGGGAAAAAAATTACATCTTTATTTCAACTTAACTGGTTTCCCTATATGGTTAAAAACATTTTGAGAAGGGATATGTAGGTTTCACCAGATAGCCAAAGGGGCCCATGACACATACAAAAAAGGTTTTTAAACCCCTTTGAGAGTTATCTGGGAATAGTGAGAGGTAAAATAACTTGCCTAAGGTCACATAGCCAAGTGGAATTAAACCCAGGTCTTCCTGACAACTGCAAGGCCAATTCTCTGTCCATTGACACCATGCTACCTCCATGACAGCACAACCACTGATTCAATAATAGGGGAGAAGGAGGAAGAGTGCTTCAGATATCTGTGATAACCTGGTTGGTTCTTTTTGATGGCATCCCTTGATAGAGAAGTGAACAAACATGGAGATCAGGAGGTATCCTGACATGACTTGCTACCATTCCTACTTCTTTTTAGCCCATTGGACTTTTGCTGTCTCTAAGAACCTGCAGTTCCTGACACAGCCTGGCTTCCGACTTGTGCTTTAATTTGGATCCTAGCTTGAACTCCATCCCTCTTTCCTGGGGAAGGGTCTTTGCTCAGGCCCACTAATTTGCCTCAACCACTAGCTTGTGTCAACGCCCTAGAGGGGAAGCCTGTCCTCGATCAGTGTTTGTTGAATGATTGTTTACTGGAGGAGTATTTACCAAGCCTTAAATGAACTGAAAAGATGAATGAATCCCTCTTGTGCTCAGGGCTGTGCTCAGTGAGATGAAGGATACAAAAGGAGAAGACACAGCTCCTGCTGAAGGTCTAGTGGGAAGATGAAGCTAAACAATATACAGCAGCAGAAAGCAGACGCCTGGCACTTGCAAGAGATTAACAATACAACACAACTCCCAGGGCCTGTTGAGTCATATAAAGCAAACTCTCCACATTCGTAGGTGAAATCAAACAATCTGAAATGACAGAGCAAGCTCTCAGCCCTCAGGGGGACAGTGATGTCAGTCTGTAGCCCTGCGAGTAAGGAAATCAATGAATACTGAAATGACAAAGAAAAAAGCAGGCAGTGGGAGAAGGGCGCAGAACAGAGAGCTTGCTCCTATCTTTTCTTTTCTTTTTTTTTCCTTCCTTTTTCCCTTTAGCTTTTCTTTCTCCTCCCAGCTTAGGGGACAGGGAACGATAGGATGGGGAGACCCCAGGCAGCACAGGAGAGGCTAGACTAGTCCAGAAAGGGTAGCACTGGGAGAAGCTGACTTTTGTAGACTTCCAAACTAGTCCTGATATTTTAACTCGGGCATGAATGATGAAAATAACATGTTAAATAATTTTTAAGGACGCAGCAGCTGCTATGGTGAAATTGCCATGTATTGTCTAGGAGATGGTGTTTCCCTTTCTGGAATTGGCTTTTGTCTCTTTTTCCATGCATCACAGGTATCCAGTGCCCCATGCTGCCTTCTGGTTGTGCACAATCCCCCATTCGACCTAGGCCTGCCTTCCTTTTCCAATAGCTATGATGATAGTGACAGAAAAATTGTTAATATGACAGAAAGATCGTTCATATCAAATGTAATATCCCCTATTATCTGCTACTCCCTCTGAACAATCCTAGTGATCTCAGAATTCTAGTAATGTCCTTGCATTCCTACTCCAGGAGGCATTTACTCTCCATTATATTTGAGCTAAGTCCCCATCCTGGGACCTGCCTGTAAACAAAGCCAGCTTGATCCAGGTCATCTGCCAAATGGCTTTTGAAGTTCTTTCATCCCTCATTGGGATTTACGACATTAGATCGTGAAGAGTAAAAAAAAACCAAAAACCAAAAAAAGCAAACAAACAAAAACAAAACAGAACGAACTGGGTTTCCTTGCCTAGATTTCAGAAAGAGGCTGGAGGACTCTCGTGACTACACCCCACTACCTAATATGACCCCCCCTCCCCTTTTCTCCTAAAAGTATAACCACATTTCCTGTGGTGGCAGGTTGTGACCCTGGTATCTCAATTAAAGACACCTTATTCCTCCACTTATGAATTTGATTTATTTTAGGACTTGACAATAAGATCATAGATTTAGAACTGAACAGTACCTCTGAGGCTGTATTATAGATGAGGAAACTGAGTTTATCAAAGGTAAATAATTTTTCAGAAATTCCACACATAGTTAGAAGCGAAACATGAACCTAATAAGCCCATCTTTCAAGCCAAATTCCTGGTTCTTGATTATCCTTGATCTTAGGTATTGATTTGATTATCTGATAACATTATCACAGTTTGACATTCATTGTATTATCAGCAGTTTACAGTGGATAGAGCTCTGTACCTGGAGTTAAGAAGATCTGAGTTCAAATTTGACCTTAGACACTTCCTAACTGTGTGACCTTGGGCGAGTCACTTAACCTCTGTTTTCCTCAGTTTCCTCAACTGTAAAATGAGGATAATAATAGCACCTACCTGTCTGGGTTGTTGTGAGGATCAAATGAGATAATATTTGTAAAGCATTGATCATAGACCTTGGTACTTAATAGGTGCTATGTATAAATGCTAGCTATTATTATTATTATTATTGTTATTATTGCAAGCATGATAACATTGAAACACAAAAATAATTCATATTAATGTGTGAAAGGATAATAAGTTTAATCATCCCATTGAATTTTTAAAAGAGTAGCTTTTTAGCCCAAATTAATCTTTAATTGGTTGACTAGTGTGCAGCCTTAGGCAAGTCCCTTAACCTCTCTGGGCCTCAGTTTCCCCTCTGTAAAATGAGGGGGTGGGCAAGATGACCTCTGAGGTAACTTTTACTATTAAGTCAATGACTCTATGGGGTGAGATTTTTTTTTTAGGTATTTTGTTGGAACTGTTAAGCAAAGGTTGAATGACCGTATGTCAGGGATATCATAGAAGGGATTCCCACATAGAGAGGTTAACCTGAGATCACTTCCAATTCTAAGATACTTTTTTTTTAAACAGCAGAAATTCCACCAACAACACATTTTCAAGTTTTAATAACTATTAATCTGATATTTGTCATCATTTACAAAGTAATTGTCTTTTTTTTAGATTTACTTACGGATTAGTACTTATTGTGAAAGTTGGGTTTCTTACAACAATAATAACAGCAATAATAATAAAAAATGAGATAAAGTCAACTTGCATTAAGATTTTAGATTTCATTTTCCCCCTTTCCTAAAAACGTTAGTGATGCTTGTTAATCGACCAAAAATAGACCTAAGCTTTCCCCTCTAATACTATTCCCTTCTGAATTCAATTCAACAAACATTTACAAAGTAATTGTCTTAATGGGAATGAATGGTCTAATAAAATGTAGGGTTTGGAAAGGAAAGCTGTTGTCGGATGTAGGAGAGGAAGAGTTAAAGCAAAAATGGGAAGAATATGAAGAAATTGAAAATGAATGTCTTAGTGGAGCAAGTAGGTGGGTAGCCTCCCAAACCAAACCCTTATTCCCAAAGTTGTATAAAAATTTTGTATGATTTTTTTTCTTCATACACTTGGTTTTTTTCTATGTGGATGGTCATATGTCAGAAGGAAGTGAGGAAAGTCTCCAGCACGTTGGGTGGACCTCCTATGATGAAATTATGGGAGGATATAGGCAGGATGCATATAGGATGGGCAGACATAGATGTATTGCTATCTTCTTCCTTGGGGAGAACATCTAAAATCACTGAGACTGAAGATCCATTTAAGTACTGAGAGGGTAGAATAGTTTGTTTTAAAACCCTGTCCCATAGGGGCAGCTAGGTGGCTCAGTGCATAGAGTTCCAGCCTTAGAGTCAGGAGGACCTGAGTTCAAGTCTGGCCTCAGACACTTAACTAGCTGTGCAACCCTGGGCAAGTCACTTAACCCCGATTGCCTCACTAAAAAGCTTAAAAAAAAACCCTGTCCTAGAATTGAGACATGTTTTGCTGTTATATTTTGGGGTGGTACTTGAATTACTTGTGAAAGATTCTACTTACAGGAGCACAGCCCCTCTAGAACTCTACTTAGGGTCCTGGCTTGCCTTGAGAATATCCTTCTCATTGTTCATCTTACCCTGGAGCAGGGGAGTGCCAGAATAAGAAATAGCTTGGCATTGTGCAAAATTCAGGAAGTATTTGGGCCAGGATAGGCTAAGTGAAAGGCAGAACTAGCATCAATTTTAATTCTTACTTGCACTTACTTGCATTTACTCTATTCTCCAACACCTAGCCCTTCGAGTGCCTGGGAAGCATTTCTCAAAAGCTCTTTTGTTCTTATTGTAGGTGTGTGTGGCTGTTGTGGTGCCCTTCGCCCCCGATACAAGAGACTGGTTGACAACATCTTCCCTGAGGACCCGGAGGTAGGTTGGTCCTCCCTTCCTATCATAGACCCATAGAATCTCAAAGCTAGAAAAGACCTCAGAAGTCATTAGCTGTCCAAAAGTCAAGTGGGCTGCCTGAGACCAAGGAAGGGGACTCCCCCTCATTGAACCCAAGGATGGATGATCCCTTATCAGCTTGGTACAGTGAGAATTCCATTCAGGTATGGGTTGGGCTAAGTAGTCACTTAAATCTCTTCGAAATCTAAAACTTCTGGGATTCTGTAATTCATCCAGTCTACCTCCCTACATGAATCCACACCTACAATATTCCTGAAAAGTTGTAATCTAGCTCTGATTATAGGCCCAGTGACAGGTAGAACATTTGGACAGACTTTATTACTAGATTTTCCCTTTATTAAGGCACCCACTTTCCTAGTTTGGCCCTCTGGGGCTGAGCAAAACAAATCTATCCCCTCTCTCATATCACCTATTACTAGCTTCCCCCAAATGTTCACATCTGGCATTCTGTCAGATGCTGGTATGATAGCTACTCTCATCCTTTTGGAATAATAGAGCAAGGCGGAGCCTGGGAAGACTTGGTGGAGATCTCAATTTTTGCCAGCATGTCTCCTTAGGGCCCTTTATCACTGCTTATTTCCAGACAGACAATCAAATCACTGGCCTGTAAGGAATAGGACTATTTTTCTGAACTTTGGGGGTGGCATTTATAACATTGACTTATTCTGATTTTTGAGTAGGGGAAACTTTGAACTACTTTCATTCTTTTCCTTTGGTTGGGAGGATGGAAATAGCTTGCTCACTGATTATGTAGTAATAAGATTAGAGCACCAATATCAGTAATGAATGTTATTTGTAGAATGCTTTATGGTATCCCATTTGAGCCTCACAACAACTGTACAAGGTTTGTTCTACAGTTTTTCTTAATCTCCTTCTTACAGATGAGGAAACTGAGGCTTCGAGAACTTAAGTTAGCCTGGTGCCTGGTACATAGTAAGCATTTAAATACATTATATGTTATCTTAAGTGACTTGTCCCTGGTCACAGACCTAGTAAATGTCAGAGGCAGGATTTGAACCCAAGTCTTCCTAACTCCAAGTCCAGCACTGGGTTTAAAACCTACTATTTAAATGAAAGGCTTGCCTGATTGATGGAAAGGAAGCCAAGGGTTGTAGAATAGGCAAAGGAACTAAATCCAGCATGTTGGAGGTGGAGGGGTAGGGATAGGACATCAGTCCTAACTACTTTTGCTTTAAAATTGTCCTCCATTAGGTATTCAGTATCCTTCATAATCCATCGTCCACCTACTTCTAAACCTACAGCACAGATCATGAAATTATAAATAGATAGATGGATAGATAGGTGGATAGGTAAGTAAATAAACACAAATATATTAGTGATCAGAAACAGAAGAAACCTTACTGTTGTGGGAATGGGGAGGGGAGGAACCTCTAAAATAGTCTCATTGTTATGTATTTCATAGTCTTGACTCCAAGAATTATGATATTCTCTTTATACTGCTTCAGCCTAATTCAGACTTTGTAGGTCATTGCTAGGTGATAAGATGTTCATATTTCAGTCTATCGCCCAGTGGTGTGGTCAATGAATCTAGGTCATATTATTTATATTTTGATTCAAGAATCTTCCTAGATGTAGGCATGGTAGGTATGACCATGTACTGTCTGTGTCTTTATAGGATGGCCTCGTGAAAACCAACATGGAGAAGCTGACCTTCTATGCCCTCTCAGCTCCAGAGAAGCTAGACCGGATTGGTGCCTACCTCTCTGAAAGGCTTATCCGTGATGTGGGCCGCCATAGATATGGGTAAGCAGTGTGAGAAGGTGGAGCACTGATTTCTTAATAGTTTATAGAGTATGGTTAGAGCCACAGTATGAGGACACTTTATGAAAATTATCAGATACTTCTCAATTATTCGTTGAAGTGATACCAGCCGGGCCTGACCTGGGATTCAGGTGGCTTGTTAGCTATCTCAAGTCAAGCATTAGTTTGGGTTTGTTTCTGTCACCAGTTCTTGAGTGTAAAGAGAAGTTGACTTTCTGTTGATTGCATCATCTAGCATTCTTCCCCACCCCATGTATAGAGCTCTTATTGAGAGTATTTGTGGCCCAATCAGACCCAAATTTGCTATTGTCCCTATCAAACCTACCCAACTATATCTTAGCAAGAAGCACAGACTATAAATTGAAAAATTAATTATAAATTATAATGATTATAAATTGATTATAAATTGAAAAAATAATATTTAATTTTTAAAATGTATTGATTGCTGTTGCTTCCCTGCTATGACACAGGGGCTCAAGATTTTTTTTTTTACGTCTGCATGTAGAGGAGTGACTATATATACAACTTGACATTGCCAGTGGGTGGAGGAAATTGGGAAGATTCAAGGAAGTAAGAGTTTGACAAGGTTGGCAAAATTAAGAATTGGGGTACAAGAAGGGACAGCAGTGGTGGTAGGGGCTGTGGCAAGAACAAAATTGGCCAGTGGGACAGTATCCCCATAGGTGGAGATGATTGGAATAAGTAGCCTGGACAAAGGAGTTAGGGTTGAACTAGGGGGTATTTGCTAGGTATACTTGGAGTGACAATTCTTAGGGGAAGACCCCCTCTTTAATTAAGTGGGCTATCAATTTAATAAATACAAATGGCCATTTCATGAATGGGGAGCAGAATTTTCCAGTTTCCAAAGTGGAAATCAGTCTTCTTTTCCCCCCATACTGCTTATTCTTTCCCTGTCTCTCTCTGAGTGTCTGACCCTACACCTATCCTCAGATCTTGGTGCCGATCTTTCCTTTTTTTTTTTTTTCCTACCTTACATTCCTGTGCCTGCACAAGTAGTTCCCATTTTACTCTAATGTGGGCTCCTAGAAAGTAAAACATAAATCAAATCCTATTTCTCTACAGGAACATTATTGTAATTGGAGGTTGCATTCATGACTAAGGCTTCTGCATCAAATAAATCATGAATACAACCAACATAAATGCAAAGATACAGCAACTATAAACCCTAATTATCATTTAAAAGAGTGCATTTGTACTCCCAGTCTAATAAAATGGGCATAAATGTAGATATGTATCGATTATATGAGGGGCCCTGATGTGTTGTAAAGCACACTTAGAATACATAAAGAAAAGCGACAGCATGCGAGCTAGTGTAAGCATTCAACATTTAATTAACAGTAATTTTCTTTGCCTTCTTGAAATTTATAAGGACTCTGGGGATGATTCAGATGGCCTAGATCTCTTAAAAAAAAAAAAACAACCTACCCAGGGAATTTTGAATCAAAGCCTTCACTTTTTTTTTGTTGTTGTTGCCTGTAAATTTCCTTATCCCAAGTAGAGGCATTCTGTGATATTTAAAAAGTTTGAGAGACATAATTTCTGGGTAATTTAATCATTTTATTAATTTTTATTTAATTATTTTGTTAATCATTTTATTAATAATACTAGCATCTTAAATAAAAGGGCCAGTGACACTCTCAAATGCCAAAGGCAATCATGGCAGTGGGCTCATGGCTTATATACCCTTTGGAAGAAGGGTGTTCCCAAGGGTGGCAGTTAACTCTGATTGGTTAGCAATTAATGAGAGAATGAATATTATAATAAGGAACCCAGAGAGTGACCTGAGTCAAAGAGAGACTATCCCTATACCCAGACCACCCCCAGCCTCAGGCAGTCTATTCAAAGAATTTATCCCCACCTAAATCTGAGTACAGCACAAAGGCTCCCCCACCTGGATAGGGTCTGAACATCATTGTTTAAAAAGTTAATTCAATGTCATTATCAGTAATGTCCTTCAAGAGACTGAACTTTTGAAATCAGGACTTTAGAAAAAGGAGAACTTAAATTATTGGTTATCAATAATTATTTCTTTCAATTCAAAACCATTCCCTTGATATTAAAAGCAATGTGATTGGGGTTGGTCCTTGGGGGAAAAAACAACAAATATTTGTGGTGGCAGCCAAGAAATAATAGACAGAGCCTGCTTTAGAGTCAGGAAGGCCCAAGTTCACTTCCTGATTCTGACCCTAGGCAAGCCTCTCAGACTGTATATTGAAAAGCAGGTATTCACTTGCATTGGTGAAGGAGGTTTCCATGGTAGAAGTTCTCTATGCTAATGAAATCATAGATTTGGTCCAAAAAGATTCCCAACAAGGGAGGTTCAGTTTGGTAGTGGGGGTAAGGGAGTGGGTTGCTTTCAGAAATGACTTGTGATATAAAAACAAGACATCAATAAAACTTTTTAAAAATTGCCTTTCAAATGTCCAAGTTTTTGAAGTCCACTTCCCTTCCCCACCAGGGACTTGAATTGTGAATATTTGGAGAAGAGGAATCTACTTAGCCTTGGCCCTCTTTTTTGTCTTTTCTCTGTTCTTCCCTTTGCCTTCCTACCCAAAGTTCAGGGGCCACCTTGAAGAAGAAAGATCAAAAGTTAAGGCTCATTCCTTTGCCTAGTGATGCCTTTAGTAGTGATGATGATGAGATGTTTGGTAGCTGTTTGGGTGGACTGAAGATTCAATGCTTGCTAACCACTATTCAGCAGAGGTACCTCCTTTTCCCCACTCCTGCTGCCCTTCTGAGTCACTGCCGGGCTCCAGCAGTGGGAGCACCTGTTTCTACATTTTATGTGGAAACTGGAATATATAATGAAGGACAGGTGTGCCTATAGACAGCCTATAATAAATTAGGGGCAGCAGGTGGGAGATGGAGGGGAAGGAAGATATATTTAATGGGAAGGAGTACAAAGCAAACAAAGTCCAGGACTGTCTGTATTCACATCTTTCCTGTTATTCTGTAAGAGCCTGACTACATAACCTAATACCTGCAGGCCAAGAAACAACAGCAATTGCACATTTAGTATGAAATTAATATACTAAAGCTAGCATGAATTACTAAAATGTAGTAATTTTAGCATTACTAAAAAGAATACTTGTAGTATTTAGTAGGTTGAGTCTGTCCACACACTGCTGTTTTTTTGTTTTTTTTTTTTTTTTTTGTTGTTTGCTTTTTGGTGAGGCAATCGGGGTTAAATGACTTGCCCAGGATCATACAGCTAGTAAATGTCAAGTGTCTGAGGCTGGATTTGAACTCAGGTCCTCCTGACTCCAAGGCTGGAGCTCTATCCACTACACCACTCAGCTGCCCCAGTCCACACACTGTTTGAGGGCTAACTACTAAGCACCTTGTACTCAAGGATAAATAAATTTTTACTGATATTTGTTAGGGTTTTTTTATGTCACCAAAATTTCTTCTAGTATTCCTTGCCCTCCTCCTTCCTAGAAAGCCTTCCCATGTAACAAATAATATTTTTAGAGGAAAAAATTCATCACTACAATAGAAAAAAATCTGAAAATATATACAATGTACCACACTTGTGAACCTCCCCACCTCTGCAAAAGAATGAGGTGAGAGTGTCCTCTTATATCTCTTCTTGGAAACCATTACTATTCTTTATAATTTTGTAACGTTTACTTTTGATTATTTTGTAATTGTGATTTCCATTTACATTATTATAGTCGTGCATATCGTTTGCTTGGCTCTGCTTATTTCACTTGGCATCAGTTCATGTAAGTCTTTCCATGATTCTCTACATTCATCATATTTGTCATTTCTTATAGCACAGTAATATTCCATTACATTCATGTATCTTAATTTGTTTAACCAATCTGCATTTTATGGACATTTCCTTTGTTTCCAGTTCTTTGCTACCATAAAAAAAAATGTTATTATGGGTAGCTAGGTGGTGCAGTGGATAGAGCACTGGCCCTGGAATCAGGAGGACCTGAGTTCAAATCCTGCCTCAAACACTTGACACTTCAGACTTACTAGCTGTGTGACCCTGGGCAAATCACTTAACCCCATTGACTAGCAAAAACAAACAACAAAAAAAGTGCTATTATGTAGCTCTTTTTGTGGCGGCAAAGAATTGAAGTTGAGGGGATGTCTATCAATTGGGGAATGGCTGAACAAGTTGTGGTTTGTGATTGTAATGGAATACTATTGTGCTATAATAAATAGTGAGCAGAATGAATTCAGAAAAACCTGGAAAGATTTATATGAACTGATGCAAAGTGAAATGAGCAGAACCAGGAGAATATTGTACACAGTAACAGCAATACTGTAAGATGATCAGTGGTAAATGGCTTAGCTATTCTCAACAACACAATGATCCAAAACAGTTGCAAAGGACTCATGATGAAAAATGCTATCCACCTCCAGAGAAAGAACTGATGGAGTCTGAATGAAGATCGAAGCATACTATTTTTCACTTTTTTGTGGGGCTTTTTTTTGGGGGGGGATCTGTGTTTTCTTTCACAACATGACTAACATGGAAGTATGTTTTGCATGATTGCACATTATAATCTATGTTAAATTGCTTACCGTCTTAGGGAGGAAGGGAAGAAAAAAATCTAGAACTCAATTTTAAAAATTAAAAATTGTTTTTATAGGCAATTGGGAAAAAGTAAAATATTATTCAAAAAAAGTGCTGCTATGAATATTTTGTTGTATTAGGGCCTTTCTCGTACTTAAGAGTGTGTTACCAGGAGTCTGTGAACATATATTTTTAAAGAATAGTTTGATAAATGTGTTTCAATATAATTGGTTTCCTTTGTCATCTATTTAAATTATTTTTCTTTTTTAATTTTCAGTTTCAAATTCACTTCCTCCCTCCATTCTTTTCCCAACCATTGAAAAGGCAAGAAATACAAGACTCATTTTACATATGAAGTCAAGTAAAATATTTTCGTATTAGTCATGCTGTGGAAAAAAAGAGCCAGAAAAACAAATAAAGAAAAAATATGCTTCAATCTACACTCAGAGTCCATTCAGTTCTCTCTCTGGAGGCAGATGGTAGTTTTCATTATGAATCTTTTGCAATTGTCTTTTATCATTGTATCAGTCAGAGTAGCTAAGTCTTTCACAGTTGATTACCATTAGGGGATTGCTGTTACTTTGTACAATATTCTGCTCGCTTCACTTTGCATCAGTTCATGTAAGTCTTTCTAGGTTTTTCTGAAATCGTCCTGCTTGTCATTTCTTATAGCACAATAGTACTACATTACAGTCATAAACCACAACTTGTTCAGCCATTCCCCAATTGAATCTCCTCAATTTCCAGCTCTTTGCCATCACAAAAAGAGCTCCCCCTTTCCCAAGCTCGTGTCTGCACCGTGCTGCCTCCTGTCACTAACTACTTGACCAGATCTGGCAGTCCTTGATGAGACACATAAATAGATAGGGAAACAGAGCCAGAAAAGCATTGTATTATAAATTTGAAGAAAATTGAAACTGGAGAACCCTGGAAGACTGAGGTCTTGTAGATGATGATTTTTCTCCAGATCTATAGGTTTTAGGAACTAATTGGAAACACATCAAAGCAGAGTACAATGGAAGGAGCATCGGCCCTGGAGGCAGAGGTTCTGGGTTCAAATCCTGGCTTTGCCAGTTATTACCTTTATGTTCATTTGTGTACAGTGCTTTGCGACAGTGTTGGCCTCTGTCTATGGGGTTTTCTTAACAAAGATACTGGAGTAGTTTACCATTTCCTTCTCCAGTTCTTTTTATAGGTGAGGAAACTGAGGTAAACAGGTTAAGTGATTTGCCCAAGATCACACAGCTAGGAAGCTTTTGAGGCTGGATTTTTAAACTCAAGTCCTCCTGACTCCAAGCCTAGTGCTGTCTCTACTTCACCACTCTTTAGAGCTGCCCTCTTTATAGCTTTGGGCAAGTTACTTGATGCTCCTGGGCTTGTTTTCTCATCTGTAAAATAAAAGAATTGGAATAGAGGGCCTCTGAGGACCTCTCAGCTCTGGAGCTAAGATCCTTTGATCCTGTAATTTCCTACCCTCCCTTTCTTCTCTTCCATCTCCCCCTTCCATGTGTTGCAGAGAAAATACCCGTGTGTTTTTTTCATTAATTTTAAAAAGTGAGTGGCTGAATTTGGTAGAACAGTATGAAAGCTTCTCTGTCCCTAAAATATCTGGATTTGGAGACAGAAGATTGTGGATTCAAATACCAGTCATGCTATTAATTACCTGTCACCTTAGGCAAGATGCTTAAGGGGGTGGGGAAGAGGGAAGAAGAAGGGAGTAAATGTTTATATAGCACCTACTGTGTGCTAGGTACTGATTAAGCACTTTACAAATATTATCTTATTGGATCCTCCCAACAGCCCTATGAGGTAGCTATTATTGTTACCCCTGTTTTACAGTAGAGGAAATGGAAGATTCAGTGACTTGCCCAGGGTCACACAGCTAGTAAGTATCTGTGAAGCTGAATTGGAACCTGGGCTTTCCTGACTCCAGGCCCATGCTCTGTCCTCTGAGCCATCTTACTTGGCACATAGTAGGTACTTAATAAATGTTTATTGGATGAGATGGGTCACTTAAACTCTTGGAACCTCCTATTCTTCATCTGTAAAATGGGTATAATAATAGAGTGGTCTCCTCATGGGATTGCTGTGAGATAATGGATGGTACTTAGCAAACTTTAAAGCACTATATAAATGTCATTACTCTATCTGGTATAGATTCCATATTTCTTAGATTTCCTCAAGTCAACAAACATTTTTTAAACACCTGTGCCAGGTACTGTGCTAAGCTCCAGAAATACAAATACAAGTGAAGAAAAAGATATTTCCTACCTTCAAAGAGCTTACATTCTAATGGGGGGGAGAGATAATACATAAAGAAAACTGAAAAGGGAATGGTGGTGGGAGTGTAGTTACCTGAGTCAGGGCATTGTAGAGAAAATCTAGAGAGTTAACTGCAGCCTAGAGAGGAAGGAGGGCATGCTGGCCTGAGGGTCCTCCTTAAAGTGAAGGTTCCAAGAAAGAGAGTCCCCAGAGCTGAAGGGTATGTGCAATATGTGAAGTCTATGAGATGAAGTAAACTTACTGGGTAAAGAGGTTTCTGGGTTATACAGGGGAAAAGGATTGACCCAAAAGTCAAGAGACCTGAATTCTAGTCTTTGCCTCCAAATACTTTGCTAGCTGTGTGACTTTAGGCACAGCATTTAGGATTATGGGAAACTTGAACATCTCTGGGCCTCAGTTATATTATTTGTAAAATGGCAACGATATTTGATCTGCTTGATAGCAGGGAGTTAGACCATATCATGGACTGCTAGGTGGTGCAGTGGATAGGGCACTGGACCTGGAATCAGGAGGATTTATCTTCCTGAGTTCAAATCTGGCTTCAGACATTTACTGTCTGTGTGACCTTGGGCAAGTCACTTAACCCTATTTTCCTCTGTTCCTCATCTGTCAAATGAGCTAGAGAAGGAAATAGCAAACCACTCCAGTATCTTTGCCAAGAAAATCCCCCCAAAAGGGGGTTGGATCAGGAAGAGTTGCACATGACTGAACTGCAAAAGGCCTTATCATTTCTTTAAAACCTTCCCTACTCTAACCTCTGATTCCAATAATGAGTAGGTCTCATCTGAAGTATTGTGTTCAGTTCTGGGTACTACAGTTTAGGAAGGGTATCGATAAACTAATGGAGGGCAGCCAGGATGGTGAAGAGCACTGAGTGCATGTCACATGATGACTGAAAGAAATGGGGGTGTTTAGTCTTGAGGTACTGAGTGACCTTGGAAGACATTCAGGGTTAATGTTTCTGACTCCTGTCCCCTATGTATGTCTTGCCCAAGGTGACAGGTAATAATAGCATGCCTGGTATTTGAATCCACGTCTTCTGTCTCCAAATCTAGAGATTAGATGTGTGTTCTCATTCACTGGAGTTGGGATAGGAAGACCTGAGTCTGTTGTCTCCTGGGAGCTGCCTCAGGCTTCCAAAACCAGGACAAAGGCTATTGAGGAATTGCATAGGGCATCTAGACTGCAATAATATCCATGATGCTTCTTTTTCCCAGCTATGTGTGCATCGCAATGGAGGCTCTGGACCAGTTGCTTATGGCCTGCCATTGTCAGAGCATCAACCTGTTTGTAGAAAGCTTCCTGAAGATGGTGGCCAAGCTGTTGGAGTCTGAGAAGCCCAATCTGCAGATCCTAGGCACAAATTCGGTAAGCAGAGCCTGAAGGAAGGGTGGGGTGGGGGAGGGGGGAGTGGTGGGGGGAGGGCAGGGCCTGTTTGGGTGTCCCAGCCAACATGAAAGGTAAGGAGTAGGGCACCCAGATTTCTTAAAAAAATTTTTTTTCTTAGGTATCTGGACCACTGAGTTCAATTCTCCATTCTCTGACCCTAAATCAACTAATCAACATTTATTAAATGCCTACTATGTACCAGGCTAAGTGCTAGGGATACAAAAAGAGACAAGAGAATCTCTGCCTGCAAGAATCTTACAATCTGGTTGGGGAGATGGCATGCAAACAGATATATACAAGCAAGCTGTATATGGTTTAAAGTGGAAATGATTAACAAAGGGAAAGCACTAGAATTAAGTGGGGTTGGGAAAGGCTTGCTCTAGAAGGTGGGATTTTAGTTGGGACTTAAAAGAAAATCATGTTTCTCTTTGTCCATAATAACATGGGGGAAGTGATGCCTGGTCCATCCTTTCTGAAGTTAAGTAAATGAATATCCATGAGACAGTTTGTCCACATGTACCTTGAAATATATATACTTAAGACAACATAGCAGAAAAAAAAATTCTACTGTAGGGTTAGGATCTCCAGATTTTAGTTCAGGCTCTGCCACTAATGATCTGGACAAATCACTCCATTTCTCTGTTGACTCATCTTTAAAATGGGGTCAGAGAGGTTGGGGCTAGATCAGGTTTGTTTTAACTTCTCTTACTCTTACTCAACTTCTATTACTACCATTTCTATGTGTTTGTTTTGCTCTGCAAGGACATGATAATCAAATTATATAGTCATCTCAACAAAATGGTAGTGGGAGAGGAAGGGAACAAGCATTTAAGTTTCTACTATGTGCCAAATGGCTAGGTACAGTTAGGTGTCTCAGTGGATAGAATGCCAGGCCTGGAGTCGGGAAGACTTTTATCTTCCTGAGTTCAAATCCAGTCTCAGACACTTACTAGCTGGGTGACCCTGGGCAAGTCACTGTTTGCCCCAGTTTTCTCACCTATAAAACAAGCTGGAGAAGGAAACTACTCCCGTATTTTTTTTTCCCAAGAAAACCCCAAATGGGGTCATGAAGAGTTGGACATAACTGAAAAACAACTGAACAACAACATATATAAAAAGCTTAGAAGATATCTGATTAAGTCTTGCTGAGTTAATTCATGTTTCAACTGTGGGACAGCTAAGAGCTGTTAGCTGTGTAAGCAGATCATAAATTTAGACCCCAAAGGGTCCAGGGATGTCATCTAATCTAACCCCTACAGATGAGGAAACTGAGGTCCAGAAAGGTTGAGGGATTTGCCCAAGGTCAGAGAAGTAGTAAGTAGCAGAGAGAGAATTTGAACCAAAGTCAAAGTGGACTCCAAATCAAGTACTCTTTCCATCAGACCAAGCTGTGTTATTTTGCCTGTGACAAGTAATTAATCTACTTCATTCAGTCAACGTGTGGGTCAGTAATAGATTGGGTAAATGAGTAAGAATTGGGAGCAGAGACTGAACTTGAGAGGGCTGATGATTGATAAAGTGAGTAGGAAAAAGGGTGAGTGGTCAATAAATTGATCACCAAATGCTGGTAAGACTACATACACACATGCACGCACACACTCACAAACCAGCAGGCAAGGTCTTATGATCTAGTCCCTCATATAAAATAATCACCAATAATAATCATTCAACAAGTATTTATTTTTTTATTTTTTTTTATTTTTAGTTTTCAACATTTACTTCCACAAGATTTTGAGTTCCAAATTTTCACCCCATTTTGCCCCTCCCCCACCCCAAGATGGCATGCATTCTGAATACCCCTTCCCCTAGTCTGCCTTCCCTGCTATCTCTCCACCCCTTCCCCTTCTATTTTCCTGTAGGGCAGGATAGATTTCTGTACCCCATTTCCTGTATTTCTTATTTCCCAGTTGCATGTGAAAACATTTTTTTTAAACATGTTTTTTTTTAAACTTTGGGTTCCAAGTTTTCTCCCTTCCTCCCTCCCCACCCACCTTCATTGAAAAGGCAAGCAACTCAACATAGGCTGTACTTGTGCAGTTATGCAAAACACTTCCATAGTAGACATGCTGTGAAAAACTAACTCTATTTCCTTTAATCCTATCCTGCCCCCCCATTTATTCTATTCTTTCTTTTGACCCTGTCCCTCCTCAGAAGTATTTGCTTCTGATTACCCCCTTTCCCAATCTGCCCTCCTCTCTCTCATCCCCCAACTCTCTTGTCCCCTTCCCCTCCTATTTTACTGTAGGGTAAGACAGATTTCCATACCCAATTGAGTGTGTACTACAAGTATTTATTAACCACTGACTGCATGCTAGGCATTAGTACTATAAAGTCAAAAATTAAATAATCCCTGCCCTCAACAGAGATGGGGGCCAGTCCCATGATTTCATCAGGCATTGGGGCTCTCAGGGTGGGGGTAGGTGTGTGAGAAGGATTTCTTTGATTGTGAAGGAACATACCGATGATTAGTATTTAGAACAGAATCAAAAGTCGAAAGGATCATAAAGATCATGTAGTACAGGGATCTCTAATTTGTGGCCTACTGCTCTTGAGTTCTTTGCGGCCCTCAAGTCAAATTTTGTAGCTGGGTGGCACAGTGGACAGAGTTCTGTGTGAAGTCAGGGAGACCTGAGTTCAAATATGACCTTGGACACTTGCTAGCTGTGAAACCCTGGGCAAGTCACTTAACCTCTGTTTGCCTCAGTTTCCTCAGCTGTAAGATGCAGAACAAAATAGTGCCTTACCCCACATGGCTGTTGCAAGAATCAAATGAGATAATTTATATCAAATATCAAATGAGATATTTAGAAAGGGCTTAGCACAGAGCCTGGAAATGACATCGTTGTTCAGTCGTGTCTGACTCTCTGTGACCCTATTTGGGGTTTTCTTGGCAGAGATACTGGAACAGTTTGCCATTTCCTTTTCTAGCTCATTGAGGAAACTGAGGCAAACTGATTTAAGTGACTAGTTCAAGGTCACTCACTCAGCTAGTGAGTGAGGCCAGATTTGAACTTAGGAGTTTAATGATTATGTTTAGGGCAGACTTAAAAGAAATAAACTCAGAAGACTAAAAGATAAAAGGTATAGCCTACCTATATTAACTCCTTATCATTTTTAGTAATTTTCCTCTTTTATAAAAAAAAAAAAGGAAACCCAACTTTCACTCTCTTGGTTAACTTTGTATTAAAAATCTTCCTAAGATCCCCTTCCTCACCAAGTCCCAGCAATTTATTCCAACCTCTCCTAGCTTTGCAGTTGCTTAGCATTAAATTACCAGCTTTTCTAGCCCCAATTCTGCTCTTCTTTAATCTCTCCCTCATTTGACTACCACAAGGAAGAAATTGCCAGCAAAGAAGAAAAAAAAACTCCACAACATTTTGACATCTCTCTTTCCAGCTTCCTGAACAATGACCTTTCTAGGTTCTTTCTATGGGGAAAGCACAAAGATTCTACCTGGGAGATGTGGAATTCCATGTTTTACCTTCCCCCAAACAGCAGAAGGAATTTTTCTATATTTTTCTCTCTAACTGCTAACTAAACCCTTTCTTTCCTCCTCGTTCTTTGTCTGGAAGCTACCTATGCATAAATGTTTTGACATTTATTCATAGCAGCTAGGGATCCATACCATTTTAAAGTTAACAAAGTATTTTGTGTACATTATCTTATTTGAGTATCACTAATGTCAGTGGCTGACATTTATAAAACACTTTAAGATTTGCTAAGCACTTTATATACATTGCGTCTTTTGATCCTTATAATCAGCCTGCAAAGTCAATAGTTATTATTATAATTCTCTATTTCACATACAAATGATGCTAAGCAAACTTAGGCTAGTCATTAGAAGAGCATGGATTTGAACCTAGGTCCCAATTAGATTAGATTAGAATACAGTTACTCAGTCTAGGTGAGAGGTGATGAAGGACTGAACTAGGACCATATATGTGTGAGTGAAGAGAATGGGATGGACAGGAGGAAACAAAACTTAGTAAATGATTGGATATGGGAGATGAGGGAGAAGGGAAAGTCAAGGATAACTCTGAGATTGTGTTGAGTGATAGCAGGCCATGGCAGTCCAACAGAGAGGCCAGGAATGACAGTTTTGGCTAGATAGATTGCAAGAACATTGTCATGTCTTTGTGTATAGAAAAGTGCTCATAATATGGCACCTACACTTGCTTCTGTGTAGATGTGGGGGACTATAGGTATGGAACACTGCATATAATATCTGACTTTTTTGATTTATTAGTTAATTTTACTGAATTTTTTTCTCTCTTTGGTTTTGTTTTTTTTAAAGGATTGCTTTCTGGAAGAAGGAAGGACAGATACACTGGGAAATGCAGATAATGTAAAAAAAATATGAAAAAGAATTTTAAAAATTTAAAGGAATACATTATATAAAAAATAAAGTAATGAAAGGGCTCATGAATATAGAAACATAGTTTTATGAACATCATACTGTATTCTGGCAGGGAATTTAGGAGATCATCTAGTCCAGGGATGGGGAACCTCTGGCCTCAAGGCCACATGTAACTCTCTAGGTCCTCAAGTGCAACCCTTTGACTGAATCCAAACTTCACAGAACAAATCCCCTTAATAAAAGGATTTGTTCTATAAAACATATGGCCTTGAGGCCGAAGATCCCAGGTAGAATCTCTGGACATGTGGCCTTGAGGCCACAGGTTCCCTACCCCTGATCTAGTCCAATGCCCTCATTTGCTGATGAGGAAATTGAAATTCAGAGAGGTTAAGTGACTTGCCTAATGTTACATAGCTGGTCTGACTGGAGTCAGAAATGTCTTCCAAGACCCTCTCCAGGACAATTTTCTCACGAACCCTCCTGCTTTATATCTAGATGGAAATGTGCAGGAGAAAGGAGCAGAAAGTAGGATTCCAAGTAAGAGGGAGAGTTCAGATTCTAAAAGGTGGAAAAAGACAAGCAGGAACAAAGAAATCAACACAACCCTATGAAACAGGGTTGTGGTGAATGATTATAGGCAGAGACTGTGATCTCTGTCTTTTAGGTTTTATGTCCTGTTTGAGCCATAAACGGTTGGCATCTTTGTGTTTTGAGTGAGGAAGAGGCTGAACTCTACAGGTCCCAGGAGCTCTGGCTTGTAGCAGAAGGCTGAGGAGATCTCCTGGGAAGCTGCAGTAAACACAAGCATAAATAATCTATTGCTGTTTTGTAAAACTATAGCAACAATAAGCCTCGCTTCAAGACTTAAAAAGGATCATGACCCTGTGAGGTTGCTAGGAAAGGCAGGCATTATTATTCTACTTTAACAGAAAGGGAAGCTGAGGTTCAGAGGATTTAACTATTTGCCCCAAATCACACAACTAGTAAATGCAGAGCTTATATTTTAACTTGGGCCTCCTGACTCCAAGACCATATAGACACATGTAAGTATTATGAATTTATGGATGTGGGAAGAATAGATAATTCGGAGAGGAAGTATTGGAGTCACATGGGGGACCATTTGGGTAGTGCTTTATGAAGATGAGCCTTGCAAATAATTTTTTACTTTTATTTTTTAAAATACATTGTTTATCTATTTTTACATCCCCTTCAATGGCAACTAGGTCTCAGTTCTGAAATGTTATTTACCTTTGTGGAAAAACAGAATTGACTCATTCTGTGCAGCTCCAGGGGCAGCAGTGGATAAAGCGCCAGGACTGGAGTCAGAGATACCTGAGTTCAAATCTTCCCTCAGACACTTACTAGCTGTGTGATCCTGGGCAAGTCACTTTACCCTGTTTGCCTCAGTTTCCTTATCTGTAAAATGATCTGGAGAAGGAAATGGCAAACTACTCCATTATCTTTGCTAAGAAAACTCCCCAAAATGGGTCACAAAGAATTGGACCTGAGTGAAATGATTGATCAACAACAACCTCTATCAATGAAGATTTGATGCCAGAAAATGGGTAGTATAGCTCTTAGCTATTTTTTAAAAAGTGTTCTTGGTACAGATGAGCTGAGAGACCCCTGAAAGAAGAGGGGAGTTTAGCTCAAATGTCTTACTTCTCTTCCTCTTTTCCTTTATATTCACCTTCTATCTCTGGGAAGTTTGTGAAGTTTGCCAACATAGAAGAAGACACTCCTTCCTATCATCGGAGCTATGATTTCTTCGTGTCACGATTCAGTGAAATGTGTCACTCCAGCCATGATGACTTGGAGATCAAGACCAAGTGAGTAGGTGGTGGGGGAGGAAGGCTGGGGAATCAGAACACTGTTCTGCTAATGACTAAGGCATAGAGAGATCTTCAAGGGATTTCTGATTATCCTCCCACCATTTAAAAAAAAATATGTATATATATAGCTAGCACCTGGGGCACCTCCACACACACACCTTATAGAATGGTTCCCCCAAAACAAGACTAGTCTAGGTTCAAGGTACTCTGGGTCCATTTTCAGTTTCTAGCGTTAGCTAGCTTCCTTGTCTGGAGAGCTAGCTCTTCCTCATTACTCATAATGGACCATGGCATACTCTTTCAGTTTAAAACTCATAGGCTTTTTGTCAGCTCTAGAAAGTAGCAACCCTTTACAAACAAATCTTACTAACAAAAATCCTTTTTAGGTAAAAACCATAACTTATGAGCCCCTACCAATGCATTTACCTTTATTGTTTAGACAATAGATGTAACTATTTCAAAGTAAAGGCATTTAATGAAATAGCATAGTAAGAAAAGTAGCAACACAGTGTTTCCCCCATAAAGCTGAGGTATATTTGTCTCACGACTATGCAGGCCATCTACTGTGGACACCCATAAAGATCACTGAAGAGATATATACATAGAGAATGTGTGGAGCTGAGGCATGCATTTGGTGGGGGGAAACAAATCTCTGATGTTGCAGAGCTTCTGACTTCTAGTAATGTCACTGCATCGTTCTCTCTGTGCTTGCCCTCTGCACCTTTCTAGAGGACGTGGAATCTCCACTTGGACACTACTTTGCTTGTCTTGTGGATGCTGCTAAGGCTAAGCTTATTTCTAATGAGTATGTGGTTATGGAGCTTCTGTGTATTTTCAGTTTCTAGTGTTAGCTAGCTTCCTTGTCTGGAGAGCTAGCTCTTCCTCATTACTCATAATGGACCATGGCATACTCTTTCAGTTTAAAACTCTTAGGCTTTTTGTCAGCTCTAGAAAGTAGCAACCCTTTACAAACAAATCTTACTAACAAAAATCCTTTTTAGGTAAAAAAACCAAACATTCCTACTTTTTTTTTTCCTTCAGGAAATGGTCTGGTTGTTCCTTTCAGAGTCTTTGCTAGAAAATGCTCAATCTTTAGTTGGAAATTCTTTTCCCCAGGTGCCAACCTCTTTAGAACAGAGCTGGGCCATTTCCTGGTAGTGCCCTCAGGTTTAGTTTCTGTATTAATTTTTCTTAAAGCAACCAGTTTCTTTTTGAGAATACTCAGCAAGTATTGAAAACAAACTTACTTTAAAAAAATACCAAAAAAAAAAAACAAACAGAAATAAGATACAGAAAATAGGCTTGGTGAGAGAGCCTCACAAAGTAGGAACCTGGGAGGTATGAGTCTCACCCCTCAGTTTTGTGCCTCTCTGTTTAATCTCTGATGTTTACACTACATCTTAACAAACATTCAGAGTAGAGGCTAGCCTCCCAATGAACTACCAAGGCATCTTGGGGTCCAGGGTCTTCCAGTGTCTACATTCCGAAACATCTGCCATCGTACCATGCAAACAAATGAGTGTATGTATGTGGATGTGTAGGGGGAATAAAATTAAGCCCAACAGGGCAAGGTCATTATCTTTCCCTTAGCTAGCAACATTGCTGCCTTTAGTATGTATACATTCTTTTCTTTATTATATATACATGGCTAGCCATGCCTTTTCAAGTTTTGTTACAAAAACAGACAGCTCTGGCCCACCCACTGTAGTTTGCCTCAGAAACTGTGGTTGTTGTCCCCCCTTTAGATGTTAGTGAAAAAAGGAACACTAAAATTGAGTTAAGAAAGGAAAAGGAGGAAAAACTGCATGAGGTCTTAGATTGGGAATCTGGGCAAAACTGTACCCCAAATAGATTAGTTTTTAAAAGACTTTTTAACAGGAAGAAGCATGATGAAAAAACCTCCTTTGACAAAATAGTGCCACATATTTAAAGTATATCTTTGAGCAAAGGTTAAGGTCATCCTCAAAACCAATTTGAGAGCTGATCACCTAGAATACACATACACACACACACACACTTCCATTTGTATGTGCACATACTCACAGAATACATGCACGGGTACACATAGTTACCTATAAGGACCTCTTTTGATGTTATGCCCTGATGCTTTCTCTCAATATAGATACCTACAGACAAACAGGGACAGATATAAACCCCATAAATGCACACAGGTATGCATAGATATGCCCCTGATACTAATACACATACATAATAACTTAATACAGTTTTGTAGATGTAAAGGTGCAGATATTTCTCTTCTTCATGGAAACATATCCCTTACATGCATCCTGCGGGTGATAAGGCCTGTGAGCTACTCAGATGGCAATTTCTGCACCAGGTGATGCTTTAAGTTCAAGCTCACAGCTGCCTTCATGAATCTATGATGGGGGCAGTGAATTCAGCCTTTTCTTTCCCCCTTCAACCTTTTTTTTTTTTACTGGCTGCCCAGGTTCTATCTTGCCTCATTGAGTATAGAGTTTAAAATATACAGATTATCACACAATATTTGACTCATGCCCCCATTCTTATTAAGATTCTTTCCTTCTTTCCAATTTGAGAGTACATTCATTGAATAGTTAGTAAGGAGATACACTTAAACTCCTGAGTAACTGGCAGTGTTTTTTTTTAGCAAAGTCTGAACTTCTATCTTTGTAGTGGTTGTAGCTGCTTCCCTTAATATTCAAGTTCTCAGTCTTACTTTCACCAAGGGACCATACAAGCCCAGAGGACACTTTCAGAGAAGAGTTATTAGCCAGCCCCCTCGAAATCATCAAGAAGGGAGGAGAGTCTTACCATGCATGGTGAGGGGTAATCCCTAGTCTGACTCCTGTAGAGTGAGTCATTTTCTGACCAATTGTTCCCTCCTCTTGACAGTCACTGGAGGGTCTTTCTGATGTCTTCAACATAACCATGAGTTGCCCTTATAGACTTAGAGTCCTTATGAATTCCTGTTAGTCTTTCTTCCCTTGTTGTGTCTTAAGCCAGCTTCCTCTGTTTCCTTATCTGGGCCTTTCTTTGCCCACTTGCCGTAAAACAGTCTACTCTCTTGGTTTTAAGTGTCCCTCTGTAGCACAGAACTAATGAACTTTTCTGTCAATTCCTTTTACCTAAATCTCTCAAGGCTGTACAAACCCTAGATACCTCCCCTCCCTTTGACACCTTCTGGATAGGAATGGTATAGGAAAACGCCAAGGAAAAAGGCTGAACTGGTACAGCACAAACATTTAGAGTCATATATAAATACGCACATAGGCACATTCATAGGTCACCACCCATTAAGTTACACATGTCACCTTCCTCTTCCCCCCTACCCCATTATAGGCAGATAGTTATAGAACTACACTCACATGGTATGATGGAAAGCCCACAAGATTTGTATTCAGATGACCTGGTTTCAAACCTCTCCCTGCCCCCCTTCACCATTAAATAGTGTGTGATGTCCCTTTACTTCTCCCAAGCCTTAGTTTCCTCATCTACAAAATGGGGATTAATATGCTATTTCTCAAAGCTGTTGTGAAGAAAATACTTTGTAAAACTTTCTGTAAATGTGAGGTGCTAAATTTTTGTCTGTTTCATGTGAGCTATTAATATGGGCTCATGTAAACATATATGTACATATGTATAAACATATATATACATAAATATATTATTCACTTTAAAAATATGTAACTATTTTCACAGACACTCACCCACATAGAAACATATCCCCCAGGTATAAACACATAGGTAGAAATGCACATTAATACCTGCCCACACAAATATATTCAAAGAAATATGCACTTGTACACGCAAGCACACGTATGTACAAATATCAATTGATATATTTTAGAGGATCCTGGTTTTACAGTTAATTTGTGCAGGCGAGACATAAATCTTTGCAGCACTTAAGGAACAAGAGAATACATAATAAAAGGATAAACTGTGTGATGCAGACAGCCAGTACAATATGACTTAAGAGCAAGGAGGGATGAATGTGTTACTGATAAAGCCTGTCCTTTTTGTGTTAGCACATCAAAATAAAATGGATGTCTGGATCAGAGTCTTTGAATCATGGTACATGTGAGGCTACTTTTATAGGATCGAAGGGTAGAAAGAACCTAACTTTTCCCCTTGTTAATTCCCCTTGTTAGTTGGTTCCCTCCCACTGACTCTGGGTTGCGAAGTGATTTAAAGAGGGGGAAATGAAGGCTTCCCAGGTCCACAAGGCAACTTCCATCTTGTCTCAGGAAGCCAGAGTGGAGCAAGAATATAGAAAGGCTCAGGAAGAGGGCCTAATTCTTTCTTCCTAGCTGTGCCATATCCCAGTTTCCTTCTTCCCAGAACAAGTCACCAAATTCCAGGTACCATGATTTCCCAATGGCTGCTGCTAGAGCCTACTACAAGTATATAAGAAACAACGAGCCTTCAGTAAGTAAAGTAAGTACTTCAATAAGTAAAGCCTTCAGAGCCCTCAGCCTTTGATAAATCCATGATCCACCTTACTCCAAAATAGCTAGGAAGTGGCAGTAAATTTAAGGATTCCTTTAAGTAGCTAAAGGTCTGGACATTCCTTTTATCATAGATATACTATTTTTATTTTTATTTTTATTTCATTATTATAATTATTATTGAGAGGTAGTGTGGCAAGAGGGAGGGGAGAGAGCTGGTCTAGGAGTCAGATAAACTTGCATTCGAGTCCTGCCCCTGACACACAGTAGGTGTGTCACACTGGGCAAATCACTTCACATTTCAGTGCCTCAGACAACTCTAAGACTATTAATTATCGAGCAGGCACCAGTGTGCATTGACAGAGCAAGCTGCTTCATGGGGCTATCTTCCTCTCACTGCCACCATCCATATACCCATAAGTTCTTCTTTTCTCTGAACTAAAAATTTTTATTTCTTTTAGCTGATCTTTATATGGCATGATCTTTCCACATTCTGGTTGCTCCCATGGATGCTGTCTAGGTCATCAAAATTCTTCCATAAATGAGGGTGCCCAGAACAATATTCAGATGTTATCTGAAGAGGGCAGGCTATAGTCAGTCAATCAACAAGTATTAAGTGCCTACTATGTGCCAGGCACTGGGTTAAGTGCTGAGGATACAAAGAAAAGCAAAAATCGTCCCTGCCCTTAAAGGATTGTATATTCTAATGGGAAGAGGTAACATGTAAATCACTATATCTATATGAGACATATACTGAGTAAGTTGGAAGTCATCTCAGAGGAAAGGCACCTGTAGAGGTGTTTGTAGGGAGAAGGGGGAGGAATTCTGGGAAAGGCCTCTTGCAGAAGGTGGGATTTGAGCTGGGTCTTGAAGGAATCCAGAAAAGATAAGAGTCTGAGGTAAGGAAAGATATGATGTTGGGAGATGAGTGTCTTGTATAAGAAACAGCAAGGAGGCAGATGTAGCTGGATTATAGAGTACATGGAGGGGAATGAGATATAAAAAGACTGGAAGATAGCAAATGGGCAGAGTGTGAAGGGTTTTAAATGCCAAATGGAAGACTTTCCTTTGGATCCTGGGTGATCATAAGTAGCCACTAGAGTTTATCCAGTAGAAAAGTGACAAAATCCTATCTGTACTTTAGGAGAATCATTTTCAAAACTGAATGAAGATGGACTGGAGTGAGGGAGAGTCACTCAGTCAACTAGCATTTATTAAGCACCTACTGTGTGCCAGGCAATGTGCTAAGTACTGGGGATACAAAGAAAGGCAAAAAACCCAACAGTCCCTGTTTTCACGGAGCTCACAGTCTAATGGGGGAGACACCATGTAAATAATTATGTACAGACAAGCTGAAGACAAGATAAACTGGGGGGAGTTTCAAAGGAAGGCACTCAGATTAAGGGAGCCTGGGAAAGGCTTTTTGTAGAAGGTGAAACTTTAGCTGAGACTTGAGGGAAGCTGGGAGGCAGAAATGAGGAAGGAAAGAATTCCAGGCATGGAGACAACCAGAGAAAATACTCCAAGTCAGGACATTGAGTGTCATTTACAAGGAACAGCAAGGGGGCCAGTGTCGTTGGAAGGGAATAAGCACAAGAAAACTGGAAAGAGAGTTATTACCTTCCTCCTTCTGGACAGTGAATGTAGCCCAAGTCACATCCAATCTATCTTTTTTGATCACCATATAATGTTGAGCTTACAGTCAATTCAAATGCCCCAAATCTTTCCCCCTCCCCCAATATGCCTCCCGTCTTCTGGTTGCAAAGCGCGGAGTTGTTGGAGTTTTTTTTTTCCCTGTTTATTTTTAAATTTAACAGGGATAGATCAGGGAAATTCCTGATCAATTTGACAAGTTCCCCAATCAACTTGATGAGATCCCTGGGTTGGAGGGAGTGGGACATGAGGCTTTGCTTGGAGGCATTTGAGTACCACCTCCCCTTGGAGGGTGGGCATGACCCAGTTGCTGAAATCTCATGGTCTGGGAAAGTCCACCTTAGGAACCTGAGTCTCTGATGTGTGCTCGGAAGTTGTGGGCAGATACATGCTCCTACCCCAAGTCAGCCATTTCAGTCTCTTAGAAGGGGGCAATAGATTCCTATCTACTTCTTCTCCACCCCGCCCCATCCCCAACCTCTGCCCTGCCCCCTCCACATACTAGTCTATATTCTGATACCAGCAGAGGTCAAACAGGAAACAAATAGATGACCCGGAATTGGAACTTAGATCCTCTTCCTCAAATCCTAGTCTTCTTTCTGTAATGAAATTTCCCCTCTAGATGTGAGCATGGCCTCATAGAAATGTCCTTACAACCAAGGTCAGGCTTCTTGGCAGTCAGTTCTCCATCAGGGGAAAGAGGGGGTTGGCATTCTGTAGCCTTCTGTTCCACAGACGTTAGTGGCTTGTTGGTGACTGACATCGAACAAGGCATAGCAATGACACAGTTTGGGGTTGCTGGAAACCCCAAATGTCAGTGTACAGGGCAGCGTTTGCCTGTAATGAATTCACTCACTCAAACCATCTTCCAGTCAAGTGACAAGATTTATTGTAATGCCAATAGAAGCAGGTTCCTAGGAACCTGCAACTTACTGGGGTTGAGACTGATGCTTATATACAAAAGGACAGTGAAAAGATCTGGATGGGATTAAGCAGTGATTGGTATATGCAAGTAGTCTGGAGTGGGTCAAGTGAGACAGTGAGAGGAATATCAAGTAAGCTAATTAGGTGATCTAGATGGGCTGGGGCGGGCCAGGTGCCTTGGGCAGAGGTGCCAGTGATCTGGGCTGCTGAAATGTATGGGAAAATTCAGGGACTGGGTTGCTTTAAAATACATGGTCTTTTCCTTTTAGGGGTCCAGGTATCATCATCCCATCAGGAATATGAACAATGTTTTCTTTGCCATATTCCGTTTTGTTTCTGACTGAGCCTCCAGGTCCTGGGAGAGCTAGAAAGTAAATTAGAGACCACCTTGTCCAGCCCCCTTCTTTTTCAGATGAGGAAACCGAGGCCTAGGAATGTAAGAACTCACCCAGGATCACATCAGTAGTAACAGTCCAAGACAAGATTTGAACCCAGATCTTTCTGACTCTGAGTCCAGCAAGCAGGCTGTCCACTGTGCCAAGCTTCCACCTCCCCCAGTTTGAGCAGAAGCAGGTTCTAAGTCTGGCAGCAAAGCCTGGAATGACTGCTCACTGAGAGCTAGAGCCAGAAGGTGCCACCAGGGGCTGGGCAAGCCTTGAAATGGGCAACTAGGATATTCTAAGACTCTGGTCCATTCTGGATGGAGTCTAAGCTTAGAACTATCTCACTTTTTTTGGGACATCTGGTCACTTGAAGTAGAATTGTTGAGGGCCTGTCCTGTGCCCTCTGGCAGCCTTGTCCTCACCTCCAGGGCACTTCCTTTTGCAGCCTCTTGCTTAGAAAGCTGATCTGTAAGGCTGGAAGCTCCTTGACACCACTTTGCCATTTTCCCCCCACAGGATCCGTATGTCAGGCATCAAAGGCCTTCAAGGGGTGGTGAGGAAGACAGTGAATGATGAGTTGCAGGCCAACATCTGGGACCCACAGCACATGGACAAGATTGTCCCTTCGCTGCTATTCAACCTGCAGCATGTAGAGGAAGCTGAGAGGTGAGAGAGCGTACCTCTGTATGGGATGGGGTGAGAAAAGCTAGCCCCTGGCCCAGCCCCTAGGACCTGGAGCTGCTCTACACCGAGAACCAGGGAACCTGGGCACCTTGGACAGCTCCCAGGATCGAAGTCTGGCTTCTGTTGCCCATTTGGCAATTGGCTCCCTGGGTGACCTTGGTCCTGACCTTCATCATTCCTTTATTACCCTCGGTCACACTATACCTCAATTTCTGCATTTGTAAGAGAAGGACAATAATAGTCTTCAACTCTCTGGAGGCCAGTGGTTGGTATGGACTTTGGACAGATACAAAGGACTCAGAGAGTCAGATTACTTTAGCACAGCAAGCCAGAGACAGTTTTGTTTTGGGAATTTTTTTTTTTCAGTTTTAAAATGCCTTTCCCGGGCTGTGGTTGCTGACTAAGGACTTACCTTCCTTGACCTTCCCTCCTCCCTTCCTGATGCCATTGCAGGTTCCTTAAAAAGGCTCGCTCTTTTGATCCACCTAGCAACAGTGGTAGAGAATTAGAACTGAGAGGTTCCACCTCTGGATTCTGATCCAAGAGCTGCCACTGCCAAAGGCAGTTTAACTATTGCTGCCTTTTGGTATTTTATTCCACTCCAGCTTACCAACTCATCCCCCAAGAACTCTTCTTTGTCTCAAAGAAAAAGTGAAGCAAAACACATTTGGACTGGAGATTTGGGGGAGGAGGTATTCTCTTTTCTCTCTATGTGGCAGTGTTCAAATCTGTAAAATAGGAAAGTTTTTTTTTAATTTAAAATGTAGAAAAAGTGAGGTCACATGTTTTTCCTTCCCAGTCCCCTCTTCCAGGCCTGTGGTTTCATAAACTCTCTCAGCCAGTGCAGGTTGCCAACTGTTCTGCAAATTGTGACTTAGGGAGCTGCCAGGGGACACTGAAAGGTTCACTAATTTGCCAGGGATCACACAGGCTGTATATGTCAGAGCAGGACTTGAACCCAGGGCTTCCAGGCTTCAAGGCCAGTGTTTTGTCTAAATAGTCTCACTTCTTTATCTCACTTGTATATTATAGTGGAGTGACAATGTATAGTGGAGGTAAAGGTGTTAGTTGTTCCCTTCTCTCTGTTAGTTCAGAGCCCAAACTCTGGAAAGCAACAATCGGTAAGGAAACCAAACACCCAGGAATGTTAAGAGACTTGTCCAAGGTACCTAACACAGGCAGTGTCTGAAACAGGATTTGAACCCAAGTCTTTCTGACTCCAAATCCAGCAAGCAATGTGTCCACCGGGTCATGTCCCCTAGTTTGAGCAGAGGCAAGTTCCAAGTCTGGCAGAAGTTTCAGACAAGAAGACTGGAACAATTGATTTCCAAGGGTTGGAGCCAGCAAAATGCCAACAGGGGCTAGGCAGGCTTTGCAGTGAGTGCCCTCTAGTGGTCTATCGTAGAACAGCAGCACACGGGCACACTGCCCCAGAGTCTTCTGTAGGAACCATCCTGTGGTCTGGAGAGCTGCTTTGGAGAACTAGGGGCAGACAGTTATCTACTTTGATCCACAGTCTTGTAGGTAGAATGTTGGAATTGCATTCAGGTTCACATCCTCCTCTGGTATTTACTGACTGTGTGACCATGGGCAAGTCACTTAACCTCTCCAAGATTCAGTTTCTTCATCTGTAAAATGAAAATAATAATGCCTTTAGTATTTATCTCATAGAACTATTGTGAAGCTCAAATATATGAAAAGTGCTTTATAAATTTTAAAGTACTGTCTAAATGTTAGTCATTATTATTGTCCAGAGATAAGAAACAATAGCAACAAAGTAATAACAACTCACATTTATATAGCACTTTAAGGTTTACAAAATGCTTTGCCCAAATCAACCCTTGGGCAAGTCAGATTCCTTGGGTCTCAGCTCCTTCATTCATAAAATAAGAGGATTGAGCTAATGACCTCTGAGCTCCCTTCCAGCTCTGGGTCTATGATTCTATGATCCTGTGAGGGAGGTCGGGCAGATGTTAGTATCTCCATTCTGCAGATGTGGAAAGTGAGGCTCTGAAAGGGTGAGACAGTTGCCCGTGGTTACACAGCTAGTAAGTATTAGAGCCACGAAACAGTTTATACCGGACGATAGGTCTCCTGCCACCAAGTCCAGCTTTCTTTCCATTATATCCGGTCATTTTTGGCTCTGGTACGACTATAGAGTGACACCTGATAATGATTCCACCTCTTTTCTCTCTCTTTCTGTGGTGTAATGGAAGGAGCACTGAACTTGAAGCCATAGGACCTGAGGTAGAGTCCTGGCTCTACTCGTTATTTCCTAGTCCAGTCACAAGGCACAGATAGGCCTTCTCATCTATAAAATAAGAAGTTTAGACTAGGTGACATCTGGGGTCTCTTCCAGTTCTAAATCAATTGGCCTATAATCCATTTTCTAATTCTTTCTCCCTTTCTTTCTTCTCTCTCTCTCTCTTCCCCAAATCCATGTAAAAATAATTTTAACATTCTTTTTTTCATATTTTGAGTTCCAAATTCTCTCCCTCCCCTCATTGAGAAGACAAGCAATTTGATGTAGGTAATACATGTGCAATCATGCAAAACATATTTCCATGTAAGTCTCTCTCTGTCTCTCTGTCTCTGTTTCTCTCTCTCTCTCTCCTGTTTCTTGTCTCCTGTCTCCTCCCTTTGTCTCTCCTTCTCCTCCCTCTCCTCAAAACCCTTTCTTCCTTCTCCCTTACATATGCCTTAGCAACACCTAAGGGCCCTCGTGGACTTAGCTTAGCCCCATTTTTGGCCCTCGGGGCTAAGGAAATTGCCTGCCCTGATAGAAGTCTACCCCAGATCGAGGAATATCTGTCATCTGCTTTCATAGATCTCAAGGAAAGAAACTTTCTTGGCTTCCTTTAGTTGCCTGTCCTTGTGTCTAACAACTTCTCAAGTCTCACCACTTGTGTCAAATGTCCATTTCTTCTCATGTGCTCAGTTGAATGAGAACAACCTTGAAGATGAGAGTAATGAGAAGTTATCATAGGCTATGGAACCACAGGATCTTAGAGATGATCAGGTGCAGTTTCCTCATTTTCCTGTTGAGGAAATTAAAATTGAATAGGAATGAATACAAAGTCTTATACTGTAGTTCCAAAAATTGACTTTAAAAGTACTAGATGAGGGGGATATGGTTAGATAAGAGTTTGAGAAAGATCTGAAGGTTTTAGTAGACTTCAAGCTTTACATGAGTCAATAACATAATGTAGTACCCCTCTCCCCACAAGTAAACCTATTTCTGGGCTGCATTAAGAGAAGCATAGTTTCCAAAAACAAGAAGGCAATAGTCCTGCTTTCTTGGTTAGATAACCTATGTGATAAGTTTAGTTCTGGAAAACCAAATTTTTTATTTAATACTTTATTTTTCCCCAATTACATGTAAAAACAGTTTTAACTTTTTTTCAGATTTTGAGTTCTAAATTCTCTCCCTCCTTCCCCTCATTGAGAAGGCAAGTACTTTGATATAGGTTGTATATGTGTAGTCATGTAAAACATATTTCCACATAAGTCATGCTATGAAAGAAAACAAGAAAAATAAAGACAGTAAAGAAAAAGCATGCTTCAATCTGCAGTCAGACTTCATCAGTTCTTTCTCTGGAGATGGATAGTATTTTTTTGTCATAAGTCCTTCAGCATTGTCTTGGATCATTGTATTGATGAGAATAGCTAAGTTAGTCCCAATTGATCATCATACAGTATTGCTGTTACTATGAGCAATGTTGTCCTGGTTCTGCTCATTTCACTTTGCATCAGTTCATGTAAGTCTTTCCAGGTTTTTCTGAGATCATCCTGCTTGTCATTTCTTATCACGAAAGGGTATGGAAGCCACATTTTAGGAAGACATTGAGAAGCTAGAGAGCACCAAGAGGAGGGCAAGCAGGATGGTGAAAGACCTCAAGCCTGTCCCATATGCGAATTGCTGGAGGGAACTGGGAATATTTAGCCCAGTGAAAAGAAGGCTCAGGGGATCAGGGCTGGGATGGGGGTGGGGTGGTAGAGATTGAAGGGCTATAATGTAGACAAGGGTTGAATTAGACTTGTTCTCTTTGGCTCCAGAGGGCAGAACTTGGAACAGTGCATGGAAATTGCCAAGAGGGAAATTTACTCTTAATATAAAGAGAAACTTCCTAATGGTCAGAACTATCCTAAGGGGGATGGGCTGCCTAGAAGTGGGAGCTGGTTTCCCTTTCACTGAGAAATCAAAGGCTGAATGACCATTTATTGGACATGTTGTAGTAAAATTAATTTTTTTGAGGTTTTGGTTGAATTAAATTGGCTGTAAAGGTCCCTTGAAACTCTGAAATTCGGTGATAATTCCAGCATCTAGCACAGTGCCTGGGACATAGTAGGCCCTTAATGAATACTTGTTGAATGAATGAATAGATGAAAGGATGGATGGATGGATGGATGAATGAATGAGTGAATAAACGAATTCTGTAAGGCCCAGAGATGTACAGTAACTTTTGAAAGTTACAGAGCTTGTTATTGGCAGATCCAGGGCTTACGTGTGCAGGAAAAAGAAGTGAGGGAGGCATCTTTGCATCATCACCTGCTGCATATCTTTTCTAACCACATCTTTTCTCAGGTTTTCAGTTACATCCTGACAACTACTTTGTCTGTGTTTCCACAGCAGGTCTCCCTCACCCTTACAGGCCACAGAGAAAGAAAAGGAGAGCCCGGCAGAACTGGCCGAGAGGTGCCTCCGAGAACTGCTGGGCAGGGCCGCCTATGGCAACATCAAAAATGCCATCAAGCCTGTACTCATGTGAGTTTCTTCCCGAATTCCATAGCTGTAGGGAAAATTGAGATACAGAGAGGTTAAGACACTTAACTTTTTCAGATGCTCGGGCCCCTCAGACTCCCCCTTATCCCTTCCTTCCTATATGAAAGGAAAGAGGAGTTGCAGCTCTGCCCTCTGTGATCAGAAGAGATTAGGGGGTAGTCTAGGCCACCCAGAGGCTACTGGCAGGATAGACTTATGATGCTTCATTCTAACTCGGTCTTGTTGGTACATGTTCCCTTACCCTGTCCCACTTAATTCCCTACTCCAAGGGAGGGAAAAAGCATTGTCTGGGTAGTGGAGCCAGTATCTTGGAAGGCATCCAATTTGGAAGGGTGGTTCTAAAAGTCATAGAAGCTCAGGGTCATCACAGGGCAGGTGGAGGCAGAAAGCCAGCTCCCTTCCTTGAATCCACCACTGTGGTCTGCTGGCCCCAATTCATGACCTCACTCTAGGTTTTAGAGTGCTCCCACTTCCCCCTTGATCTCCTTCTTATACTTCTACCCATAAGCCCTTGCTTGCATATCTACAAAGCTGTATATTGGGTTGGGAATCACTGTATTCTGCTAGGCCTCTTGGGTTAGGGGGAGGGTATTTCTCTGCCCCAAACGAAGCTGATACCACATAGTGCATCACACTCTTGTTTTTCCCATGTTTTTTCCCTCCACAGTCACCTAGATAACCATTCTCTCTGGGAACCCAAGGTGTTTGCCATCCGTTGCTTTAAAATCATCATGTATTCAGTGCAGGTATGGTGGCTCCCTTGGCATAGAGCAAAACTGCATATAGCCAGCAGGAAGTAGGACTGAGTAGAGGTGGTGGGCACGATGCCTCGTGTGGTAGTGCTGGCCCTTAGCTTGGCTTAGAAAACTAAGCTATCTTCCATGGCAAAATGACTTTGGGCTAGGTACTTTAAGATGTAAGATGATGATGAGATATGACATGAAGCTGAGGTATCCAGAAAGAAATAGGGTGGCCACGATAACTTGGCTTTGTCACTGACTTGTTGCACTAACTTGGATGAATGAGAGGCTGGAATTCAAAATGTCTGCACTCTCTGACATTGACTTGCCTTGGGAGCTTGTGTTCCCCCAGTGCCTCAATTTAGCTTATTCAGGGAAGAGTAACCTATCTCAGGAGCAGGGGTTCTCAAAACCCTCCTTGGGGGACCTGTGGATAGATTTCAGGGGGTCTGTGAATTTGGATGGGAAAAAATGACGTCTTTATTTAAACTAACTTCTATCTCAAATAGATCATTTTCTTCAGTTATTTAAAAAATTGTTCTGAGAAGCTGGCCATAGGCATTAACAAGACTGCCAAGAAGGTCAATGACATAGAAAAGGTTAAGAACCCTTGAGTTAGAGGATGAGGACCCCAGGACTTACAGGAATAGCCTAGCCCAGTGAAGGTGGGCAGCAGTTGGGCTCAGAGCTGATGCCATCCCCTCTTATCTTCCTCCCAGCCCCAGCACTCCCACCTCGTGATCCAGCAGCTCCTGAGTCACCTGGATGCCAACAGCCGCAGCGCAGCCACCGTCCGGGCGGGCATTGTGGAGGTCCTGTCTGAAGCAGCTGTCATTGCTGCTACTGGCTCTGTGGGTAAGGGGAGTGCCAAGGGAAAGAGGACAGCTGGGACTTAGAGCCTTTTTTGGGGAGGCATAGAAGAGAACTTCCTTTGGCCAGATACTTTCCTCTAATTCCTGTGGTCAAAAGAGAAGGTTAAAAAGGTCTCCAAGTTGACCCCTCAGTCTCACTCAGCCCCTGACTGCCACATCTTGTCATTTCTATCTCCTTATCAGTTATATCTGTTACTTTCTCTCTATTCACCTGACCAATAGGCACTGATCACTTCTCATCTGAATCATTTCAATAGCCTCTTAATTCATCTCCTTTAAAATCTCTCCCCACTCTGATCCATCCTCCCCACATCCATCAAAGTGATAATCCTAAAGTATGAATCTGACCGTGTCACTCCCCTACTCAATAAACCCCAATGGCTCCCTGTTACCCCTAAGATCATATATAACTCCTCTGTTGGGCCTTTAAAGTTCTTCAGACCCTGGCCCCATCCTATCTTTCTAGTTTTAGTACATACCACTACCTTACATGCATCTAACAAGCCAGTTAAATTGACCTCCTTGCTCTTCCTCACACTATACTCCATATCTCTCCCTGGGACTCAGTTTCCTAATTTGTAAAAAGAGAACGTTAGATGGTCTTTGAGCTAGTTCTCTTCTAGCTCTTAAGCCTGTGACCCTCTGCTCCTAAGGATGCTTGGAAGAACATTCATTTACTAGTGACCTATAACTGGGTTGCATTATGGATAGTGGATAGAGTACTGGTCCTGGAATCAGGAAGATCTGAGTTCGAATCTAGCCCAGACACTAGTTGTGGGCAAGTCATACCCTTCACTGGGCAAGTCACTTAACCCCATTTGCCTCAGTTTCTTTATCTGTAAAATGAACTGGAAAAGAAAATGGCAAGCCACTCTACTATTCCTGCCAAGAAAACCCCAAATGGAGTCATGAAGAGTCAGACACAACTGAAAAATGACTGAACAAGAAATGGCTGGGATGTATTATGGGCAAGTGAAGGTAGAGAAGAATGCCAGGCCTTAATTACTCTTTTCTTCTTTCACTGCTTTCTTCAGGTCCCACAGTCCTAGAGATGTTCAATACTTTGCTAAGACAGCTACGGCTCAGCATCGACTATGCCCTGACTGGCAGCTATGATGGAGCCATCAGCGTTGGCCCCAAGATCATCAAGGAGCATGAGGAGAGAATGTTTCAGGAGGCTGTTATCAAGACCACTGGTGTGGGACTGATGGCCGGCCCCTGGGGGTGGGGAAGGGAGCCCCTGGGGCAGGGATCCATGTCTTCCTGAAGGATGAGACTTCCAAGAGGGAATCTTCACCTCCTTCCTAATTCTTCCTAAACTTTGTGTTGGGGGACGAGGGGCAGGCCCTTACCTTCCACAGCTTGTTTAATGAATCTAGCTTTTTTGTTGTTGTTCTGGAGTAATGATGATAAACACCTGGAAAGTTTTCTATAGACACAGAGAGAGAGACAGACAGACAGAGAGAGAGAGAGAGACAGTGAGAGAGACAGAGAGAGAGAGAGAGAGAGACAGACTATCTTAGCATAGATCTTAAACAGGACTTGAAGTAAGAAAACAAAAAGTCACCCTCCCCATACCTGATTTTAATACAACAAGAATTTATTAAGAACCTGCCATATTCTAGACACTGGGAGAATGCATAGACCAAACTGGAACAGTCTCTGCCCTGAAGTAGCTTATGTTCTATTTGGAAACAACACATACCCCCCGCCCCTGCCCCGTGTACATCCTTGGACAATCAACAAGCAATTACTTAGTGCCTTCCAGGTTCTAGGCAAAAATGAAACAATCCCTGCTTACCAGGGGAGACAGCATGCATATCTACTAAGTACATGCAGCATAAATACAAAATGAATGTGAGGTATTTTAGGGAGGTCGTGCCTCTCTGCACCCCAATTTCTTTATCTGTAAAATGAGGGGAGTTGGACTGAGTGATGTCTGAGGTCCTTCTAGCTCCAAGTCTGGGATCCTATGAACAAGTAAACAGATATGCAAAGTTATACAAATTAATTTCAAGGGAGAGGGAGAGAGAACACTGACAGTGACTTCCAGCTTCAGTAGGAGGGAGAGGTGAGAAGGGAGAAAGAAAGGGGGGAGGGAGGAAGGGAAAGGAAGAAAAGAGAGGGTGACATTAGCACTTGAACACTGAGTTTCCAGCCAGTCAGACACGTGGGAGTGAAATTAAAGCAGAACATTGCTCCCCAGACCTTTAGCCCTGATATTAAACACAATTACAGTGGTTATAACTTGAGAATCTCGAGTTGGAAAAAGCTCTTCAGAGTCATCTAGTACATTCCTTCCTCCCTCAAGGGAGTAAGGTTTCTAACCCCTTCCAAAGAATTGTTTTTCTTGCTTGTTCTTCAAAGTTTCACAACATTGCTGAGCAATATTCTGTGTTGAAGAGCCTCGCCATGTGAGGCCTCCACCATCCTTATAGCCCAACTAGGGTTCACCCTCTCTGCCCTCCATCCCCATCTAGGATCCTTTGCCAGCACATTGCCTACTTATCAACGCTCTGAAGTAATGCTTTTCATCATGAGCAAGGTCCCATTGCCCTCTCTCCATCACCCCATGGAGACTGGAAAGACTGGGTGAGTTCATCAAAACCTCTTCCCTTCATCCCTCAAGTGTATACCCCTCCTCAGTTTCTAATTCTCTTGACTAGATTCTCCTCTCCTGATCACTCTTCTGACCTGTCCTTTAGCTACTGTTTGTTATCTTTCTCTTCCTTCCTCCTTCCCTTTTTCTCTCCCTCCCTCCTCCCTCTTTCCTCCTTTTTTCCTCCCTCCCTTCCTTCCTTACTTGCTTCCTTGCTTCTTTCTTTCCTTCTTCCTTCTTCCCTTCCTCCTTTCCTTCTATCCTTCTGTCCTTCCTTCCTTCTGTCCTTCCCCTCTCTCTTTTCTTTCTTTTCCTCTGCTTCTCTCTTCTTGCTTTTGGAATCACTCAGCTATTTTGGGCCTCCCATGGTTGTCATGGCTTCATTCAACACAGCTGCCACTTTGCTCTCCGCCCTACCCCACTCCTTTCACCTTTTGCTAAGAGGTATCAAAGGAAGTTTCTTCAGGTCTGGGAAGATCATGGCTACCTCTTGATTTGGGCATCGCTGCTGTAACTCTGCTGGATGACCTTTGTTGAGAACTAAGCTCTAGGGGGTGGGAGTAGGGCTGGCAGAAAAGATTGCTGCCAAATTCAGTGACTACTCTTAAGTCAGTGTTCTGGTGTTTGTGTCTCTGGTTCTTAGGGAGAACAGGAACCGCCTGACCCAGATCATGCTGCTGAAATCCCTTCTTCAGGTAAGTCTGTCCTGTCCCCACCCAGGTCTCTCTCCTAATATTGTAAGAAAGATCTTTCTTCCAAGAGCTCAAAAATAATATTTGCCTTTCCTTTATGCCTTTTGATTTTCCCCGAAACCCCTGCCCTCCTTGCCCCTGCTTCTCTCTCCCTGTCACATCTGTCTCTTTCCTTTGGCCTGTCTCCTACTCAGCTTCCCAACCCCTATCTTTATTTCTTAAATACACCCCTTCCTTTCTGTTGCTAAAGCTGTCACCTCACAAATGAATTACTAGAACACTTGCTCTTATTATCTTGACCCATTCCAATTCATTCTACACACAAACCACCAAGATAGCTTTTTGGTAAGCACGATTTACATAACATCACTGCCCTGCCTTAGAACTTCCCTGTTAAACCTATTGTTTCAGAAACAAGCTCTTTGGGACTTTGAAGGCCTCTACTGACTGCTTTCTGATAGAACGTAAGCAGCTTGAGGACAGGAACAATTGTATTTTTATGTCCACTGTCCAGCCGCATTGTTATTGTTCAGTTGTGTCCAACTCTTCATGATCCAGTTTTCTTGGCAAAGATACTATAGTGGTTCGCCGTTTCCTTCTCCAGCTTATTTTACAGATGAGGAACTGAAACAAACAGGGTTAAGTGACTTGCCCAGAGTCACACAGCTAGCAAGTGTCTGAGGTCAGATTCTAACTCAGGTCCTCCTAACTCCAGGCTTGGCACTCTATCCACTGTGCCACCCAACTGCCAAAAATGTTGAGGACCATAGCACTGCATGGGAGGAGACACACTTCTGCTCCCATCCCAAGCTCAGGGAGTAGGTGGAAACTTGGAAAAGAGTTTTTAGATTTAATCCCCATTGCTTATTCTACTCCATTGGTTAGAGTGCTGGGCCTGGAGTCGGGATGACCTGAGTTCAGATCCCTCCTCAGACTAGCTATGTGATGCTGGGCAAGTTCATAAATCTCTGTCTGCCTCAGTTTCCTCAACTATAAAATGGGGGTAATAATAACACCTACTTCCCAGGATTATTATGAAGGTCAAATGAGATATTTGTAAAAAGTGCTTAGCACAGTGTCTGGTACCTAGTAGGTACTATATACATGTTTATTCCCTTCTCTTCCCTTCCCCTCTTCCAAAAAAGAAAGTTTCCCTAACCTTTACCATCCTTGCCCTCCTGGCAGGTATCCATCGGCTTCCAGTGCAGCAACATGCTGACTGCCCTGCCTAGCTCCTTCCTGGACCGGCTTCTTTCTGCTGCTCTCATGGAGGATGCTGAGATCCGCCTCTTTGTCCTGGAGATCCTCATCAGCTTCATTGATCGTCATGGCAACCGCCACAAATTCTCCACCATCAGGTTAATTGGATGTCCTTTGGGAATGAAAGGTTAAGGAGTCTTTAAGGAGGGTACCTAGCCACCTGATCCTATGGGTTTCACACTGTGGTAGAACACAACTATGAAATCTGAAGAGGCTTGCTCACTGAGGAAGCCTGGACACACCTCTGTAAAGGCAATAGAATGTCATAGCAGAAAGGTGGTGCAGTGAATAGAGTGGTGGGCCTGGAGTCAAGACAGCCCTGAATTCAAATCCACCCTCTTATACTTACTTAGCTGTATGACCTGGGACAAGTCACTTAGACTCTGTTTACCTCAATTTCCTCAACTGTAAAATGGTTATAATAATAGCACTTACTTCCCAGGGTGTTTGTAAAGATCAAATGAACTATTTGTAAAGCATTTAGACAATGCCTGACACACATAGTAGGTGCTATGTAAATTCTGGCTATTATTATTATTACTGTCATCATCATCATCATGATCATTTTTCATGGGCATAGTCTAAATTAGGGATAAGAATAGTCAGTGACCCTGGGATTGGGCCACCTGGGTGGATAAAAAGGGAAAACAAGAGAGATTGCCATGATGATGGGGGGTTGGGGTATTGAAGGAAAGGGGCAAAGACTAAAATATTGGAGACCTGGGAGGAAAGAGCAAAATCAAGGTTGGAGAGCTTCCCTTGTCTAAGGGAGTCAGAAGGGACAAAGAGCAGGTGGCGAGTGTGGAAAAGCATTGGGATGCAATAAACAAAGAGAATGGAAGATAAATCTGGGAGAAAAGAGATGGAGACTGGGGAGTAAAGTGCCAAAGAAAATAGAGACAGCTAGAAGTACTGGGTTTGGAGTCCGAGGACCTTGGTTCAAATCCTGGTTTTGCTTCTTACTGCCAACGTGACTTTGAACAGGTCACTGGACCTCCCTGGCCTTGGTTTTCTTGTCTGGACAATGAACGGGATGGACTAGAATCAGGGGTGGGGAACCTGGGGCCTCAAGGCCACATGTGGACCTGTAGGTCCTCAAGTGAGGCCCTTTGGCTGAATCCAGACTTCCCAGAACAAATCCATGTGGCCGCAAGGCTGCAGGTTCCCCACCCCTGGACTAGATGTCCTCTAAGTTCCCTCTAAATGTCCTCTGAACCTAAGAACCAGGATCATTAAATCATATCATCATATTGTTGTTCGACCTTCATTCTCGAAGCGGACCAACAGCACCATGAGAGTAATATCTTGACTTGTGTGAACTGGATATAAGGGAGGCAGAGCTGCACAAAGTCCTCAGCCTCATTCCTTTCTTCAGTCAACAAAGTCCAGTGGCAAGACAAAGGTCGAGATGACTGTCGATGGCACAGGATGCAGTGGATAACCTTGGCCTTTAAATTTAGAGTTTCAAGGGACCTTAGAGGCCACCAAGTCTAACCCTCTCATTTTACAGGCAAAGAAACTGAGGCACAGAGAAATTAGGTGAGTTGCCCAGGGTCACAAAGAAAGTGTCTGAGGGCTTGAGCCCAGGTCTTCCCGACTCCCAGTCCAGTGCCCTATCCATTTTACCATGCTGAGTCCTCCCAGGGACTAAGGATGATTATTTAAAAAAAAAAAAAAGAGCCACCGCAAATGAAGATGATATCTGGAGTTAAGGTAGAAATCTCTAGGGTTTTAGAACTCAGAAAATGGAGATGGGAAGACAGTTACTTATGAGCTAGCTAGCATCCAAGTAGTACTCTACCTCTGACTTCCTGTCTTCACAGCACCCTCAGTGACATCTCTGTCCTAAAACTGAAGGTGGACAAGTGCTCACGGCAAGACACCGTGTTCATGAAGAAGGTATGCAAATCGGTACCCCCCTCAGTCTGTTGTACCCCCCTCCCCATCCCCACCTCCACATCTGTCTTCCTAATCTAGGTGAGGTCTTAGGGCAGTATCTATAAATGACCCCTCTCCCTCCCCAACCTTCCAGATCCCTAAGTTCATCTGTAGACTTTTCTCCTTACTCAAGAATCCTGTCTTCCTCCCTCTCCATCACCCCTTGTGGTTTCTCCTCACTTTTGTCACCTTCTTAAAGGTGCCTAACTCACATGGCCAGCTTTTCCTTCTTATGTGACTTTCAAGAGAAACCTAGCAGGAGGTTAGCCTTTAGCACTGAGCTTCAGACTGAAGGACACTTGTGGTGGACCCCCCTCTGAGCCAGCCCTCTGGTCCTTCCCTAGAATTCATCTCAGGGGTAAAGGAGGGAATAACCCACCTCATGTCTGCTTTGTTGTGGAGCCTGCCCCAAGCTCTTCTCTTGGGGGCACTGACTCCCTTGAACGTGTTCTTGCTGCCTTCCCCTGGAAGCACTGACTACCTTGAAAGATCACATTAGGGCACCCTTCAGGCTGAGGGCAAAAGTCTCCCATCCTGCTCTTTGTGCCTCATTGCCCTGCCCACAGCACTCTCAGCAGCTCTACAGACACATCTACATGAGCTGCAAGGAGGAGACTAATGTTCAGAAACACTACGAAGCTCTCTATAGCATGCTGGCGCTCATCAGCATCGAGCTGGCCAACGAGGAAGTGGTGGTGGACCTCATTCGCCTCGTGCTGGCTGTCCAGGTGAGGCCATATTGGTAAGGAGCCTCAGGGAGGGAAAGGGCCCTGCAAAGTCTGGAATTGGGATGACAGGGAGGGCACCTCTTTGGGCAAAGCACCAGTGAGTTTCCATGACAAAAAGAGCATTCAGTTCATTTAAACAAGCACTCATTAAGTGCCTAATATGTGCTTGGCACTGGGAATACGAAGATAAAAATGAGAAGTATCCCTGCCCTCAAGGAGCTTGCATTCCCTTGGGAGGAAACATTTACATAGATAAGTAAATGTAAAATATAAAGTATATATGAAAGGATTAATTTCAATGACTGAGGGGTCACTAAGGGGCTGGATTAACAACTGGGAAAATCAGGAAAGGCCTCTTGGAGGGCATACTTGAACTCAATCTTGAAGAGATTCTTGAAGGTGGTGGTGAGGAGAGAGAGAGCACATTCCAGGCTATACAAAGGCATGGTAATGGGAGATTGCAAGTCCTGTCCTGGAGATAGGAGGTAGGCCAGTTTGGCTAGAGCATAAAAAGTCTGAGATGATGTTTCTCATCACAGGGAGAGTGATGTGAAATGAGCCAGTTTGTATAGGACTTCAGATGACAAACAGGAGTTTGTATTTGATCCTAGAGGGAGCCACTGAGCTTCTTTAGCAGGAAAATGGCATAGACCTGTGCTTTAGGAATACTACTCTGGCAGCTGTGGTTAGAGAAGGAAGAGACTGGATACGGGGAAGCAATGAAGAGGCTGTGGCAGTAGTCCAAGTGAGAAATGAGGATGCCCTGGAGTAGAATGGTAGCTGTGAGAGTGGGGAAGACAGAATGGATTCAAGAGATGTTATGGAGGTTGAGTCTCCACTTCCTGTCCCCCCCACCAGCCTATGGTTTTAACATTCACCTTTGTTTTGCCACCCCACAGAGGCTGCCAGTGGGTTACCTCCTTAACTGTGGAACAATTGTAGGCATTCCAAGGTCCATTAGTCTCTTCTAGAGGTGTGAGTTGAGAAAAATACATGGATTTTCCTTTTCAAGACCTGGGCAAGTTTCTTTAGTGAAGGGCTATCAAGAGACCCTTATCCATCAACACATACACATGTCCATCTGCCCTTGTCCCAAGCCCCCCTCCAGGGGGATGAATCTGGGCCTCCTAGAACTCTTCAGAGTTATTTATGAATCCTAGGGGACCCTAAAACCAATTTACTCCCTTGAGAGGATGACTTACACTGCCTGAACCAGCCTGGACCTGGAGTATAACCCTCAAGACAACTATAGGATGGGAAGAGTCCCTTAAGCCCACTTAACGCATAGACGCAAAGATCTAGGATCTACTCTTGCACTTAATAGCATCCCCCAAACAACCACTTCTCCATCATCCACCCATGCTAGCCTGGCTTATCACTCACTATGAGATAAAAATCAGATCTCTGTGGCATTTTGTGTTCCATGATAACCTTCCATGATGCTCTCTTTTCTGCAAGCGAGTGTGGCTGAACCTTAGTAATTCAGATGTGAACAAGAGACTACCTAGCTTATCATTGCTGATAAGCTCCTATTTCAGACAAGAAAAAAGTCTAGTGGTGTTAGCTTCCAATTTTCTAAATCTATGCACCTTTCAAAGCCAGAATTGGCAGTGAGGGGTGGAGGTGGGGTGTCTTTCCCCACCTCAGTTAGTTGTTCTTATTCTGATAAGTGGCTCACTAACTTAGTTTAAAGAGGGAGTCTTAGCCCCACAAGAGGATAGTCCCTACAAAGGGACTGATGGCCTTTTAAATAAATTGGACAGCGTCCAATCTAATAGAATAAATGTTGTCCATGTAGCATAAAGAATAGCAAGAAAGATGATGATGAAGAGGGCTGTCAAGGACAAAGAAGAGTAGGAAGGAGCTCACAGGCAACACTGAAAAGTAGGGAAGTTACTGACCTGAAGATGCTCTAGTCAAACGAGGTTGCTCCTGTTGCCAAAAATTGATGAAATCTTCATGCACCTGCCTTGTTTTGGATACTCTACAGCATAACTTCCCATCCTCTTACAAGTTATAGTCTGTAAAGTGGGAAGGACTTAATCAGAGCTAAAACTAGGATGGGGTGGCTGTGGCTTTGCCACAGGGTAACAAATAGAGGGTGCTGAAGACACTTGCAATCTTTCAGTAAAATAGTAAAAAATAGAAACAATAGAGTTTAACAGATAGTTTGCCAACTTCATAATATCCTAGAGTCTCTGGCTTACCACAGCGGTGCAATATCCCAAGATCTTCCCTTCCCGTTTACTAGTCAATCAAGATTTTATTTTGTGCTGCTTGTCCCCGGCATAAAAAATTGCTAGTTAGGATTCACGGGAGAATCCTGGGAAAAGTAAACTTTCCAGAAAAGGGTAAGTTAAAATGGATAGTGGGTTGGAGGATTTGGTAGAAGATGTGGATTAAATACCCTTGTGGATTTTTCTTTGTTTTGACATAGGAAATAGCCCATATCAATGAAGAAAATCTGCCTGCATACAACCGCTGTGCCCTCTATGCTCTGGGAGCTGCCTACTTGAACCTCATCAGTCAGCTTACTGCTGTGCCTGCTTTCTGCCAGCACATCCATGAGGTTGGTAGCCTTGTCTAAGGATTTGCTAAGCTTTTTTCCTTTTCCCTCATGCTTTTTTTCTTTTCCCTCATGCTTTTTTTTTTTGAGGCAATGAGGTTAAGTGACTTGCCCAGGGTCACACAGCTAGGAAGTGTCTGAGGCTGAATTTGAACTCAGGTCCTCCTGATTCCAGGGCCAGTAACTGACCCACTGACCCACCTAGCTGCCCCTTTCCTTATGCTTCTGAGAGCTCAGGAGACCGTTGGCATTGTGAGTCTCCCAGGATCACACACAATTTTACAAGCATTTATTAAGCACCTACTATGTATCAGAAGCCAAGAAATAGAAAGGCAACACAGAAGTAGTTCTGGCTGTCATGAAGCTGATGTTCTTTGGCAGGGAAAGAACATGTACAGACCTAAATTATGTACAAAAGCAGACAAAATAATTTATAAGAGGGAGAGAGCTTTAATAACTGGGGAATCAGGTAAGGCCTTGTGTTAAGCGGTGGCACCTGAGTGGTGTCTAGAAGGGGGAAGAGATAATATGCACTTATAACAGCACCTACTATGTGCCAGGCATCGTGCTAAGCACTTTACAAATATTATCTTATTTGATCCTGACAACAACCCTGGTGATGTTATTATCCCCATTTTACAGTTGAGGAAACTGAGACAGACAGAGAAGTTTAGTGACTTGCTCATGTCACCTAGCCAGTAAGTGTCTGAGACCATATCTGAACTCGGGTTTTCTGACTCCAAACCCAGCACTATACCAACCGTGCTAGCAGAAGGAAATTTATGGAGCCAAGGGGTGGATATGAAGAAAGAGATTATTCCAAATGAGGGGCACCATGTTAGCAAAGGTACAGAGGTGAGAGATGAAATGTCATGTGAGGGAAGCGTTAGTAAGTGAGTTTGATTGGAACAGAGAGGCCAGGAAGTGGAGGTAACATGAAATAACTGGAAAGGCTGATGGAGAGCCAGATCATGAAAGATCTTCTGTGATATTAGACTAAAGATTTTGTACTTTTCCCTGCCTAGATTGAGAGAGGTGGGAAAGATTTACCTGGGGAAAGCACAATTGTTAAGGAATCACTATGCTGGAACTTGGCCTCTTCTATTATTTCTGCCAGGAATAAATCTAGTTCCTAATAATAAAAGAGAGGAACAGCTTAGTGAAGTAAAAAGAGCCCTAGATTTTGAGTCAAAGGACTTGAGTTCCAATCCTATTTCTCCTTACTATACTGTATGACCTTGGGCATGTCATTTCAGCTAAAATCTGGGTTTTCACATCAATAAAATGAATAGGTGAATTAGATACTCTCTAAGCTCAATATCCGTGGTCGTATAAATAGATCATTGTAGTGTATTCCCCTTGCTAATTACGAATAGTCTAGTAAAGCATCCATACACACTCATACCTACCATGCTCCATCCTCTGTAACCTAACCACCTTTCAGTTCCATGGTAAAAAACTGGCAGAGAGGAATTAGCAAACACAGGATCATATGTCACTGCCTAGTGATACCAGAGGTGTCTTAACAGTTCACTGTGTCATAATACAACTGGTTGCTAAATGACCATTATAATTTTTTTTTCATAGTTGAAGGGGATAGGGCTAAGAAGAAAGTGTAGCCCTCTAGGATTTAAGCACTGAATTACATATTGCAGCAACTGAAATGCCATTGATGATGCTAGAGCTCACTTAATATTTCTTAGGCTGCTTGGAACATCATCATTTCTCTGAATTTCACACTGATGCTTTAGAGTCTACTCTTTTGAGGATAGGAAATGGCAAAACGGAAACAAGAGCCCCTGATCTCACCTGTCTCTTCTGAGCTCATTCTCTTTCCTAGGCCCAGCTCTGTTCATTGGTTCCTTCTCACATTCCAGGTAATAGAGACGAGGCAAAAGGAAGCACCATACTTGCTCCCAGAAGACATCTTTGTGGAGAGACCCAGGTGAGAAGGTGACCTCTGTTGGATTCAGGGATGATAGAGGCACTTACTAAGATGGGAGAAGGTGTCCTGAGTACAAGAGAGAACAGTCAGCTTTCCAGATACCCAGGTAACTGACAGAAAGGAGAATATAGTAGGATAACTCCATCCTCCTCCTCCTCCTCCACACACACATACACACACACACACACACACACACACACACACACACACACACACACTTCAGTGTAGGGGTCCCAGGCTGAGTTTCTTGGACTCCTATTCTTACACAAGCCTTGAATACCAGGTGGCTAACCATCCTTTTACATACCAGAGTGCGCAAGATGGTCTTAGGCACATTGACCATTCTCGTAAGGGAGTGAACTCTGGAAAGATCACTCTTGGCAAGACACTATCCATATACCATATCGACATTACACAGTGGACCCTTTGCCCACAGGATGATGTTATTGCCTAAAGGGTGCCACAGGGTAATATTACTTTCATCTCTTAGAGATGCTTAAGGGAAGCATCTTAGTTTTTTATGCCTTATTGATCATCAGGGGGCTACTCATCTGCTCATGGAATCCTAGACAGGTAGCCTAAAGCACAAAAGTTCAGAAGAACTGACTTCCTTCTTTGGATAGAGAGGACCAGAAGGACACAGTGGGAGTGTACAGCCATTCCCATTTATTCATGATTCTGCCTTCTTCCTTCTTTTGTTCTTTCCCATTTGTTTCTTTCAGGTTGTCCCAGAGCCTAGACCAAGTGGTGATTGAGCTCCTCTTCCGTCAGAGTAAGATCAGTGAAGTCCTAGGGGGCAGTGGCTACAATTCTGATAGGCTCTGCACACCTTACATCCCTCAACTGACAGGTAGGAATTGGAGTACAAGGACTTCCATCCTTATCTCCCTCACTTTTCCTAGCTAGGGCTTGGGTCTACAGATCGTTCTCCTTGGCAGCCCATCGTGACAGCTAGAGCTGGTAAAGACCTGAGGAAATCCATAGTGAGACAACTGCTGACTATGTTGGGCATTTACCCCTCAGTCTAGCATCTTTAGGGGTAATGTGTTCAAGGAATAACCTGGCCTATGGCTAACAAATCTCACGCCAACTGAGATTTGCTAACCCCTCCCCAGTCAGAGGATGAGATTTCCTATAGATCTCTAATGACTTCAAAGTCTTAACCAGATCTCCTGGGCTTCCTTTCTCCATTAAACAGAAGGGAAATCTGAGCCCTGGAAAGTTAAGTACCCATCCCAGATGGGCTCAGCAGATCTGGAGCAGAGCCCAAGTTCCGACAAACTCCCATTACACTTTGAAATCTGTGCGTCACTCTGGAGAGCTCCCTGGCTGGGCTATTTTCTCTATTAGCTTTTTTTTTTTTTTTTTTTTGGTAAATCAGTGAAGGTTTAAGGGGACAGAAAGAATAGGTCCTGGGAATCTCAGTGCTTAGTTTTCATGGCTTCCTCTAGATGTTCTGAGTTTCTGGGAATCCTTCCTTTCCAGATGAAGATCGCTTGTCCAAGAGGAAGAGCATTGGTGAAACCATTTCCCTTCAGGTGGAGGTAGAGTCAAGGAACAGCCCAGAGAAGGAAGAGGTAAACTCCTTTCTTTTCTCATACACCATCCTGACCAGGAGAAGGAGCTAGTTTCCCTTTTCTCTTCACATTCAACATTGCTCTCAGACTTCATTTCTGTGTCCTCTTAAATCCATATTACTTAGTAGCACAGTGCTTGCTTAGTAAATCTTTTTTTATTCATTCATTCATGTATGGAAAACAACTTTCTGTTAAGTGGGCACTGTTTTCCTATTGACCCCTATTATCAAATCAGTAATGTATGCTACTAATTGGATTCAGGTCAGTGAATGTTTATTCAGGACCCTCCGTGTGCCACGCAATGTGCTAGATGCTAGGTATGCAACCATAAAAGTGTAATAGTACCTGCCTACAATCTAGCAGTCTATTTGAAAGATCATTTGTTCTAGGATTTCATTTTTTAAAAAATCACACTTTAGGATTATAGGTTTAGAGCTATAAGGGACCTCAGAGGTCATTTTGTCCAAGTCCCCATTTGTACAGATGAGGACCTGGAGCTATTATCTATTCAACTCCTTTTGCCCTGTGTCAGATTCTGCAAAGAACCAAGGCACCATGACACAATAACAATAACAACAACAATAACAAATGCTTATTAATTAATTGAGTGTTTAAGGGTCTTAGGCCAACCTAGGCAACCCTTTGGTCTCCTCAATTTTAGGCCATGTAGTCTGATCTTTTTGAACTTCTCAGACCAGTTCTGCACATAATTTAAGACCATAGTCTATAGGGATTCTGATCAGTTTGCAGAATTTACCTCAGGTCCTCCCCTACTTGCTTGGCCCAACTCCTCTTCCTCTCTTTTTCTTTTTTTTTCCCTGTCAAGGAGGGTAATAGAACATCAGTATCTTGCACAGTGATAAGTACCTTCCATAAACAGATATCCATGAAAAGTCAACTTAAAAGGAAAACCAAAGAGAAGTGAAAGATTCATAAATTTGTATTAGACTCCTACCTTCATTTGCTTTAAGCCAATCCTGAAGTGTGGCATGTGGGCCATTATTGCTACTGTCAGTCTCAAAGTAAATATGTATGATAAATTTACCACTAATTCCAAAACTAACAATCTTTTGACTGAAGGGCATCTGGGTCTCAATTCCCTTGTTTCCCATTCCCTGATCTTTCCTTTTCTAGGTCAGAAACAGAAGATGAAGAAAATGTCACACACTTTTCTCTGTCCGAATATATCCTACATCAAAGCCCATAGTGATTTCCTTTCAATCAGAAAAGGTTACCTTAGCAACCAAGTTACTAAGGGCTGAAAGAGCTATTACATTTTAATGGGGAGAGACCACCCACATGGGGGAATAGTCGATAGGGAAGGTCTCTTATCCTTTATCTCTTATCCTTCCTTCCTTTCTACATTCTTTATAAATGTTCAATTAGACTTGGATCACTTCTTAAGCCTATAATTTTCAGAATGATAGTCATGCCAATATGTCTCTTCAAGGCACCCAATCCTTTTTTTTTTCATTCTAACTATCTTAAACTCATTCAAACAGAATAATATTTTTAAAACTGATTATATAGTGGTCTCCTCACATAAGGTTTGATAAAACTGGGTTGCTAATGAGTATAAAAGACAGATTTTTTGTTGGCAGGAAGGATTCTGGGGGTCTTTCTGAAATGGAATTTCTGATCTAAGTTCAAAGTCTAACCAAACTTCCCCCCCAGCCAACCTCTGAATTTTTTTTCCCTGAGGGCTGATATTTTTATTAATTAATTTATTTTTAGTTTTCAGCATTCACTTCCATAAAATTCTGAATTCTAAATTTTCTCCTCCTCCTGCCCCTCCACCCTCTGCAAGATGGTGTGCAAGCTGATATAAGCTGTACATATGCATTGCTATTAAACATATTTTCACATTAGTCATTTTTTTTTAAGGCACTTGGGGTTAAGTGACTTGCCCAGAGTCACACAGCTAGTAAGTGTCAAGTGTTTGGTCTGAGGCTGGATTTGAACTCAGGTCCTCCTGACTTCAGGGCCGGTGCTCTATCCACTGAGCCACCTAGCTGCCCCACACATTAGTCATGTTGTAAACAAGAATTAGAACTAATGGGAGAAACCATGAGAAAGAAGAAACAAACAAAGGAAAAAGAGCAAATAGCATACTTTGATCTGTATTCAGACTCCATAGTTCTTTTCTGGATATGGATAGCATTTTCCATCATGAGTCTTTTGGAGTTGTCTTAGATACTTGCATTTCTAAGAAGAGATGAGTCTGTCATAGTTGGTCATACATTGTGGCTGTTACTGTGTTCTGTGTTCTCCTGGTTCTACTCACTTCACTCAGCATCAGTTCATATGAGTCTTTCCAGGTTTTTCTGAGATCTGCCTGCCCATCATTTCTCATAACACAATAGTATTCCATTACATTTATATACCACAACTTGTTCAGCCACTCCCCAATTGATGGGCATCCTCTCAATTTCTAATTCTTTGCTACCACAAAAAGAGCTGCTATAAATATTTTTGAACATGTGAGTCCTTTTCCCATTTTTATGATCTCTTTGTGATACAGACCTAGAATTGGTATTACTGAGTCAAAGGATAATTTCTTTTTTGTGTGTAAACAGCTGGCTAACTCTGTATACAATGTGGCTACCTGATCCCTGGTAGGTGTCTCACCAGTCTAAAACAGTTTCTGATAATAGGGACCCCCTCCTGGCAAATTAAGTGACTTTTAATTTTCTAGCCTGGGACTTAGGTAGATGAGGATATTAGGGAATTTCAAAGCCAGGAAGACCTCTGTGTCCTTTGACATCTCCTTCCTCCTTTCACCTTTCCTAAGAAAGTTAAGGTTCAAAAACGTCTTCTCTTTTCTCTACAGAGAGTGCCCGCTGAGGAGATTACCTATGAGACCCTAAAGAAGGCCATTGGTAAGTTAGGACAACTGAAGCTAATGGGAGATGTGTATATGGTGATCAAATGTCTTAGATTTTTCCAATATAGTTCCAATTTCAAGAATACAAAAGTGTTTTTTTTCTTTTCTTCTTTCTTTCTATCACCTTCATTGCCAAATACATTCCTTTCCCTTCTCCTACTCATAGAGTCATACCTTGTTACAAAGAATTTTTTAAAAGTGTGTTTATGGGGAAATAATTAAACAAAACTAACAAATATACCAACTGATTCCAATAACATATGTAATGTTCCACACCCATAGTCCCCAACTTGTGCAAAGAAGGGAGGCAAGTGTGTTTTTTCCTCTCTTCACTGAGGGTTAGTTTGGTCTTTATAATTAATAATATGGTGTTTAAAAGTGCTGTTTCATCAAGGCTTCCTAATGAATGTCCTTTGTCAGATTTTTGATTCAGAAAATATAGTCGCTGTAGGAATAAATGAGTTATACTGTTCACCTTGAGTCATGTAGGAGAGTTTGCCTGGCCAGCCCTTAATCCTGTCATCAGGGTTTCTGCTATATGGTGGCAAAGAGGATAGGTCAAGAGAATTGATGGCAAATCCTTTACCACCGATGTATCCTTTTAATGGGGAGCCAAATGCCATTATCATAGATCAAGAGGAGGGCACTTCTTTTTTTTTGAGGGTCAGTGACTCACAGGAAATAACAAAACAGTGGGGACTGCATATCCAGAAAAGACAATTTAAATTTACATTTGGCTCTCAGAAAAAAAAATAAAAATAACTATAGGATTAACTTCCCTATTTAAAAAAAATTAAGAGCAAGGAATATAAATACAGACATGGAAAACTACTTCCTTGACTGATGGCCAACTAGTCAGGATGGAAGGAGGATTAAAGCTGCCCGCCCATTATCATCATCAGATGTAGACAGAGTTGATCCTGTATCCATATATCTATCACAAAGCAGGAAGTCATCTTGTAAAAGAAAAAAAAACAGGAGGAAGGAAGTAGGAGGAATATAAAAAAAGAAAGAAAGAAAGAAAGGAGATTGAGAAATCAGAATGAATCAAAAAAGACAACAGGAAAGAACTGTTATAAGAAACAATTTCTTTACGCTAATCCTGGATTTAGACTTTAACCTCATATAGGTCATGGCTAATCCTCAGTTTGTCTTGAGTTGACTCCAGCCTGGATCTTAATACATTGTTCCTCAGATTCTGGGTCCACAGATTACCTAAGTCCCATGAGACCCATTGCCTTGCTGTCATATTAGAAGGCTTGAGTATTTTTACATATTACAGAAAAGCATAGATAAGATTGTGAATATCTTCAGACCATATATCTTCAGACCATTGAAATGAAATGGTAGTAGAATAATGTTCATCTTGATTTCAACATAGCCTTCTGGACCTAGTAATCTCTAGCCTTATGGGCAAAAGCCTTCTTTTAAAAGATAGCAAGGTGAAGCTTAGGGCACATATCTTCACTCTTGAGAGTGAAATGACCATCTGAGTGGTGCACAGAGTATCACATGTGACATGTAAAGGTCAAATCCATGATCAGGAGAGGGGGATGCTAAGTAGGCGCTATGTCAATGGCAGCATTCCATCAAGACAGCTCAATGATGGTGGGATTCAAATATTTGTACATCTAAAAAGCCATTTGTGAGCTCTGTCAACCCAGAGAGCTCTGTTCACACTTAATGGGTTGAGGTTTAGGCATACAGATCTATATTTGTGTATGAGGGAGTATCTACCAGCAGTTATGGTGGGTGGCTTTCCATTGTAGCTCCTCGGAAACCTGCCTATGTTTGTACACTATGGGCTGGTGCTGGGCAGAACTGGAAAGTAGGTGTCATTAATTTCTAGCATTCTATTATAAAACCATAAACTAATAGAACATTTGGGATGGAAAGGACGTATTTCATCCCTTCATTTTATAGATAAAAAGACTGAGGCCCAAGGAGTCATGTGATTTGCCTAAGGTCATACAATGTGTTAGTGACAGAACCAGAACTAGAGCTCTATTCTTTTGACCTTTCTCCTCTCCTTTTCAGTACCTTTTCTTTTGCCTCTACTCTTTCCTCCAGATGTTCTCATGCTGTGCCCTAGTGCAGGGCCCCATGCTCTAGGTGTTTCCCTACTTTCCCCCCATCTCATTCTCTCAGAATTTTCTAGGTAATAATAATAATAGTACTTTGCCTTTTTTGTAACACATGATTTTCTACAAATTTATTTCACATGTTTTCCTACTTGAGAATTACAGCAATTTGAAGTTGACAGGGCAAATGCCATATAGTGTCCCCATTTTATAGAGGAAGAAACTGAACTGAAGCCATGACTTACCTAAAATGATAGAACTCATTAATGGCAAAGTCAGGATTGGAATTTTCATCCTCTAAATCCAAATTCAGTGTTCTTTCTACTTCATGATTCACTATGGTGTGAATCATTGACCAAGTTCAGTTGTTTTCCAGTCATATCCAATGCTTCGTGACTCTATTTGAGGTTTTCTTGGCAAAGATACTAGAGTGGGTTGCCATTTCCTTCTCCATCTCATTTGACAGAGGAGGAAACTGAGGCAAACAGGATTAAGTGACTTGCCCAGGTTCACCCAGTCAGTAAGTGTCTGAGGCCACATTTGAACTCAAGAAGATGAGTCTTCCTGACTTCAGGGCCAGTGCTTTATGCACCATGGTGCCACTTAGCTGGCCATTACCCAGGTACTAACAAGCTTTCTGTACTTCAGTGGATAGTGTGGCAGTGGAGGAACAAGAGCGTGAGCGGCGACGGCAGGTGGTTGAGAAGTTCCAGAAGGCACCTTTTGAGGAGATTGCTGCCCATTGTGGGGCCCGGGTGAGTGTAGCAGCCAAGGGGAGATTGGTGTCTGGCCCTGAGGATCAGCACTGAGCTGTAACACCAAACAGAAGCTTGCTGGGCTTCTCCTGTGCCCTTTCCCCAAACCCCATCCCCCATAGAAATAAAGGCTAACCCATCAGGGATGGGTCAACACTAGTATTTTTTCTAGTATTCGTAACTCATCATCATCTGGTATCAGTGGACTAAAGAATGTCTTCAGACACGTAGGAACATAAAACACTACTCCCTTGCCAAGAATTGCACACGTATGACCTTAGGCAGGCATGGATGGATTGAGAACTCCATTGTTAAAAGGAATACTCTCAGTAATGAAATCACAACTCTCTTGAAGTATTTAAGTTGAGTACCATCCCCCAAAGTACCAAGAGAGCCCCGTCATTGTTCAGTCTTTTGGGGCAGTTAATTTGGATATGGAGTTATAAGGTGAAGACTTGACCAATAGTTCCCTCTCTCAAGAAGGCAGCCATGGTGAAATAATATGGACACTTCTAGGAGGCACATGACTGACATGCCAAGTTCTATGATGATTGACAGGGCTGACTGTGCCAGGAATATCTAGGAATCAAGGCTGGTTTTCTTAGAAACAGGGATCGTAGGGGAAAGATTTGAAGAGGAAAAAAAAAGTGACTTGGTGAATAGGAATCAGTGGGAAGGAGTTTAGAGGGAGAAGAGAGAAGGGAGTTTATTTTTTTTTAACAATAACAATCTACATTTCATTACTTCATGCATTCCTGATTTCACTGGCTATAGGTACCCTTTCCCCAAAGCAGATTGAAACACTTCATGTCACTGCAGATGGCCTTCATGAGCTGGTGTGGCCAAAATTTGAGGGGCCATCAATAACAAAAACAATGGTAGACATTAGATGCAAAAAATCTTGTGTTTCTATTCCCCTCTTTCATTCAATATTCTCTTAACCCTATGTTATCCCAGTCTTTTTCATCCTCATCCTGGGAGGCAGAGGATTACTATTTTCCTTAAAAAGAGAAGAAATGAGGCAGAAAAGTGGGAAGAGGTTTTTCCCTAGGTCACTGAACAAGATCAGTCAGTCCCAAGAAAATAAACTCCTTGAGGACAGGTACTATTTCATTCTTTATATATCCCCAGTACCTAGCATAATGCCTGGCACACAGTAGGCATTTAATAAATGCTTGTTAAGTTGTATTGACTCCATTCTTCTTTCTCTTGATCAATGATTGCATGCTGTTGCCTTTGAACGACCTAATTGGCTCCTTTAAAAGAATTTTTCTGGTCAGACCCTCTATTTTCATTGGTATAGGCATCTCCCATTGAGGAAATCCCCTCTACCACTGAATGTAAATAACTTCTCTACAATTTACAGTGGTAGAGAATTGCCTGGGGGCCCTGAGACTTGCCCAGGCTCACACAGCCAGTATATGTCAGAGGCAGGACTTAAGCCTAAGTTTTCCTGACTTTGAAACCAGCCCCTCTATCCTCTACACCATGCTGTTTCTCTCTAGTTGGCTCTTAAGGAGGTAGGTACCGAAGATCTCTGTGGTATGCCTTTCTCCATGTCCTCGTGCAGACCAAAGCCCAAGCAGATTGCTACCTCTTATAGGCTATGATAGAAATCATTTTTTCTATTATATTAATAACCAATTATTAAATTAGGATTCAAGCTTTTTCTCCTCTGTTTCTTCATTGAGGACCAGTTCCTGTGGAAGGCCAGCCTCTGAAGGACATGGCTGATTGAGATTAACCCTAACCCTCAGGGAACATGCCCTTGTGTCTTGGGCTGGACCCCACCCAACTAGGAGGCCTTACTTCTGTTTAGAGTGTAAACAGAATCCAGTCTAGGCAAGTTCTTACCCTGAGGAAATGAGCTCCTGGCCTTGTACCCGTCCATTAGAATTTTAGGTGACCCAGCTCATGAAGGAGAAAGCCAATGCGAGTGGTCTGAATGGAGAAGGAGTCCTCTGTCCAGATTGCTGGAGGTGGCTGAGTCTCATGATCAAACCACATCCTCAGCAGGGGAAGCTGAAGACTTCTAATCCACCTCCTCATTAAATGTCCACCAATCAGAATTGATTTTCAGTTGTCAAGGAAATCTTCTCTCAAGCATTATTTAAAACTTTCAGGCTCTCCATGTCTTTTGTCTTTGGTTATCAAGAGAAACCACTAATAATTTATTTATTAGCTAGCCTAATTGATAAACTGACTATTAATTACCCAGAAACTCTGTCTCCCAACGTTTTTCATTCATCACAGCACAACCAGGATCCAAGATCAAAGCTAAAAACAACCTGATGTCCCTCCCTTGGCCCTCTAGCCCTAAGCCGGCCACAGGAACCTGTAATGAAGTGATCTGGTCAGGGCCCTCAAGCTCACCTTCCTTCCATCTCTTTGGTTTACAGGCGTCACTGCTGCAGAGCAAACTCAACCAGATCTTCGAAATCACCATCCGGTAAGTGGCGCCGGGCCGGGGAGTTTGCCCTCTGATCTTTCACAGGGCCCTTCCTTCTGGGATCATCACTTGTTGCTTCTGTTCTCTGGAAGGCCTAGAACTTAATCCTTTTTATAATCTAGAACTGGGGGCCTTAATCTAGACTATTTGACTGGGGGAAGGAAAGATGTCGGTGAATTAGGAGATGGTTTCAGGAAAAGAACCCAGAATGTCTCTGTGACTGTGGCCTTCACAGTGAATTTGGCTTTAAATCAAAAGTCCTGGAACACAGGTTGAAAACAAGGTTGCCCGTGAGATTATAGGATCATAGAGCTAAAGTTAGAAGAAGCCTCAGGAACCATCTAGTCCACCCACTCATTTTATAGATGGGGAAACTGAGGCCCAAGGAGAGAAGTAGTAGGCACTACTTGCCCACAGCCATACAGGTAAGCGTCAGAGGCAGAATTTAAACCCGGACTTCAGAGTTAGTTTGCTTTTCCCTAGATCCCAAGTCCTTTCTCTGATTAGAGGCCTCAATTGAATTTATATATCAGGAAGGCTTGACCTTCATGGATTTGGCCTCTGTGACTGGGGATCTGAGTCTTCTCCACATTTACCCTAGTAGAAGAATGATTCTAGCTTAACCTGTTTACAACCTTTCATGACTTTTCCCTTCAATCTCTTCTTGCTGTCTTTAGACCTCCCCCAAGCCCATCTGGTACCATCACAGCAGCCTACGGCCAGCCACAGAACCATTCCATCCCCGTCTATGAGATGAAATTCCCTGATCTGTGTGTATACTGAGTGCCAAGAGTCAGAGGTCCTATGGAGGATGGGTTTGGGGAAGGTGATCCCCACCCCCATCCCCTACAGCATGGAATCCTAACTGAGATCTCAGGCGAGAAATATAACTTCCAAATGGTGGGCACCTTCCTGAGAATGAAGTTCCTTCAACCCTTCTCTTCCTTCTGCTCTACCATCCCAGCTTTGCCACACTGTCTTTCAGGCCCTCTGTGCCAGTGGGAGTCTACCCTGCCCACTCTGCCTTGCCTTCTGTGTCATTTGGGGTCCTTTATGAGGAGAGATTTGAAGGTTCTCTCCAAATAAGGGCCAGAGAGCCTTGGTAATCCTTTGGTTGATGAGTTGGAGGAATTTTTTTTTCTTGGGGTGGAGCCTCTGAACCATCCGTGGACAGGCTGTCAGGGTCCTGCCAAGGATCTCAGTGGCTTTTGAGCCCAATTTAACACCTGGGGTTGAACAGAAAATGGAAATAAGGAAGGGAGGCATCCGACCTCTTGGGCAGCATTGCCTAGAAAAAGGAAAGTGTTGGAGGTCTCTCTCTAGGAATTTCCCAGCTACCAAGTGGAAGTTTGGATCTCCCCCTAACAGAGCTGCTTCAGAAGGGGTGAGGTATACTGAGAGTTTCATCCTCACTGAGCAACAGACTGAAGTCCCTTCTGCCTGATGTGAAAAGTCACCACATAAATGGGCCCAGGGGCTAGGCAGAAGGGAATGGGGTGCCTTAGGAATTTGGAGGAAAATAGAGTTGGGACCATGGCAGCTCTAAGAGCAGAATCTGAAAGGAAGCATGGGACATCCTTTCTGGGGATGCTAGTGCTCAACAAATAGTTGATACCAGCAATTTTTCCTAACTCTTGTTCATCCATAAGAGTTGCCCTGGACCAGTCTCCTCTCAAATGGCACAGGACCCTTGGAACCAGGGTTTAGAGGCATTATGGGAACCCAAAATGAAATTAAGGGCAAAGTCTAATCTAATGAAGGGAAATAAAATCTGGCAAGATTGTGGGATTGGGGAGAGGGAGCAAGGCCATCTTCAGCCTTGACATTGCTAGGGAGGCAAATACATTGCATCCTGGGAGTCCTGTATCATGAGAAATTATATCACAGAATGCTCCCCAATGACCCCCTTTCATAGTAGGCAGCGATGGGAAAACCATCTCTACCTAGCTCCACCACCAAGAGTGGTCCCTCTTGGCTCTCTTACCATCTCTACCCTGCCTGGGATACTGGGTTATGGTGTCTCCTTGGTCTCTCTTCCTGGAGGTCATAGGCCTATCGCTGGAGGTTCTAGGCTTGAGGGCAGGACAAGAGGTGGCTCAAGACAATTGACACTCTCCAAAAAGGCAGGGGATGACAGGATGCCCCAATGCCCTGCCCTGAATCATTCCCTCATAGGGAAAGTTATTTGCCCTGCCCTGGGCATAGGGTCCTTGGGACTATCATTCCTATAAAAGGAGTTTACCTGCTAGCACTGAGAATATTGTATGTATCTACCAAGGAATGAGTGGGCCAGTTGTATGATTTGGGAGCGCAGTGTGCAAGCCTGTGTATGTGTGGGAGGTAGGGTGGGGGAGGGGAAATGTACATATGTCTTTTGGATAAAGTCTACACATATATTTTATCCAAATGAGGTAGTACCTCTGGACTCCAGAGTGCAACAGAAGCTTCTTCGAATTCTAGATTTTTAGGTGCCCCATGTACCCTGCACCTTGTTAGGTACCCAATAAACTTTTTATAAATGATGGTGACAGCAAGTTGTTGCAAAAGCCCAATCAGAACCAATACACACATGACCCCAAGCAATATGGGAAAGTGGGGAGGGAAGTTTGTCTTCAATGCCCTTTCTATGCTCCATTCTACCCTTGCTGATCTCCCAAAGGTCAACCACACTTACGTGGACCATGGCTTATTTAGAACCCCAGATGGCAGATTCCTACAAGCACATCTCCCTCTAAATAACCCTTCCTTCCTCCCCCAATCTTCTAAACTGCCCAAAGCTCTCATTTATTAGTATAGCTGAGATAATTCACCTGAGTATGTGAATGAATTATAGGTCAGTTAGTGGTTTGCCCTCATGTAGGGAGGAGAGAGAGAAAGAGACAGAGAGAGAGAGAATGAGAGAACGTGAGAGAGAAAAGGGGCCAAAAAAAGGGAATTTGATCCAGAGATATTTTCTCCCATCCTAAGTGGAGTTTCTGGAGGAAGAAAAGTGAAATTTGAGCCCAACTATCATAATATTGTTACCTCAGGCCATTGCTTTTATAGTTTCGGTATTTGCCATATTGGTCTGAATATGAAACACTTGAAACGATAGAGTACATTTCTAAAACAAGACCCCTTTTTTAAAAATGCATAATTGAATTGTGCAATGAAAGGCAGCACTCCTTGGCCATTCTAAAGTTTTATGCAAGCCCAGGATATGCAAGCCCACCTTCAACTCAGCCTCTGTTATTGCACAGTGGGTATACTAGGTGGTATAAATCATACGTTCAGGGTTAGAAGGGCTCTCAGAGACCACCTTGTGTGATCCTTATCAGAAAAAGGATCTCCCATATGACATACCTGGTAAGTAGTCATTAGCCCTTACTTCAAGACTTTGAGTAAAGGGAACCCACTAGTGCTTAAGGCAATCCATTCCATTTTTGAGTACCTCCAACTCTTCACTCCATAAAACCTAAATTTATCTTCAACTCACTGTTCCTCATTCTGCCCTCTGTGGTCAAGCAAAATGTGTCTGATCCTTCTTTCTTGTAAGAGACCTTCAGATATTTGAAGAAAATGATCATGTGCCCTCTCCCCCCCCACACCAAACTGCCTTCTTCCCTATGCCAAATCTCCTTGATTCTTTCATTTGATCCTTCTAAGGCATGATCTCAAGGCCAGCCACTATGTTGGCCGCCTTCCTTTAGCTTATCACTGTGCTTCCCAAGATGTTAATCAGAATTAAATAAAGCACTCCAGCCAGAGGAGTGTCCTCTGGCGAGGGCAGAATTACTCCTTCCTGGTTCTGCACTCTCTGTCTCACTTAGTGTAATTTTAGGTGGCATGCGTTCCCTGAAATCCAACATGGAGGACATCCCAACTTATAAGCATGAAATTCCTCTCCATTTTTATATAATAAAACATTTCTTATTAAAATAGCAACTTAAACTTCTAGTGAACATCTAAGCACACAGTTTCTTAGAGGAAACTTTGAAGACAAGATAGGAATCCTATTTTGGCCCTATGAGGGCCGAACTAGTCTTCCCACACTAAGTAGCTCTTTATGATTATTCTGAGCACTTTGTCTCTTAACCCTCAACTTAGCTTTAAAGGAAGACCCTCAGTTTCTTTCTTACTTGACTTTAGTTGTCCTCCCCACTACCTCTAGCCATGTTTCTCATACCTGTGGTGCTGAGGGGTGAGGATCATAAGATCTGAAGCCAGAGGGGAGCTTATGGGCCATCTATCAACCTTCTCCTCCAATCCCCCCTTCTATTTTACAGATAAGGATACTGAGGCTCAGACTTGTGTAATAATATTTCCATGACACCTTTCTAAAGAGCCTACAAATGAGATTGATTCCCCTAGAAGATGACTGTTGGCTTTGGTTATCACTGTTCCTTATTTTATCGTGAGGAAAAAATAGTCAAAGTATATCTCTAGCTATATGATTTAGATCAGTGGTGTCAAGCTCAGACACCGGGCCACTAACCCATACATGAGGATCCCTGGCGGGAGGATTGTGTATTGACTTAGAAAACCACACATTAACATCATCTTTGTTCTGCTGTCCTTGTATTTATTTTATTAAATATTTCCTAATTACACTTTAATCTGAATGCGGCCAGCAGCATGGGGCCTTGTGTTTGATGACTCTGATTTAGAACATCAGTTCTATGCCCCACCAAATCAAGGGAAGCTTTTCTGTGCTTTTATTTTCTCCTTGTGAAGAAGCTACTTCTGTCTCTTCTGGTATCTAAGTTAAACAGTGTTTATTGCCTAATTATAGTCAACAAGGCAAACCAAATTCTCCTAACAAAAATTAGCAACAAGCTGTAATAGAACGTTGAATTTTGACTCAAAGGGGGCTAGATGTGGATCCTGCCTCTGCTAAGTCATTTATGGGACAGGGGGCAAAACACTTCTCTCTGGGCCTCAGTTTCCTCATCTGTAAAATGAAGGTGCTGGACTAGATCACAGGATCCTATGGTGAAGAGCCAAAAGGGACCTTAAAGACGAGCTAATCCAGTGTCTTTATGTGATAAGTGAGGAAACAGTCTTTGAGGTTTCTTCCCGCTCTTAATCGTAAGAACCTGTGAAAGTCCTGCATCAAAGTCAGCGTGCCTTAGAACAAAGCACTGGAGATGTGGTCAGGACTTAAAATGGTTTCATGCCATTATAATCTTGTCCTACCACTGGCTCCAGGGAGTGAGGGGGAAATAACTTCCCCTTCCTGGCCAATCCCCTTTTGCTAGCTGTGCTGTTCCTTGTGATGAGGCCTTTTTCCCCTCCCGGGTAGAGGCAGTTAGAAATCATCCTTTAATCTATCCAGCAAACATTTATAAAGCACCGGCTATATATGAGGCTGAGTGCTAGGTGCTGGATATATCAAGACAAAACAAAAAACAGTCTTTACCCTCAAGCAGCTTATATTCTACCCAGCTGGAGACCCCGTTATACTCATAATGGACAGAAGATGAGCTTCTGCATTTAAGAGAAGGATGAGTGCAACTAGAGCTTTCCTGAGAAGGTTCAATCAGACATGAATAGATTTTAAATCCCCAGTTTCTCTTAACTAAATTGAGTTTTCCTCCAAATAGGGACCTCAGGGTCCTATGGTTATACTCCCTCCTTCCTCTTCCTGTTTGAGAGCACAAATCCAGTAATTCCATTTAAAATTATTCTCTCTTAATAGAAAGTGAGGTTAGGAGATTAGTAATGCCAAGATAGGGTCAAATGAAGCCAGGCTGCAAGAAGGGGGTAAAAACTATGCTAGCTGTCCCTAAGCAGTTAACATTTGGAGGGAATGTTTAATAGGGATGGGGGGGCTAAACTTCTGATTTCATTGGTATGGGAAACTCCCTGTGCCAGTGTGATTTGGCACTTTATCTACAGTTTGTGAACAGCTAGGTGGTGCAGTGGATAGAGCAGCAGACCTGACATCTGAAAGACTTGTCATCGTGAGTTCAAATCTATCCTTAGACACTTACTAGTTATGTGACCCTAGGCAAATCACTTAATCCTGTTTGCCTCAGTTTCCTTATCTGTAAAATGAGCTGGAGAAAGAAATAGCAAACCACTCCAGTGTCTTTGCAAAGAAAACCCCAATCAGGGTCACAAGGAGTCAGACACAACTGGGATATGACTCAAAAAGAGCTATAATTTATATTCTTAGATACTTGCCTAAAACCCAGATGTATAGTAGAGCTTAACTTGGAACTTCCAAAGGACTAAAATAGCTCAAGGATCAGGAAGCCTGAGCTTCTCTGAGGTCTCTAGATTGTGATCCTGTCTCATCCCAATCTCGTTGTCCCTGATGGATAAATCCCCACTACAACATTGAATTATCTCTGGACTCCCATGTAACTGGGAAGGCTGAACCCAGCTCAGAATCCGTGCTCTTACTGGGCCCCTCCAGGGTACCACAGACAAATTGAGCTAAAACAAGATACCTGAGATGCCCTGGGAAGTACAAGCAATTTAGGGTCACTGGTCTTCCCCATATCCCAGCAACCCTCAAAGTAACAATGAACCATTTGCTTCAAGTCTAATCCAAGCCCAAATATGCTGCAAGGAGAGAAGACTGAGGACTTAACTAGAAGGTAAGCTCTTGGAAGGCAGGGGCTATTTCTATTTACCTTTATACCCCTAATACCCAACAGTTTTTGGCACCTGTGATTTCTCCCAGTGGCAGGACCTCCTACCTGTGCAGAACAGCAATTTCTCTGTAATTGGTCTTGGTGAGCTGTCCAGAGAACAAAGAGGCTGTGACTGACCCGGTGTTACATGGTTATATTTGTCAAAAACAGGAGTGGAAGCCAGGTCTTTCTGGCTTACAGGTGAGCTCTCTAGCCACTTCGCCACACTGCCTCTCTCGTTTGGCACATGGTAGGCCCTTAAATACATATAGACTGATTGTTAGAATGGACTGTAGAAGAGGAGTAGGTTGCTGAATTGAAGTTGGACCTTGAATTTCACTCTACCTGAGGACCAAAGAAGCTGACTGAGTTCATCTCTTTTTCTGGGAGATCTGGGAATGGGGGAAATGCTCTCCCTCCATCTCCTCGTGATTTCTGAAAAGCACTTAATTAGTTGAAGGGGACAAGAGGCACTCCCAGCTGGAAAACCTGTAAATGCTTTTGTCCTCAGATTGCAGTGTGTGTGTGTGTGTGTGTGTGTGTGTGTGTGTGTGTGTGTGTGTGTCGTATCTAGACCTTTGTGGCCCTGGGTGGATGGGGGTGGGTGGGGGTGGGTGGAGGTGCACAAGTGCCACATAGTTTCTAACGTGTATATAATAGCTGATAGATTTATTTATATGTGAGTGCAGAATTAGTTCCTGTGATAGCTTCTGTATTTAAAATTCATTGCAGCTCATTGGCTTCATTTGTGGGCAGAGGAAAAGGTAGTGGATTTGGGAGAGGACAAGTAGGTGGCTGTGGAGGGATGATACCTAAGAAGGCAATTCATTAGGGAATGTTTGTCAATATTTTCCAATATGTCTTTATGATGCCCTTTTCAAATAAATGTTAATGTTGTCTCCACATCGCTGCCTGCTTGGTTTTTTAAAAATAAATGGTTGTTTGAGATGCAACCTTGAGTCTGAAAATACCAATGGTTTTCTTGTTGACATTTTGACACCCCCAGAAGACCCCCTTCTCTTTGCCTTGGCACCAGGAGGTAGGTGGAAAGGAAAGCTGTCAGGATGGAAATCTGGGGCCCAGAGCTGGATTCCAAGAGTAAAAGAATGGAAGCTGGGACCCTGAAGGCCATTTAGCCTCAAGGCTCTTTGTTTGCAGGATTACATTTAACCCATTCTACATTTATTAAGTGTCTACTATGTACTAGATATTCTACTAAATGCTTTACAAATATGATTTCATTTGATTCCCACAACAACCCTGGAAGGTATATAATATTATTCTCTGCATATCACAATTGAAAAAACTGAGGCAGGCAGAGGTTGTGGCTTACCCAGAGTCACACAGCTATTAAGTGCCTGAGACTGGATTTAAACTCAGGTCTTCCTGACTTCAGGTCTGGGCACTACCAGGCTGCTCCCTCCTAGACAGGGAAGGAGTTTAATCTTGTTCTTAAGGAACTAGACCACTTTCCAACTCCCCCATGTCTAAATGTCACAGTGCAGATTCCTTTTTTGTTTGAAGGGTTAAGAACACCCATGAAAGGGGCAGCTAGGTGGCGCAGTGGATAGAGAGCTGGCCCTGAAGTCAGGAGGACCTGAGTTCAAAACTGGCCTCAGATCAAACACTTGACACTTACTAGCTGTGTGACCCTGGGCAAGTCACTTAACCCCAATTGCCAAAAAAAGAAAAAAAAAAAGAACACCCATGAAAGTCAGCTGTAGAATGGAAGCTCCTTGAAAGGAGGCAGCGATGACTTCCCTCTTGTCTTTGTAACCCAGCCTGCCTGGCACAGTGACTGACACATAGCTGAAATTTAGCGTCAAGTTATTGAATGCCTACGTGCAAATGTAAGGTGTCTCCAAAGGTGTCTCAATCTTTCTCTGAGGATTAATTGTAGTATCTCATCCTAGAGCTGAAGGTGTGTTTGTACAAGGTAGCAGTGTCTATGTGTGTGTATCTTCTGCAAGTATGTCTCCTTCTATGGGCAGGTCTATATATTCTTGTGCATGTGGGCACATACTAATGAATATCTGTAGAAATATTTCTTTGTTCTCCTTTATCTCTACTTCAACTAAAGTCTCCATTCCTTGGGAGGTGTCCTGGGGTTCTTGAAAACTGTGCAATGGAGTGTAAACTCAGGCAAGTTATCTACCAGGATGGAAAGAAGTCAGATAATGGCCAATGGTGAGACTACTATCCAAACACCATCCAATCTAACTCCAGGGATGATCATTGTCAGATTGACTGAAAGCTGATAAATCTTCTTTTTGACCAGAGTGTCCACCAGTTGAGATCTGCACAATCGAGAAACCTACCCTGACAAAATCACCAATCTCTGACACGTTGATGCCCTGAACCAGCCAAATCTCAGTTCTCTGTACTTTTTATACACTATGGAGATAAAGACATAGGACTTGGTCCTTGACCTCAGGGAGCTTGTAGTCTAGCTAGGTGAGCAAGTGTGTTCATATATATCTATATGTCTTGATAACCATACCAAATGCTGTATTATTGAGCGCCAGATTGTGTAACACACTAAGTGCCATCATTGGACTTCAGAGAACGCTCCTAGGATTATAGATTTTGAGCTGGAAGGAACCTTACAAACTGCAGCCAATCAGTCTAAGGGACTCATTTTACAGCTAAAGAAACAGGTTGTGACGGATGAAGTAACAGATCACAGATGTAGAACTAGAAGAGATCTTAGAGGCCATCTAGCCCAATTCCTATATTTTTACAGATGAGGAAATGGAGGCCAAGCCAAGTAAAGTATGCCTTAGGTAGTAAGTGACAGAGAAAAGACTTGAACCCGGGTCTTCTGGCTCCAAATTCAGTGTAATTTCTACTGTACCACCAACAATATTTATGGGCCAAAGTTAACAGGAAAAGTTATACTGAAAAGGTAAGGTTTACATTAGACTTTGAAAAATATCTGTGCACAAGAAGTGGCAGGTTCTTCATGAGAGAGGGTCCAAATGCCAATGTGCATGGATGTCAGTGTAATGAGGAGTCTTTATTTACTGAAAGGAGGATCTTGTTTGCAGGAGCAGTGTGGGAGATGAGGTTGGATAGGTAGAATGTGGAGCTCTCGAGTCCTTGATCTGTTTAGTAAGTAACCATTTTGGGTTTTGAGTTGGGGAGTGACAGTAAAAGAATAGAATTCTAGTGTGGGAAGAGGCTATCTAATCCAACCTCTTTATCTCACAGGTGAGGAAACAAGCCGAGGGATGAAGTGACTCTTACCTAAGGTTATATGTAATGGGAGTAATGTCCTAACGTCTTCCCCTACCCCATGCAAGTAAGGTTAGTTTTTCCATAAAAGGTATTGAAAATGTCTTCCATATTTAATTGGCTCAGGGGACTGAAGGCCCAAGCTATTGACAAGTCTTCCTGGTAACCTGAGTACCAAACGTCCAAGAACAGTTCCAGGTATCTGATCTTTGGCTGATGGACAATCATGGGCAACTCGGAGAAGACGGCTTCACTTAAGGAATCAACTCATGGTGTCCCTGATGGATCGTATCTTTGCTGAATGTTCTACCCTGATATCCATCTATTAATAGTTGAATAACCTATGAGTTGTCTAATTTTTCCCCTAGTATCAAACAAGTATCAGGGTTGACCTGAGTCAGACCCAATTCAGAACTTCATATTCGTGCCTAATGGCAGAACTAAGGCCGTATGTCCCCCAAACCAATGCTTTTTCCACTTGAGGAAAGAAGGGCATTAGGGAGAAGACTCTAACAGGGTTGTCCAGGATGAATTTAAAGAAGAGCGAAATGGGAGGTGAGGGAGATCAGTTAAGACACTCTAGGAATGAAGTTGTGGCACTGGGAAGTGAGAAGATACAAGAATCAAGGGGATTTGTTGACTAGCTAAAGGAATAAAGGAAAGAGCATTATTCTGGAGTCAGAAGACCTGGATTCAAATTCCACCTCTGATATTTACTACTCACATGACCTTGGGCAAGTCACTTAACCTCTATGGGCCTCAGTTGCCTCCTCTGTAAAGATGAGGGGGTTGCAATACTGATGTAAAAAAAAGAGACATTGAAACATTTTTTAAATTCATGGAAGAGAAAGAAGTTTAGAAGGAAGCAGACAAGTAGGACAACTTTGAAAGTGATGTGTTGAATTTATTGTGTACTTCTAAAAAAAGCAAGCTATATGGAATAGAGATTCATGGTTTCATATACAATCTTATATATATGGAAGTGCTCTTTTTGTGTGAAGTTCAGAATAAAAAAATTTTTTTAATAGTTCATCTTGATGGCCTCTAAGGCCATTTCCAACTCTTTAATCAATGATTGTACGATATGATGTGGCAAAGGATCCCAAGATTTAGAGTTTGAAGGGAGAACTAGAAGAGTATATAGTATGATTGTAGATTGAGAGCTGGAAGGAACCTTAGAAGCTATGGTAGTTCAATTCTCTTTTCTTTTTTTTTACACTTGAGGAAACTGAGACCCAGAAAGGTAATGACTTGCCCAAAGCAACACAGGAAATGAGTGGGTAGAGTTAGACTTTGAACTCAGATCCTCCAAGCTTAAATCCAGCCATTAGTGTCCAGATAACCTAGTCCTGTGTTGACTGGTCATTCTACCAATTTCTTTCTATTTGTGATTTTATTTCTGTGTAGGTCATAGTATCATAGATTTAGAACCAGAAGGAGCTACAGGGTGATTTATCTTGTCCAACCCTTTCATCTTGCAGATGAAAAAACTAAAGCTCAGAGGCAAAATGGCTTGCCCAAAGTCACACACCTAGTAAGAGGCAGAACCCAGAGTCAAACCTACATCCTCTGATTCCAGATCCAGGACTTTTTCCACTACACCATTTGGTCAGTGATGGGTAGGTGTGTGTGTATGTGTGTCTATAGATCCTGGGATCAAAGATTTGGCACCATATGGGTCTTTAGAGTTCTAGTCCAATGCCCTTATTGAACAGATGAGGAAACTGAAGTCCAGAGAGGGGGCAGTGTCTTGCCCAGGCTCACACAGCTAATCAGTAGCAGTGAGATTTGAATTCTAAAAATCCAGCACTCCTCCCACTGCCTTCTGTTGGGCATGTGTTTATGAATGTATGTGTGTAAGTATGTAAAATGTGTGAATGTATGAATGTTGTCAAGAGAAAAAAATCTGTTGAGCCTCTGGCTACCTGTGGTTTGAGATATTTGAGTGAAGTCTTGACTTCAGAACCTGGCATACATCATAGTGTGAAGTTGGAGACTTTTTATACAACTGTTGGAGTCTGTAAGGTTGTGGAGGAAGTCAGGGTCACAGAGGCTCCTATAGTTGCTGATGTAACAATGCTTCTATCTATCTAGAAAACCTGCACTCAGAGTTGACTTCTCCCATTCCCTTTATAGGCTTCAACAGGGAGATGGTGGTTGGAAGTGGGGGAAAAAAATCATCCTCTTTGTATGGGCTCTTTCCTACCTCCCTATTCCTGACCTGACCATCTCTACCATTTGTATCTGTGACTTCCTTAATGCATGTCTTTCCCTCCAATGATATATATCACAATTCATTCATGCCTTCTCATCCTGTATAACTCTTATCCACGTTCTCCCATAATCCTCCACAAGGGATCTACCCCCTCCCTTCACTTGCTCTCCAAACATACACACAAATGTGCTAGGAGCCCTAGGCAGTGTCATATAGTGGGATATCAAGCCGGAGTTGGAGTCAGGAAGGCCTGGGTTCAAATCCTGCTTATAAGATATATGACCTTGAACAAGTCATGAGATCATAGATTTAGAGCTGGAAGGGACCTTTGAGGCCCAACTCATTTTACAGATGAGGAAACTGAGGCATAAAGAGGCTCAAGGGATCCTACAGCTAGCAACTACCTGAGATAGTATTTGAATCCAGGTCTTCCTGACTCTGAAGTCAAACCCTCTATTCATTATGCAGTACTGCCTCTCTGAGCCTCAGTTTACTCATCTGTAAAATGGGTATAACAGTGGCACCTTCCTCACGGGTTGTCCTTGTGAGGATCAAATGAGACTATATCTATATACGGCTTTGCAAACTTTTAAGTATCATATAAGTGTGTTATTATTTCTCTAAGCCTTTTAAAGTTCAATCAGTACCAGGACAGCCCAGGGATTGTTTTCTTCATCCTCAGTACATGATAAACTACCACCTTGTCCTATCTTATGCTTCTTATATGAAACTGGGGAAATTGATTCAACATTTTTATCCACTGAAAAAAGAAATAAAAAGAAAAAAGAAAAAAAAAGAAATCACCACCAGGAAAGCGGGCAACCAGTATGATTGAACTGGGGTAGAAGGAGGCAGAGTCACCTTGAGCCCTTTAAAGGCCTTGGTGATGGAGATGGGAAGAAGAGTTGTGGATTGATGAGAGCCTGTGTCAAAGGTTAGGACTGGAAGGGGATCTTAGAGACCATCTAGACATAGTATCCCAAAGGGCAGCCTGGCAGTGTGGAAAAGGCATTGAACTCTGGCTAAGCCAAATATGCCCGTTAGAATTGGGGCAAGTCACTTTACCCCAATGGGCCTGACTTTCCTCATTTGTAAAATAAGAAGGTTGGACTACATGGCATCTGAGGCCCCTTTTCAGCTTGCAAACTATAAGCCTACGTACCATTTTGCATACACAAGTCTTAGTATTAGGAACTTGGCATTTGAGGTACTGGAACAGGATGATATCAGGAGAATAATTGTAGTTGACACCGAAAATTTGCAAAGCCCTTTATATCCAAGGGTCTCCTAGAGCCAGTTTGAATCCCCATTGTTAAAATGTTCAGTGTGAGCATTTATACCTTGGAAACTGGCAAATATTGCAAATCAAGGTTTAATTTGTTGTTTTGTTGATTATCATTCTAGACTTTAAAAAAGTGATGGAGAAAATTTTAATATCAAAGATTAAACTTAAACGTGTGTCTTGCAAACAGTTTTCCCCAGAGGGAGTCAGTCATTAAATATTTCCCAGCACACCCCTGGTTACATCCATTATCCTATTTGAGCTTCATACTAGCCCCTCATTTAAGAAGATGGGTATTTTAGGTATCACTACCTGCATCTCACAGATAAGGAATTGGGACCAGGGAGATTAAATAACTTGTCCACAGTGATCTAGGCAATAACTGTCAGAGGCAGGATCTGAACCCAGATCTCTCCTGATTCCAGGCCAAGCTGCTTATAGGTTACAGTGGTCTCTTCTTCTACAACGCTTCTATTAGACAGTGCCCAGCATGCTTAATAACTGCTTAATAAAAGTGCTTAATAAATGGTTGTTGATTAATTATCTACATTATTGCATTGGTTTTGTTTGTGCAAATTTTCTAAAATTCTATATAATCAAAATTATCTATTTTATGTTTTGTAATGCTTTCTATCTCTTGTTTGGTCATAAATTCTTCCCTTATCCATAGATCTGACAGATAAACTATTCTATGCTCTCCTAATTTGTTTATGGTATCACCCTTCATGTGTAAGTCATGTACCCATTTTGACTTTATCTTGGTATACAGTGTAAGATGTTGTTCTGCTATACTGTTTTCTAGTTTTCCCAGCAGTTTTCGTGAAATAATGAGTTTTTGTTCCAAAAGCTTGAATCTTTGGATTTATCATATAACAGATTACTGTGGTCGTTTACTAGAATGTAATTTGTACTTAATCTATTCCACTGATCCACCACTCTATTTCTTAGCCAGTACTAGATTGGTTTGCTCATTACTGCTTTATAACAGTTTGAGATCTGGTATGGCTAGATCGCCTTCCTTCACATTTTTTTTTCATTGATTCCCTTGATATCCTTGACCTTTTGTTCTTTTGGATGAATTTTGTTATTAATTTTTCTAGCTCTATAAAATAATTTTTGATAGTTTTATTGGTACAGCACTAAATAGATAGATTAATTTAGGCAGAACTGTCATTGTTATTATATTAGCTCAGTCTACTCAGGAGCAATTGATATTTTTTCCAGTTGTTTAGATCTAACTTTATTTGTGTGAAAAGTGTTTTGTAGTTGTGTTCATATAGTTCCTGGGTTTGTCTTGGCAGATAGACTCCCAAGTATTTTATACTGTCTACAGTTATTTTAAATGGAATTTCACTTTCTATCTCTTGCTGCTGGGTTTTGTTGGTAATATGCAGAAATGCTGATGATTTATGTGGGTTTATTTTGTATCTTGCAACTTTGGTAATGTTGTTAATAATTTGAAGTAGTTTTTTAGCTGATTCTCTAGATTTTCTAAATATAACATCATGTCTTCAAAGAGTGATAGTTTTGTTTCCTCATTGCCTATTTTAATTCCTTCCATTTCTTTTTCTTCTCTTATTGCAATAGCTAACATTTCTAGTACAATATTGAATAATAGAGGTGATACTGAACATCCTTGCTTCACCCTTCATTGTATTGTGACCAGTAGTTTTGGAAGGACTCCAATTCAGAGATAAGGGGCACCAAGGCCAAGAGTCAACAAGGTCCATTGGAGAGATGTAGGAGTTAGAATTTATTTATATTCTGGCTTGGATTGATTGCTTATTGTTTCGAGGATCAGCCCTATCTTCTCATGAGAATGTAAGTTCCTTGAAGATTGGGAGATGGTCTTATTGTTTCTCCCCCATACGATTGGTGAGTGATTGACCAATTGCAGGACCTACCCAGATGTCAGGATACCTTGTGGTCTTTTTCTAGCTCTGACTTCAATTGCTTTGTCTCTTCTCATCCCTATGACTTCCCATTCCATCTAATTGTTCATCATCCCTACGATTTACCCGAACTAAACATCCTTCCCTCTCCACCACTACTTTCTATGTGTTGTCTCCTTCTCTCAGAATGTAAAGACCTTAAGAGCAGACTGTCTCTTTTTTGTATTTGTGGCCCCAACCTTAGCATAATGATTGTCATATAGCAAGTACCTAACAAACCATTCATTCATTCCCTTCTCTGGCCTTTAATTTTCTTTTCTCAGTAATAAGACTGCCTTTCTCAGATTGGGTGTAGTATGATATTTGCAAAGGACATTTGAATCCCTCAGAAGAAAAGTAAGCTAATGTAAGGTGATGGCAGAGTTGTAACTAAGGTTAGGTGATAAGTACTTTTCCTCAGGTCATTGATAATTGGAGGGCACTGAGAGCATTTGTCAGGTGATCTCTCCCCTACCTGGGCTGGCCCTGCCCTACTCCCTTTCCAGGGAGTTGTCTCTTAATATTTTGAGATCTGAAGTCTCTCCTTCACCATTTGCCCAACTGAATGTGTCTTAAAATGTTTTATATAAGAGCAACTTGTTTATCCTGGTTGCTGAAAGTGCTAGTTAGAGGTTCAAGATGCTAGAATTCCAGTTCCTCTCTGGCATGCTAGCTGTTATACCAATGGAGATTCTACAAGTCTACTTAGCTCACAAAAATTTTTTCTCCCCCATGCATTTGCATCACCTTGTGTCTCATTATATATGAAAATATTGTCACCTGGCAGTCTAGAAACTAGCCTTTCCCTCCTACTGTTCTTCCTTTCCTATCTGTAAAAAATGGTGTAATATATTTGCTTTAATGAGTATTTATATTTTTTTTCTTTATACACATTCAAAGTCAGAAATCTAATGTGAAATCAAATGAGCTTTATTTCCTAAAGACAGACAGACAGTTTTAGCAGGTGAAGGCAAGGCTACTGAGGGTTTGACTATGTAGCACCCCAAGCCTGGGAAAAGGGAGATAGGAATGCAGGAGGGAAGGAAAGGAAGCAGAAGGGACTCAGGGGCTGCCTCCCTCATTGAAAACCTAGGGTTGTCCCTCCCCCAGCCCCTCCATTACTGCCCCTTCTCATGGGCATTCTTGACAATGGCATTTCTGAACAGTGTCATAAGAGGGGTATGACTTTTCTCAGAAACCATGAAGCCTCCATACCGCTTATTCTTATCCTTATTTTTATTCTTCCTCTTGGGAGGGGTACCCCACCGAAAATGCTCCATCCTGTATCCCCCTTCATTCTTTTTTTTGTCTCCACTTGGTCCTGGGGTATCCCCCACGTCATCATCAGTTAGCTCAGGAACATCAGAGAAGTCGATCTTCATGGAGAGGTCCCTTTTGAAGTCTACAGGGTAAGACTCTGCAGATTCTTCTTCCACCCCATTGGGAAAGACCTTCACAGGGCGCCGCTTTTTACCCACTGGCTTCCCCCAGCGGAAGTGTTGCATGGAATAGGACCTTTTGGCATCAAATTGTCTGGCTTTTCGGATCAGTGGTAGATCCTCTCCTTGCACCTCTTTGTCCTCTTCCCAAATTCCTGGAGAGACCAAGTCCAGGAGGTCCCCCTGCATTAGCTCTCGTATCTTTTGGTCCACATTCCCTTCATCACTACTGATGGTGCCACTGTAGATATCTCTTTGCTTTGTGCTACGTTTTAGGTCATTTGATCCATAGAGTGCACGGTCCAGACTGCAGGATTTGAGGCACTCCTGGTAGAGAAGAGATGGGAGTGAGGGCAAAAGATGGGTAGGAAGGGAGAATATCATACCACCGCATCTGTACGCAGTAGGCACTTAACAGTTCAACTGATTTCAATACAGTTCTGAATATGAAAAGATCAAAATGTGTTTATTAAGTGCCAACAATGTGCTAGGTAGACTCTAGAGACACAAAGCAAAAAAAAAAAAAAAGGAAAGAAAGAAAAGACAAAGAAATTGTCTTGAATTGACTGGATTTGAACTTCAAGCCTGAATTGGTGAAATAGGTTGGTATTGTGGTAAACATTCCCCCAGATTCAAAAACAAAAGAAAAATTCCTAATTCTAGACCCTCTGGTTCATGCCTCAGTTCTGATCTTATATTTGGACTTGACCTTTTTTCCTTACCCTGTTCCCATGTCAACCAGCCCCATAACCACACCACCTCACCCTGTGCCCACATTAAGCCTTTACAGCCTTCACCAAATATGAGACCCAATTTGTTCAAGATGTCAGAGACCATTCCCCACTTACCTTGCATTCCCCCTGTAGGAGATTTTGCATTTCACTCTCCCCTAGTCAGTGAACTATTGGGTAAGAGATAGGCTTCCTGGTAATCCCACCCTAGTTTGGGATGAAGAGACTAAAACCAGGGTTCCACATGGGACACAGAGAATAGGGACCACTTTCCAGACCCACTCATTGACTGAGAGATGTGATGCTGTATCCTCGAGTCACCCATTTCATGGAGGAACAGCCAGAGCCATGAACCAGAGAGACTCTGGGTACTCACCACAGAGGGGGACAAGGAAGAGCCCAATCCAACTCAGCTGGAGGGAATACCCCAGGCTAACAATTTAGAGTCCTAGAATTTTAGAATTGGCAAAGGTCTTAGAGATTAGTCCAGTCCCCTCATTCAGCAGATGAGAAAACTGAGTCCCTGAAATATTCAATGTCGTGTTTAAGGTCATATGACTAAGTAGTGACTGTGAAGACTAGAACCCAGGTTTCTTGGACTGTAATCCAGAGCCCTTCATGGTTAAGTAGACTCCCCAAAAGTGGAGGATGTGTTTGTCGGACAGCTATAGCATAATGGTAAGAGCACTGGACTTGGAGTCAAGAGAACATGGGATTACTTCAGGATTCTGATGTTAGCTGTGTGACTGTGGACAAGTCACTTAATCTCTTTGTAAAGCACTTCAGAAATGTGAGCTGTTATCACCATAAGTCATAAGGTCACAAGACTAAATAAATGTACAGATGGAAGAGAGCTTAGAGGGATCTAGTTAAGTCCCTCATTTACAGAGGAGGAAACTGAGGTCTGGAGAGGTTAAATAACTTGTCCAAGGTCACAGAGATACTAAGTGATGGAGGCAAGATTTGAACTCAGGTCCTTTGACTCCAAATCCAGGGTGTTAGACATGGAGTCCAGCCTGAGTTTGAATCTTGCCTCTGATTTGGTTGACCCTGGGAAAATCCTTTCAACTCACTTGGCCTCAGCTTCCTAATCTGTAAAATGGGGATAATAGCACAAGGTTTTGTGAGGGTCAAATGAGATAACATGTAAAGTGCTTTATATAAAAATATCAAGTATGCTTGCTATTATTACTGCCTGGTCTCTTTTCAAAGGAAAGGAAATGACATCTTGGTTTTTCCTTCCTCTAGAGAAGTTGCTTGGGGAGCAGGCAGGGGGGAGGGAGGAAAGGTGACATAAGGCCAGTTGAAAAGAAATAATTATTAAACTGAGAAATGGGGAGATGGGAACCTCTTCCCCCCACCAGGAATTGACTCTAATTATCTTAAGAGGCCCATTATGACATCTTAGAAAGCCACTGTTTCCAAGTAGTTCAAAGTGGGAGATATCCTATAGGAAGTATGGGAGATCAAGGAGAAGGTAGGCAGGACAGAAAGTAGGCTTCCTAACTTCAAACCCCACCCCCCATTACCATAGCAACTTCCTTCAGTCATCTGTATTTTCACTTTGATCCAGGCTAGATAGAAACTCCCACTTGACTGTAACTGAGTTCCCCCCTCTCTGAGTCCCTTCACTTACCTCCCTCCTTCCTAATAACACGTACTGCCCCTTTTCCCCAAACCAAGATGTCATCCCCCCCCACCCCGGTCCCACTTACATTGAAACTTCCTGGTGTCTCTTTATCTTTACACTGTCTGACGCTCAGACACCGATTATAAACCGACTCTGAGGTCTGAAACAGCAGGGCCATGAGCAGGGTCCCAAGACAGCTCCAAGAAGGCTTCAGCATCTTCCAGGATGGAGCTCTGCAGACACAAAGCACGGTTGGAGGCTTGCCCACAGGGAGTACGGTGATACTGACGAGTCACCAGGAAGGACCACGCGCCAACACTAACAACCTGGAGGGTTTAGAGCCCTTCAACTACATAATCCAGAAGTGACAGGAAGTAAAGGAAAGGGACTAAAAAGACCTAGGAGGGAAAGGATTTGTGCAACAAGGCACAGCAACCTGGGACGGAGGCTGGGAGCAAAGTAACGTATAGACACCTTAAAACAATTCTGGCTACCCCTTTCTTTTCCTTCTGCAATCAGATAGCCAGCAGCACATAAAGCTAGAAAGAACCAGGGAAATAATCTAATCCAGCACCCATTTTATTGAGAGGGGAAATGACTAGTTTAGGTGAACATGCTTAGCCAGGTATAGGAAAGCCAGTGTCATCTTTTGGAAAATGTGGGGTTTGGACTAGACAGGTGTGAATGATGTAAATGACTTAGAGGGGGCAATTACATTTTAAATCAGGAACTAGTTAACTCCAAAAAATTCCTACTTAGAGCCAAACGTGAGGGAAGATGTCTTTGTCTTTGTTTTTAAAACAAGAGGACTTTCTTGGTTTCCTTTGCCTACTTTCATCTGCACCTATTCCCCACTCATCTCCCCAAGTCAGAAAAATAGTTCTGAGTACCATGTTTCCCTTTGAGAAAGTTTGGCAGAACCAACCTAGAGTTTTTTAGCCTGGCCATGAGATTATGGGCAGTAAGAAATAAGACAACAAAATGACAAACTCAAAGTGCATTTGGCTCTGGAAAGGCTGTGCAATTCATAGAATGTTAGAGCTAGAAGAGGCCTTAGAAATCCTCTAATCCAACCCCTTTGTTTTCCAGATGAGGAAACTGAGGCTCAGAGAGTCCAAGGCACTTGCCCAAATCACTCTCCTATTGTCCCTATCCTCCTTGAGTCCCACCAACCCTTCAATTTCATTCAAATTCACATTTATCAAATGCTTATTGAGTACAAGGTAGGAAGTAGCCTGTAATATTAGCTAACAAAGATAGCACTTAAAAGTTTGGCAAAGGGGCAGCTAAGTGGCAAAGTGGATAGAGCACCGGCCCTGGAGTAAGGAGGACCTGAGTTCAAGTCCGACCTCAGACACATAACACTTACTAGCTCTGTGACTGGGCAAGTCATTTAACCCCATTGCCTAGCAAAAAACAAAAACAAACAAAAAAGTTTGGCAAAGTGCTTTGACAGATGCAGAAAGTGAAGCTGAGAGGTTAAGGAATTTGGCCAGGTTCACAAAGCTGGTAAGCATCTGGGGCAGGATTTGAACTGAGGTCTTCCTGACTCCCAGTTCAGCACTCTCTCCACCACACCACCTAACTGCCCTCAGTCTTAAGAAGACCTGAGTTCAAGACCTGCCTCTGTGATTCTGGGCAAATTGATTAACCTCTCATTGGCCCAGGTAACTAAGGGTATAAGTTGCAAAGCAGATACTACATATCGGCATCAGTGGAGGGAGTTTCCTCACTGGGAGTTCACCTATACTAATGAAACCACAGACCCAGTTTAAGAAAAATGTCTAAGGCACTGTGTTAAGCCTGGAGGGGAGGGGAATACAAAGATAGGAGGAAAACTCATAGCTCCTTTCCTCAAAGAGCTTCCAGTCTAATAGGGAGAATGCTAACCGTACAAGATGTTCGATGCAGAGTAGGTTGTGATGGGGCCAAGGAGAAATCCACAGTGCTCCAGTACAAAATGAAAAGGGGAAGGGGAAATCACCCGAAACTTCTGGTGGGAGAATCAAAGAACACTTCAAGAGGATGCAGCCTTAAAATCTTTCCACAAATTTAGACACAATTCTTCCCTTGCCCCCTTCCAAGCTTTGTTACCTCCTTGAAAATGTTTGTTCTTTATCGAACTACCCATCTTACGAGATCTTCAAGGAGAGAGACTTAGCCTCTATTCTTTTCTCTCTTTCTATACGTCCTCATAGAATCAGAGACGTAGAGCGGGAAGGGACCTCAGAAGATATCTAGTCCAACTCCCCTCATGAGGAAACTGAGGCCGAGGGAGGTGAAATAAAACTTTCCCAAGATGACACAGGTAGTAAGAAAGGGGCAAGGTTGAAGCCAAGTCGCCCGTTATTGCTGTTGTTCAATTTTTTTCCTACTCTTTGTGATCCCCATTTGAGGTTTTCTTGGTTTGACATTTCTTCTTCCAGCTCATTTTACAGATGAGGAGACTGAGGCAAACAGGGTTAAGTGACTTGCCCAGGGTCACACAGCTAGTAAGTGTCTGAGGCCAGATTTGCACTTAGGTGTTCTTGACTCCAGACCCGGTGCTCTGACCACTACACCCCCTAGTAGTCCCCCAGGTCACCTGACTCTGGAACTAGTGCTCCTTTCACTCTACCATGTTTTACTACCTGGCCCCAACCTCCTTTTCTAGACATAACCTTTCCTACTGCCTTACACAAATCTTCTGTTCAGGCCATATTGAGGTAAGAGAATTTTAGTATTGCCATATTTGAGCAGAAAGTCATCACTGGCAAGAGCTTGCAGAATTTAGCTGAGACACCCAGCTTTAGCTTAGATAATTAACTGATGAGTGATAAGAACTTTCTGGGTCATTTTTATTACTTTTATTTACTTAAGTTGAGCATGTCAAGTAGCTAGGCATAGCTCTGAGGTTAATAGCCGGTTTGAAAATTCCAACTTTATCCCTAGTATTTACTGGCTAGTTTATAGTTTCACTTGATGTAGTTCTTTGCCTTCTGCTATCTGTTCTTTGAAGTGTAAATGTTTACCTTCCTTTTCTGTCCTCTGGAAAATTCTATTGTATCCATCTTGCTTTGTAACTAAAACCTATAAAATGTTGCTGAAGCATGGCCCATGAGTTTTTGTGTCCCTTGGAACTATGCCCAGCACTTAATAAACTGGTTATTAGGGTGTCTCTGGGTAGCAGTAAGGGTGATTGACAGTAACACCTATCAATGAATCCTCAGACAATTTTTATGTCACTGGTTAACTCACTGCTTCCCAAACCCAGATCAGCTATTCCTACATCTTCAGCTTTACTATCCTTCCCATCTACAATATCCTCCACGCACCTCATTGCTTATATTAACTCTGCCTACTTATGTGGCCTTGGGCAAGTCACTTCATTTCTCTGGGCCTCAGTTTCCTCATCTGTAAAATGAAGGGTTGAACTAGATGACCTCTAATTCCTTCCCAGCTTGAAATCTATGACCCTAGGATCTATCTTTCAAGTCTTAACTCAAAAATGACCTCCATGGAATCTCCCCTGGACTACTCTAGAAGGAACTGATCTTTCCCCCATCTGGAATCCTTTCTCTTACTGTACCAGTTATTGGATATTTATTATTTAAGATCAAATGAGGTAAGTACAACTCGGGCTCTGTCCTGCACATCCTCCATGGTAGGGGTGAAAATTTTTGGTAGTATATATCTTGCCTCCCCTGGTATTAATGAGCAGGGCCATCTCTGTTACATCTTTCAAGGAATTTCATAAAGTACTGACACACGCTTGGGGGACATGATGAAAGCCTTCAAGTCAGAGCTTTGTTCAATCAAATCAAATTCTTTTTTAATCTGCAAACAATAAGTACAGTGAGATCATACATTCCTTACATCAGTTGTTTGATGGTGGAGATGTAGTCTACTGTAATATTACCAAAGTCTGCTTATTTCCTAATAATACTCTCACTAATACTCTCACCAAGGTCACCCATGATACATCTATATATTATTCTTGGGGGCAACTAGGTGGCGCAGTGGATAGAGCACTGGCCCTGAAGTCAGGAGGACCTGAGTTCAAATCCGGCCTCAGACCAAACACTTGACACTTACTAGCTGTGTGACCCTGAGCAAGTCACTTAACCCCATTGCCTTGCCAAAAATAAAAATATATATTATTCTCACAAAAATTTTTTATGGACAGGAAAGTAGGCAAATAGAATTATATCCTTCCAGTTGCCTTTTTTGAATAATAATAAAGTTTGATGTTTTCCCCCTCACAATCTTGGTAACTTCTCCTCTTTTAGATCACCTTAAGAATCAATCTTTTAATTCTCTCCCAGCTATATCTCTTCCAGTGACATATATTCTTGTTTTGGTACTCCTTTCTTTTATCTTCTTTGCTCTCTTTAATGCCATTTCTACCCCTAAAAGCACATTCAAGACTGTGATATTAGAGTCTAAGTAGGGAGGTTCTGTGATAGCCTCTATTCTGTTTTCCAAATGAATTACACTTTTCCACTTCAGCCACAGTCTGTTCACAAGGCTGTATGACCCTCATTTTATTAGCAAGCTCCCTGGTACTGTCAATGTTGGTTAGGGTGTCCAATAGAAAGCAAGATCATATAGAACTGTGGAACATACAGAAAAATTCCTAAGTCTTGACACCCTAGTACTTAGCCCCAGACTATACATAGAATTTGTGAAAGATTAGACTACCCAGCTTGGATTTCTTGAATGATTTAAAACACTAGTTATCGCTGTTCTAAGCCAGGCTTCAAATTCAGTCAGGAAGAGGTCTGAGAGGTGCAGCTATGAGAAACACATTGACAAGTTAAAAAATACTGGGTGTCCCAAAAGTCTTAGTTTCAAGCTATATGGCAAGATTGGTGGCATGGAGGGAGGAAAAAGAAAGGAAGCAGGATAAGAAGATTTGGAAATTATGATAAATAGCACACTACAGTGGGTTTGGTCTGGAAGACCTGGGTTTGAATTCTAGGTCTGACACTCTCATTCATTTATTCAAAAAGTATTAATTAAGCACCTACTAAGTGCCAGAAACTCCTGTGTTATGTTGGGCAAAGTACTTAACCACCCTGGATAAGTTACTTAATTTCCACGCCCTGCCCCATTTCCTCATCTGAAAAACAAGGACACTGAGCTAAATGATCTCTGAGGTCCCTTCCAACTTTGAATTTCCAGGATTCTAGAATATGAGGCAAATTGAAAACAGCACAACAAATAACAAAGCTACATTCAAAAGATTTGATTCAGGTGGAAAAATTGTCTAAAGTCCCTCTTCCACTCCAGCTCAAAGCTCTTCTTTATTCCCTACAAAGGGGAAGCTCACTTTAAAATTGGTGTTAGTCTTGTCTTGCCGACTAAATTTTAAGCTCTGAAGGTTGCAAAAGTGAGTTTGACTTCTAAAGTCAACACTTAATAAATATATGTTGGTTAATTGTAATCAGGTATGTTTGTTTACTTCTATTTATTTTTTACTTTACCTCTTCTTTACTTTATATTACTTCTATTTATTTTTTATACCTATCTTTCCAGTTGAAGAAGGTAATTGAATCAATAAAGTAAGAATTTATTGAACATCTACTATGTGCCAGACACTGGAGATACAAAGACAGAAATGAAACTTTCCCTGCCTTCAAGGACCTTACATTCTAACAGGGGAGATAGCATGTATACAAAAAAAAAACCCACAAAAAAACCCCCCAAAATAAAATAAATATAATTTCATTTGGGAAGAAAGTGCCAACAAACCAGGGAACCAGCCTTTATGCAGAGAAGGTGGCCCTTGAGCTGAATCTTGAGATGAGGGATTCTTAGAAGTGGGGGTAAAGAAGAGGAGCATTCCAAGAATGGGGGACAGCCCAGTGCAAAGACATGGAGACAGGAGATGGAGTGTTGTTTGTAAGTAGACCAGTTAAATGTTCTGGCCTCCTCTTGGGCTGAGTGGATAAAGCAAGAGTGATCATGGAAGATAGGGACAATAAATGATTTTATAACTCACTCTGTTTAATTTAGAAATTAAGGACACACATTTTCTTCAAATCTGGCTTGCATAAAACTTGAGTGTGGTCTATAATAGGATTTAGAGCTAGAAGGGAGGTATAGCTAGGTTGTGCAGTGGATAGAGCACCAGCCCTGTGGTCAGGAGGATCTGAGTTCAAATCCAGCCTGAGACACTCACTGACTGTGTGACCCAGGGCAAGTCATTCAATCCATTACCAGAGAAAGAAAAAGAGAGAGCACTAGAAGGGACTGTAGGAATCTTCTAGTTCAAATCCCCTTAATTTTACAAGTGAAGGGACTGAGGCCAGAGAGGACTTTGCCCAGGGTCACACAAATAGTAAGTAGCAGACTGGATTCAAATCTATATCTTTAATCATTTCAAATCCAGGATTCTTTCTGCTAATCCCACATGTCTTATAAGTGGCATTAGTGGGGCAGCTAGGTGGTGAAGTGGATAGGGCACTGGCCCTGAAGTCAGGAGGACCTGAGTTCAAATCCGGCCTCAGACCAAACACTTGACACTTACTAGCTGTGTGACCCTGGGCAAGTCACTTAACCCCAATTGCCTTAAAAAAAAATAAGTGGCATTAGAACTTAAGCTCCTTGAAGGTGAGGACTATAATGCTTTTGTCTTCAAATCCTCAGAATAATAATAGTCTTCATATACTTGACAAATTTTTTCTTCATAACAACTATATATGTATACATGTATGTAAGTATCACTGAAATGTGTGATGGGAAGACATCCATTTTATATCTAAAAATGTATGATGCATCATAATATTATATTGCATATAATATGTAATATATTACATTATATATTATATTTTACCATATGTCTCCCCATCAAAGACATATCTATATCTATAGCTTTCCTTCTGTAATATTCCCTATATCATCTCAGCTCTCCTGCTTCTCTGTCTTCACTTTATTCTTTCCCTCAAAGATCTGTTCCCCTCTGATGACTTTGGCTTATATTGCTGACTCCCAAATCTATCCTGCTTTCCTGAGCCTCAGTCCTTTCTTTTCAAATACCTGGTGGACATCTACATCTCAAATTTAACATCTCTATAAATTCAAATTTATCCTATTTCTCCCCAAGCCAGTTCTCCTTCCTTATTTTTCTAGTTCCCTATCATTAACCCTTCTCCCTGCCATATCCAATCAGCTCCCACAAGTACTACAAATTCTTCCTTCATGATATCTCTCACTCCTGCTTCTTATTTTTGGCCCCCATTCTGCCCTACTCCACAACTGCCCTGATCCAAGCTTTTATCACCTTATGCTGGAATTAGTGCAGTACTATTCTAATTGGGCTTCTGCCTCCTCTTCTCCAGCTCTACCCACCTCCAATCCATCCTCTACACAGCTGCCAGCTTAATTTCTCTGACACCTTTGCCAATATTATCCTCCCCTCCTCCCGCCCCCAACTCTCCATGACTTCCCATTACCAACCTACAGGATGAAGTCCCAATTCTTCAGTATGGCATTAAAGATCATTAATGATTGACTTACTTCTTTAGCTTTATTTCTCACCATTCCCCCTACACAGACCATCCACTTTGGCCAAACTGGTCTCATTATTCCTTCTCCACTTCCCAACAGAGCACATGTGTTACTGTCTTATGCCTACTTCCCTTCCACTTGTGTCTCCCTCCACTTGTTTAAATGCTAGTTTCCCTTCAAAGGCCAGCTCAAGTCCTCTATTCTTTATGAAATCTTCTCTAAATACTTGAGCTTTCAGCCCTATCCCCTGAACTCCCTATCCTAGCACATACACAACTCAACATACACATAAGCTTAGAGCAGTGCCTGGCACACAGTAGGAGCTTAATAAATGCTAATCGACTAACACACTGACAACACACAGGCACACTAGCACTTACACACACACACACACACACACACACACACACTTTTAGAACCATAATTTTGCACTTAGCATCCACTGCCTATTATAATGTGTCCTAAAAGTCTTAATATAGTTTTTAACTGTTAAAACTTAAAGCTGCACTATGTCTTTTGGGACACCTTATATTTTTGTTTGTTTTTACATAACAAACATTTATAGATTGCTCCCACTTTGTAAGAGGTCTCTTGTAACAAAGTAAAGCAGTTAAGTAAAACTAATAAAGAACTGCCTGGGTACACTGAGAGCTTAAGAGTTATAGCTAGTATCTATCAGAGGCAGAATTTAAACCCAGGTCAAAAGCAACACATCATAGTAATTGACTTGTAGTCAAGAAGATCTGGGTTTGAATCCTGACTTTAACTTTTACCAGCTGTGTGATCCTGGGCAAGATATAACATCTTTAAGTCTCAGTTTCCCTATATGTAAAATGGGAATAATAATAGAATTGACTTCACAGAATTGTCACAAAGATCAAATATGATAATGTGTAAAAATCTTTGCAAAGCACAAAGTACTATACAAATTTGAGTTATTTTTTATTTTGGACCCTATTGCCTGGACATCTATTCATTACACTATGTTACTTTTCTGGTATTTTTAATTAGCTTTTATGTCTATGCTCTGGTTGCTCACGGGGGTCAGCTTCTTGAAGGTAGAGACAGAGCCTTGTTTTATATCTCTTGATATGCTGAGTACCTGGCCCCATGCCCTACGCAGACCAGCTGCAAAATGGATGTTTATTTCTGCTGCTGCTAATAATGACTTATAACATCCAGGGTTAAATTACTGTCAACATCTGAAACGGTGGCAGAAGAAATCTTCAATATATGGACTATGAAACCAGGATCTTGAAAGAGTTATGCTTATTAATACTCAACTGTATTATTGACATCTATCGAAGTCTAAATACAGAGCAAAGTCTTTCTGATTAGACTTCACAATATTTAACGTTAACCCTGATTCTTCAGAAAGAGCCAATGTTTCCTGAATTGTTAAGTTGGTTTGGAATTTTTTTTTCACTTTTATAGGACAGAATCTAGAGTGGCAGGGACCTTTGTAATCATCTAATCTAACACTTACTTTTCATAGAGGATGAAACTGTGTTGTTTATCAGATTATCCCAAGGGACAGCACAGGTAAAGTTTAAAGGGGGAATCACAAGGAATGGCTTAGGAAAAGTCTAGAGCTGTCCATTACAAAATCCCTGGTGGTACAACACAGGGCAGGGCCCAGGAAACCTAGGGGGAAGAATGAGAGAACAGCTCCAAACCAGGATTCAGGAGACCAGAGTTCTAGTCCTGCCTCTGAAATCATCTCAGTGATCTTGGACAATTCAATTCCTCTTTCTGAGCCCCAATTTCCCCATTTGTAAAATGAAAGACTCCTTGTAGCTCTAATGACAGCATCCAACATGTAGGGGCATTAAAAGGATATGGAGGGGCTAACAAGAAACCTCATCCTCATTACAATTTTGCTGCAAACTAGACTTAATTTTAGGAAAAAAGTAATCAGCATTATCCAACAGCAGGTGCAGGAGCAGGGACAAGTCCTGTAGGTCACTTGCACGCAAGTGTCACCATTGTCCAGATTTTCTGTTTCCTTTAGAATTCTTTTAATATCAGATGCTACAGTGAGATAAAGGGGAATGAAGGCAGAAAAGGCCAATAATGACCTTTGGATAGAGCAGTTTCAATAGCATTTGTAAGGAAACCTTTTTTTAATTGATAAACTTCAGCTGGAAAAGTAGAGTTTCCTAGGCCTGTTTGGTTCATTGGCAGGCTGAAGATGGTTGCTCAAATCAACCCAGATAACTTAGCAAAAGTAAGACAGGAAAGTAAAACTGACCAGTGGGGATGGGAGCAAAGCTGACCAGAGAATCACAGAATCTCAGAGTTGGAAAGGAACTCTGAGGCCATCTAGGATAGTGCCTAGCACATAGTAGGTGCCTAATTAATTCTCATCAAATTGAAATAGAGTTAAATAGAATTGAATGAATACATCCCTACCCACTAGGGTATGGGTATATTACAGCATCCCAACCAGCATTTGTTCAATAAATAAATAAATAAAGTGGCTGAATGAGAATGGATGTTTTGTCATTGTGTCAAAGTATCTTTTTCTTTCATAAAAACTTAGGAAGCAGGAAGAGCCTTGGGCTGAGTGCCTAGCCCTAAATCTTTTCTATTTCTGTGAATTAGAAAATTCTACAATGTAAAGTTCTACAATTCTGTGTAATAGAACAGAAAAAAGGAGATTTCAGAACCATGGACAACTTCATAACCATCAAAACTTAAGCTAAATCCAAACATTTATGGGAAAGAGAAACTCAGTGTCTGTAATTCTGTTGAACTAAGTAAGTTGGCCCTAATCTATAAATAATAGGCTACTCAGTCAATGCTAATAACTCAATTATATCAGGTGATATGAGCGAACAGGAAAATGAAGACCAAAGAGAAAAAAATCTGTTCTGTATGAAAAGTTAGTGATGACTTTAACTGTTTGTCTTCACTAATGTACATAGTGTAATTTCCAGAGTTAACTTTGTTCCCAGTTTATATTGAATTTAAGAAGTAACAACAAAATATAATGTATCATCAAAGCAAAAAAAATTTTAAGTAGAGACACAATATTGCTTTTTCATTTTTACTTTTAACTTAGTGGATAGAAGACAATGAGTAAGATGGAAAGAGTGAGAAAGAGAAAGAGATGGAGAAAGAGAGAAAAATTAAAGAAAGAAAAGAATGAAGGAATGAAGATACTAAGGGAGGCAGGCAAACAGATGGAAGAATCTCTATCGTATCCCACTCTTTCAGTGAATCCTGGGTGCTCTTCTTCAAGAGGGTGTTATGCAGACAAATGAAGAGACATTGTAAAGCAATTTGAGCTTGGAAGGAAAAGTCTCAAGAAATGTAAACTGGTGTGGTTATTATCCTTGTCTCTAAAAGATGATAAAGTTTCTATTTCTAAAGAAATGGCTGTTCCTCTCAACCTCTCAGTTCGAAACATTTGCCTCAGAATTCTAAAGGGTTTAAAAATTTTAAAAGACCAAGGACTGATGTTGCCAGGTTTGACACACCAAAACTGGCTCATCCGCACCCTTAGGATCATGGAGAACCTTAAATGCTTCATAGATTCTTTGATCTCAGTGGGAAAAGGTAATAGGAAACCCTAGGGACAAGGCTTTTTGGTGACAGGGATCAGATTGAAAAGCTTAGCCTTTATATTGTTTTCCCCTCCTTACCTGTTGCTCTGAAGTGTGGTCTTCCTTCTGTCTCTTGCGGTCAGGGTGCGTGTGTGCACGAATGTTTGTGGGCTGTGTGATCCCTTTGCTCCGTCTCTCTTCTCTTCTTTCACCTGATTCTCTTTCTCTCTCTCTCTCTCTCTCTCTCTCTCTCTCTCTCTCTCTCTCTCTCTCTCTCTCTCTCTGTCTCTCTCTCGATCTTCCTCTTCTCTTTTCCTCCTGGTCCTTGGTTCTTTTATAGCTGTGGGGACAGGGTGAGATTTGTTTGCAGCAATCTCCCTGGATGAGCTTTTCAAATCTCATCTATGGGAAGTGAGGGGGGGAGATGAGTTTGAAGAGGAGGAGGAGTGTTCCAGCTAAAAAGCAGAACAAAAGGGCAAACAATGCCTGAAAGAAGACTTGATCTCTTTCCCCACTAACTAGAAGATTAACACTTTCCAGAGTAAGTTTAACACCTGCTTGCATCTCTGGGCTGTCTGCTTAACTTAATTAAAGACTTGGATGTCAGATAGCTGCCTCTCAACTTTCCTGGATCCTGAGATGGCTTAACACCTTGGTGCAGATCAGGGTTACTCATCACCTGTCCATGATTGGGGATCATGTTGTAGGTCACTCATGAAGATTGAGCAGATTTAATTTCCTTTGTTTTTCCAAAGTGAATGTCACAGCAGTGAATGTGCTTCTGTGAAATTCCTCATATTTTCCAAATCTTTTGAAATACAGGTCCATGGCGTAATCAAAAGAGCACTGTCCGAGTTTGAAGTCAGAAGACCCTGGCTTAATCCTAACCCCTTTGCTAGTGCTTGACCTTGCACAAGTCACTTTGGCTTTTTTGTGTCTCAGTTTCCTTGCTTATAAAATAGGGATGATGATAACACCCGTCATGCCTGCATTGCAGGGTTGTTCTGAGGATCAAATGAAATAGTGATTGCAAAGCATTTTGTGAAATCTAATGTAATACATAGATGTCAGTTATTATTATTAGTAATCCTCACTTGATGATATAACCCCAGTATCCTAGCTGGGGAAAGTAAGGCACAGAAAAAAAGTAAGGAATGACCTAACATCAGTGAAAACAAAGGTGACGCTATCAAACTGTAGAAGTTGTTGGGAGAAAAAGTGTGGAGTTGGCATCTCTTCACCGTCTTCCTCCCCTGTTACATGGATCACTAACTACTCAATATCACCCCTCTCCCAACCCAGCTCTACCCAAGGCCCTATCTCAAGTCACTAGATTAGAGATTAGAGATATAAAGGACTTCTAAGGTCACCTAGTCTATTTTACAGATGAGGAAACTGAGGCCTAGAGAGGATAAATGATTTTGACCAAGGTCATAAAGTAGTTTACTCTTCATGGCCTCATTTGTGGTTTTCTTAGCAAAGATGCTGGGGTGGTTTGGCATTTTCTTCTTTAGCTCATTTTATAGACAAGGAAACTGAGGCAAACAGAGTGAAGTGACTTGGCCAGGATCACACAGCTAGTACGTGTCTGAGGCCAGATCTGATTAATTAATTAATTTTTAGTTTTCAACATTCACTTTTTTGTTTTTGTGTTTTTGTTTGTTTGTTTTGGTGAGGCAATTGGGGTTAAGTGACTTGCCCAGGGTCGAGAAGCTACTAAGTATTGTGTCTGAGGTCAAATTTGAACTCAGGTCCTCCTGACTCCAGGGCCCGTGCTCTATCCAAACATTCACTTTTGTAAGATTTTGAGTTCTAAATTTTCCCCCCTCCCTCCCTTTTCTTCCACCTCCACAAGACAGCATGCAATCTGATATAGGCCATACATGTACAATCGTTTTTTAAAATGGATTTATTTATTTACGAGGCTAGATTTAAACTCAGGAAGATGAGTCTTCCTGACTCCTTGCCCCAGCACTCTATATCCACTGTGCCACCTAGCTGTCTTCAGATAATTAGTAAATAGCAGATAACTCTAAACTCAGCTTTTGCTTTGTAAGGGTTACTCTGTTACAATCCACAAACCATGATGCATATGTGCCAACCCCTCTCAGACACTACATAACTCTTCGTATTGCCCCTCTTGTCTCATTGGTGGTAAAATCGAGGACCTTGCGGGGAATCAGGAAGACCTGAGTTCACATTTACCCTCAGACGCTTACTACTGTGTGACCCTGGGCAAGTCACTTAACCGCTGTCTGCCTCAGTTTCCCCAACTTTAAAATGGGGATAATGATAACACTTGCTTCTTGGTGTTGTAAGGATCAGGTGAGATGATATACGTAAAGCACTTAGCATGGTGTCTGGCACTGATACGGACTATATAAATCCTAGCTCTTATTATTATTATAGCTATCTGTGTGTATGCTGCTCCCACTAGACTATAAGCTACAGGACAGACACTGCATGTTATCTAAGATTTTCGTCTCCCCCAGGATCTGCAAAGGATCAGTGAACAAGCATTTGACAGGCACTGTGGTAAATCCTAAGGATATACGGTAGAAGGAAATCCCTAGTGAGATGCCTCGCGGCTGTGTAGTTGGCCCTGTGCTGTTTATCATTTTTGTCAATACTGTGGATAGAGGCATAAAGAACATGCCTATCAAATATGTGGGTGGCACAAAGCTAGAAAAAAATGACAATCATGGGGTTTGACAGTTAGGATCCAAGAATCTTGGCAGGCTAGAACGCTAGGCCAAATCTGATGAGATTAAATTCTCGAGGTGTAAATGTAAAGTTTTATGTATTGGGTACAAAAAAGCTACTTCCTAAGTACAACATGGGGGAAATATGCCTAGGCATCAGTTCATCTGAAAAAGACTGAAGAGTGAACATGGCAGGGCCAAAAAAAACACTAGTCTGGATTGACAGATATATAGTCTGCAGGATTAAGAAGGTTCCTGTTCCTCTGAATTCTTCGCTAGTAAGACCACATCTAGAGAATTTCACCCAGTTTGGGCCACCAAGGTTTAGGAAATACTTTGATACTATAAGCCAACAAATGTTTGTTCAGTTAAATCTCATGGATCTTACCATGTATTCCTTGGGTTAGTTATTTGTGTAACATCTTCTCTCTAGAGGAGACAGTGGCACAATGGATAACATATGGACCTGGAAGCAGGAAGCCCTGAGTTCAAATCCACCCTCAGATATTTACTAGCTATATGACCTTGGGTAGATCACTTCACTTCTGTCTGCCTCAGGTTCCTTAACTGTAAAATGGGGATAATAACAACACCTACTTCCCAGGGTTGTTGTAAGGATCAAATGAGAGAATGTTTGTTTAAAAGTGCTTAGCGTGGTGCCTATCCACTCTATCACCTAGCTGCTCTGGGGCTATGGGAGTGGGGGATCTAACTATATACCTTGTGTTTTGCAGTGACTGGTACCACAACTAGGTGTCAGTTGGAGTATCGGATGCCTTCTTTAGGTTTTCTTCTATGGTTCCTCATATTGCCCATTCATAACAAGAAAAGAAAAATTATTTCAGACTTTAGACTTCACAACACAGTAGGGCTTGATTATTGCTAACCTAAGTCTCTCTTGCTAATTTTGGCCATCAGAGAGAAAAAATGGGGATACCTCATTTTCACGGATAAATGGAAGTCTAGAGCTGGAGAAAAATTCGAGAGCATTTAGCCCACTCTCTTCATTTTATGAATAAGGAACCAAAACCCTGAGAGGTGAAGTCATTTGCCCATGACTACAGAACCAGGACAAGCCACATTGAACAAGGGCTTCTGATTCCCAACATTTCAAGATTCTTCCTCACATGATTATTACCTACTTCTTTTTTCATTGTCTGCCCACTGAATACATTCAGATATCCTGATTAAAGATAGCTTAGTGATGGATAAGATAAATGTTTATGGATAAGCTATATATTGATAGATTGATCATAGGAGGAGAGACTGACTGACTAGTCCAACTAGTCCTCATTTTACAGATAAATCACTGAGTCCCAAAGGAAGGAAGTGACTTGCCCACATCACACATGTAGCACGGTGGCAGAGCCAACACTTAAATGCAGACAGGTCATATGGCTCTCCATCCAGTAGTCTTTCTTCTGAGGCAGCTGGCTAGTACAATGGATAGAACACTGGACTTGGAGTCAGGAAGATCTGAATTCAAATCTAGCCTCAGACACTCACTAGATCTGCAATCCTGGTCAAGTCACTTAACCGCTGTCTGCCTCCATTTCCTTAAATGTAAAATGGGGATTACAGTAGCACTTACCTCCTGGGACTGTTGTGAGGATCAAATTAGGTAATATTAGTTAAGTGCTTAGTTCAGTGTCTGGCACACAATAGGTGCTTAATAAATGCTTGTTTCCTTCCTTTCTTTTTCTGTACCACTGCATGTTTCTGATTTATCCCCACCCACCACATCAAAGTCTAGCAGCCTTGAATTTGGGGTTAAAACAGAAAAAAGTTTTGAGACATTTCCTGAGGCCTAGAACAAACATAAGCAATCATTTCCCTTGTTTTATTTGAGATTCCTCTGCAAAGTCCTCCTCTGGTGCCTCAGCTTGGTGTGGAGGTAGCCCTGTTTGTGGAGAACAAGCCTTGGAAGTTTCTATCATGTTGGAACACCAAAGGTGTTCCCAGCAATAACCAGTCTATTTTCCTAGCACCATCCTGTCCAGGTATAGAAAGGCTCACCACCAGATTGCTTTCAGTCATTTTCAGTTGTGTCCGACTGCTTATGACCCTATTTGGGGTTTTCTTGGTAGAGATACTGGAGTGGTTTGCCATTTCCTACTCCAGCTCATTTTGCAGATGAGGAAACTGAGGCAAACAGGGTTAAGTGACTTGCCCAGGGTCACAGAGCTGGTGTCTGAAGTCAGATTTGAACTCAGAAAGATGAGTCTTCCTGATTTCAAGCCCATGGCTCTATCCACTGTGCCATCTCACTGCCCCCACCACCAGTATGCTGACCTATTAACAATATATTCTTCGGGGGAAGTGAGGTGGCACAGTGGATAGAGCACCAGCCCTGGATTCAGGAGAACCTGAGTTCAAATCCAGCCTCAGACCAAACACTTGACACTTACTAACTGTGTGACCCTGGGCAAGTCACTTAACCCCATTGCCTAACCAAAAAGTAACAAACAAAAAACAAAAAACAAAAACAAACAAACAAAAAAAAACCAATTTATTCTTTGATCATGGCAACTCTTGCAACAAAGAGAACTACAAAATGGCTTTCAGTCCTGTGTCACCCTGTTCTACTTCTACAGTGACCAAGTGGTAGAAAAAGGAGCAGAAAATGCTAAGAATCACACTATTTTTAGCCCTTTTATAAACATCGTTTATTTGTTGGCACTCTCAGTGTAAGATCTTTGTCCAATGACCAATGAGTAGATACATTACTAAAGTAACTAAATCAGATTGACCTTGACATTCTTTCCATGAAAAAATCAATTGAGAGTATGAAGTAGTAGCTTTGTGGAATGATTCTCCTTGAAGAAGCAAATAAAAGATTTGAAAGAGTTGGTTTTTATCATGTGTCCAAAGGCAACAAAAAAACCTCATTTCATAGACCATTTGGTTGCCTGATATTTTAGTGCTCGTGGTAAACATTTGCAAAAAGACTGTGTGAGGGGGCAGCTAGGTGGTGCAGTGGATAGAGCACTGGCCCTGAAGTCAGGAGGACCTGAGTTCAAATCTGGCCTCAGATCAAACACTTGACACTTACTAGCTGTGTGACCCTGGGCAAGTCACTTAACCCCAATTGCCTAAAAAAAGACTGTGAAAATAATTGTACCTCATGCAAGAACATGTATAGAGGATGAAGAATTAGAGAAATCAGCTAAAGAATCCAGCAAGATCCCCATCAAATTAAATCAGCATATACTTTGATAATCAATGACTTTAATGCAAAGGTGAGAAGAGGTAAGTATAGCAAAAGTTGGGAAATGTGGATCAGCAGTGAGGAGTGAGAAAAGACAAAACTTTTTAGATTGCACAGAAGCCTCATATCTATTCAGCTAGAATGCTTTGTTTGAGAAAAGAATTGTGACATGGTGGCCACAGTGAGTAAAAAAAATAACACTGGAGAAAATGAAACTGATCATATTTTAACAGGCAAAAATCAACTTTTTTTGATAGTTTATTTATTTATTTTTAGTTTCCAACATTCACTTCCATAAGATTTTGAGTTTTAAATTTTCTCTCCCTCCCATTTCTTCCCCCCCCAAGATGGTGTACATTCTGATATAGGCTCTACATATATATTCATGTTAAGTTTATTTTCCCATTAGTCATGATGTAAAGAACAATTAGAAATAATGGAAGGAACCACAAGAATGAAGCAATAAAACAAAACAACAAAAGAAAAGGAGAGCAAGTAGTATGCTTCCATCTGCATTCAGACTCCATATTTCTTTCCCTGGGTATGAATAGCAATTTCCATCAGGAATCTTTTGGAGTTGTCTTAGATCCTTGTATTGCTGAGAAAGGCTAAGTCTATCACAGTCAGTCATCATGCAATGTGGCTGTTACTGTGTACAGTGTTCTCCTGGTTCCGCTCATTTCACTCAGCATGAGTTCATATAAGTCTTTTCAGGTTTTTCTGAAGTCCACCTGCTCATCATTTCTTATAGCACAATAGTGTTCCATTGCATTCATATACCACAACTTGTTCAGCCATTCCCCAATTGATGGGCATCCTCTCAATTTCCAGTTTTTGGCCACCACAAAAAGAGCTGCTCAAAATATTTTTGTGCATGTGGGTCCTTTTCCTGTTTGTATGATCTCTTTGGGATACAGACCTAGAAGTGGTATTGCTGGGTAAGAAGTAACTTCTTAATGATGAGTTATTCTTGAATAAGCTATCTGCATAAAATGAGACCTTCAACCTGTTGGAGAAAAGGTTAAAATTAATACAAAGCTAGAAGAAAGATTTTTTAAAATTTAGAACATAAAGGTATGTTATTAAAATAACTCCAACCTAACTTATTGAAGTCAATTATTGATGAAAAAATGGGAAATAGGTAAAGGAAAGTACAGCTACATGAATTATGATAATTCTATGTGTTTTCATATGGAAGTTCAGCCAATGTAAATCAGTTGTCATAATAAGGAGAACCAAAGACTTTTAAAACTGCCTTAGTCAGGAAACCTTTGACTTACTTGCTACATAGAGGGATATGGCAGCCAAAGACAATGCTGTTTTAGAACATAAATTCATTTTCAAAACTCTGTAGGGAAATATTGTCAAAGATTATGAATAGCATGAGCTCATAAAACAGAGAAAAGCAGTGGATGGTAAAAACCAGTTAAAAGAAAGCTTAGCAAGAGACCCAATTAAGCAAATCCATCCTGATGACATTTTAGGATACAACTGGACGGAGGACAACAAACAGATAAAAGATGGAAAATATCTGTAGAATTTTTTTATGATGAACTCATTTGACTACCAAGGACAGAGGAGCTACCACACTTGGTTTCTTACCACAATTCCACATATGCTTATAGAACAGAAAGAGAAGGTATTAAAGAGGACAAAAATGGGAAAGAAGGAAGGAGACGGGAAAGAAATGTTTTTTTTTTAAGTGACTACTATGTACCAGACACTGTGCTAACATTTTATAAATATTTCATTTGATCCTCACAACAACCTCAGGATATAGGTGCTATTATTTATCTTCATTTTAAAGTTGGGGAAACTGCCATAGAGGTTAAGTGACTTGCCCAGGGTCACACAGCAAGTAAGTGTCTGAGGCTAGATTTGAAGTCAGATCTTCCTGACTCCAGAACCTATTAGCTCTAGCTAAGGCACCATCTTTTGTTGTTCTTCAGTCATGACCGACTCTTCGTGACCCCATTTGGGATTTTCTTGGCAAACATACAGAAGTGGTTTTACATTTCCTTCTCTAGCTCCTTTTATAGATGAGGAACCTGAGGCAAACAAGGTTAAGTGACTTGCCCAGAGTCACACAACCAGTAAGTGTTGGAGGCTGGATTTGAACTCAGGTCTTCCTTCAGGTAGGGCACTCTATCCACTGTGCTACCTAGCCACCCCTAATGCACCATCTAGCTGCCTCTAATGGGAAAATCAGCTGGACTAGACCAGGTTCACAGAGGAGATCCATTCTGAAGGTGATAGAGTTGTAAGGGAATTAAAAGGATTTTTCTTCAAGGTATCCATACCAAAGATGTGGGTGAAAAAAAAATAAGCTTTATTACTATCAAAATAAGGCAACAGAAGTAACATAACTACCAACCTATATTCCTACTTTTCTATCTTTATGAAAAATTTAAAGTAAGAGATGCATTGTAAATGCCCAAATTAACTACAAAGGACCTGTAAAGGAAGATGCTATCTGCATCCAGAGAAGGAACTGATAAATAGAAGTATGTAAAGAATGGTTTTACATATATGTATATATGTATATGTACGTATATATATGTATATATATATTCATGTCTAATGGTAACATCTCTAGGGCAGGGGTGGGGGGAGGGAAAGAAAAAAAAGGTACATGATAACTTTTTTATGTGTTTAAAAGGAATAGTAAGTTGTACATAATAGATTTGTAGTTTCATGTGCAATCATCTTTTTATTTATTCTACTATGTTATGGAAATGCTTGTTTTTTCTTAAGTTCAAAATTTTAAAAATAATAAAAATGTCTTGATAACTTTACTTCAAAAATATAATAGATGGATCATAGGCATCCTTGATAAGGCTATTAGTAGGAAACAGATTTTGATAACTAATATTACCCAGTTTGCCACATCCTTACCATCACACAAAATTTACTAAAAGATGTAGAGAATACATGATCCTACTGTGCTTCTTGTTTCTTGACTATAAAAAAGCATATAATTCAGTAGAGTAAAATTTTGCCTTAAAAGGTCTCTTCCAACAAGATGTCTCTCATGCATACATAAAAATGTTATGAGATTCTTTGAAAGATATAATAACAGAGATCACCTTGTTAGTGACCCTATCAAATGAAGTACGCTGAAGACTTTCATCACTATCATAGAAGAGATTAAGGTCACACTCTATGTTGAAGAGGAATTCTCTATAGATGGTGACACCCAGTTTGCAGATGATCTTGTATTGTGTTTCAATCCCTGAAATACTCTGAAATCTTCTAGAAGAGATCCATAACCACTCAAAAAAGTGTGACCTCACCATCTACCCAGAAAAATCCAAGGTGATGAAGAATACCTATTGTAAAGAGTATGGTATGCAGTTAGATGGACAACCTATGCAGTTTGTCTCACTACACACACACACACACACACACACACACACACACACACACCCCTATATACATACATATATGTGTGTGTGTATTTTTTCAACAGAAACTTTAAATGAGCAATGTGTTGATTCTAGGATTTAACAAGAAAAGGAAAGTGGACTGGATTATCTTTGAAAAATTTAAAAATTCTTTCATTGCCCCAAACTTTTCCCTGAAACAATGGGTCCTTTTATGAGTGTCAATATTCTCCCAATGTTACTGTATAGTTGCAAGACATGGAACACTAGGGTTGTCAAAATATTGGAAATTAATATCACCTAGGAGGCAACTGAAGGGCACTTCATGTATGAGTGGACAACTCTGGTATATATCCCTTTCTCTCCATTCACGTAGGCACTACTCTAGTTCAGGGCCTCATCATTTCTTATCTGGACTATTTCAATAACCTTCTAATTAGTTTCTTTGCCTCGTGTCTCTCCCCACTCCAATCCAATCTCCATTCAGCCACCAAAAGCATGTTTGCCCACTTCTCTCCTCTCGCCAACTCCAGTGGCTCCATATTATCTCCAGGATCTAAATAAAAGGTCCTGTTTGGCATTTAAAGCTTTTTACAACCTGTACCTTTCCTACATTTCCACTCATCTTACACTTTACTTCCCATCTCTATTCCATTCAAATTGAGATTCTTACTCTTCCTCACACGCCGCATTCCACCTTTCATTTCCTTGCCTTGAATACTCTCTCTCCTCATCTCTACTTCTGAGTTTCCCTAGTTTCCTTCAAGATTCAACACAAATTCTACCTTCCGTTGACTTTTCCCAGTCTCTCTCTACCTTTCTCTCATCACCCCTCTTAGTCCTTTGCTTCTAATGATTACCTTCCACTTACACTGTACATATCTTGTATTATCCAGTTATTGTCGTTTTTGTCTCCCCCATTAGAAGATGAGCTCCTAAGGTCAAGGACTGTTTTGCCTTCCTCTGTATTCTAGCACTTAGCATAGTCCGTGACACATGCTTAATAAATGCTTGTAAACTTGACTTGTTGACTGACTACTTTCAACTCAGAGAAAGGCTTGAAATTGCAAATAAAATCTAGTTTATACATTTTTAAAACTTGGAACAATGTATTCTAGGCAACAGGGGAACGGGGATCTTGCATATTTGAATACTGGAAGGGGCAGCAAATTATAGTGAAGACAGTAGCATAGGCACCAAAACCAGTACTTATACAGCAATTGCCCCTTATAGCATCACCATACTAGAGCACAGTAGAATAACATGGCATTGCGGTCTTAAGATTTGGCCTCAAATCCCAATTCTACCATTGTAACCTTTGGGAAGCTACTCCTGGCTTCCTTCAATTTTCCTTCAATTCTTAAATTCCCCCCTTTTGGGAAACCTTTCCCAATCTCCCTTTTTTCTAGTGCCTTTTCTCTGTTGATTATTTCTATTTTATCCTCTATGCATCTTGTTTGTACATAGTTGTTTACATGTTGTCTTCCCTGTTATTCTGTTATTTCCTTAAGAGCAGAGACTGTCTTCTGTATATCTTTGTATCTCCAGCTCTTTGCACAGGGCCTGACATACAGTAGGTGCTTAATAAATGCTTATTGATCAACCAACTTAAGCTCATAGAATTTAGCCCAGAAGACACCTTAGAGACCGTCTAATGCAACCCCTTTGTTTGATAGGCAAGGATATCAATATTTAAAGAGGTTCAATGATGTACTCAAGGTCATACAAGGAGTCAGCAGCAGAGCCAGGATTTGAGACCAGGTCACAGGATCCTAGACTTAGAATTGAGAGGGACCTCAAGGTCATCTAGTCCATCTATTTTATAGATGAGAAACTGAAGCCTAGAGAGGTGAATAGTAAGTGGGAGAGCCCGGACTTGAACCCACATCCTCTGACTCCCAAAGGAGTATTTTTCCACTGCTCCACATTACATTTATTGATACTTTCCACATCACCTAGAAGCCTTCAGCTTGAGATCAACATAGAGACAAAATTTGAGAGGTTTCCTTCAGCCCTGGGACAAGTCTAAACTATTATTTGCCTTCTTTTATTTGTGAACACTCTATATACTCTTATTCTGATGTCTCAACATGATATAGAGATGACTAGGGGTTTTGAAATGTTATGCCACGTGGGCTTTGACTCCAGATGCCATGGTCTTTCACTATACCCCATGGCCTAACTTCTTGGAGCCTCAGTTTCCTTATCTGTAAAATGAAGACCATAGTACTTGTACTACTTATCTTACAGGACTGTCATGAAGAAAGTAGCTCAAACATAATAAAGCAGTATATAAATGTGAGCTATAATTATACTCATACAGATGACCCTGAGTCATCCAGAAAAGGTTAAATCATACTCAGCATTTTCTGTTTAAAAAACAAACAGGAAAGTGCATTTTTAGAAATATGTCCATCCAGAATGCTTAATATAAGAAAAGTTTCAATGCTTAAAGGGACAAATAATCTCCAATTATGTAGAAAATTCCTAATGTGGGACAGCTCGTTCTCTGATGACGCTGGAGATAAGAGCTCTTCCTGATATTTCCTTTCCTCTTCAAACTTTAATGGAAGGATTAAAAGATTCATCAATTTGTTTCACTTCAACAAGAATTTATTATTCATCTGTTATGTTCTGGACACTATGCCTGATCACAGATCCTGTCCAATAAAAAAGAAAAAAGAAAGAAAAAAATTACTCTTAAAATCAATGGAAAGAGGGGAGGGGCAGGGCCCTTCTCTTAAAAAACTTCTCTCCTAGTGGTATTTCTATTGTTTAATCAGTAAAAAAAATGTTACTGGCTAAAAAATAGGAAAAAAATTATTGGTGAAACAGATCAGAAGCAAATCAACATAGTAGTCTTCAATAAAAGCAAAGAACTCAAGTATTCTCAACAAACATTTATTAAGTACCTACACCATACCAAGCAGTGTGCTAAGTAAGCTTTGGGTATTAAAAGGCAAAAGGCAGTCTTTGCCCTTGAGGAGTTCATAATCTAATAAGAAATAAAACATATACATAACTGTATGAATAAATTATGTGCAGGATAAATAGGAAATAACCAACAGAGGGAAAGCACTAGAAGGACAAGAGATTGGGAAAGACATTCTGTAGAAGGGGATTTCTAGTTGGTTTTTGAAGGAAGCCTAGGGATGCCAAGAAATGAAGATGAGAAGCAAGAGCATCCCAAACGTGGCAGATAGCCAGTGAAAATGCCCAGTGAAGAGATGGATTGTCCTGTTTGAGGAAAAACAAGGAGACATTGAATTGAAGAATGGATAGTAGTGGTGGAGAGTGTAAAGTATAAGAAGATTGGAATTAGAAATTGGGGATAGATTATGAACGTCTTTAAAAGCCAAGCAAAGGATTTTATATTTGATCCTTGAGGTGACAAGGAGCCATTGGAGTATATTGAATGGGGGGGTGATATGACCAGATCTAGAAGTTTAGGGAGAAAAAAATCAAGAAAAAATGTGTCCTGCTTTACCATTGCATATTAAAATTTGACAAATGAGTTCCAGATCAAGGAGAAAATATTGCAAGCAGCTAGAAATAAACAATTCAAGTATTGTGGAAACACAATCAGGATAGCACAAGATTTGGCAGCTTCTACATTAAGGGATCAAAAGGCTTGGAGTATGATATTCCAGAGGTCAAAGGAGCTAGGATTAAAACCAAGAATCACCTACCCAGCAAAACTGAGTGTAATCAATGAGTGGAAAAAATTGACATTCAATGTCATAGAGGAATTTAATGCATTCTTGAGAAGCCAGAGCTAAATAGAAAAATTGACTTTCAAATACAAGACTCAAGAGAGCATAAAAAGGTAAACAGGAAAGAAAAGTCATAAGGGACTTATTAAAGTTGAACTGTTTACATTCCTACATGGAAAGATGATATTTATAACTCATGATCCCTTTTTCATTAGTAGGGTAGTTGGAGGGAATATATATAGAGGGCACAGGGTGAGTTGAATATGAAGGGATGATATCTAAAAATGAAAATTAAGGGGTGAGAGAAGAATGTATTGGGAGAAAGAGAAAGGGAGAGAAAGAATGGGGTAAATTATCTCACATAAAATAGGCAAGAAAAAGCTTTTACAGTGGAAGGGAAGAAGGAGGCGGTGAGAAGGAATGAATGAACTTTACTCTTATTGAATTTGGCTTAAGGAGAGAACAACATACACACCCAATTGAGTATGGAAAGCTATCTTACCCTACAGGAAAGTAGGGGGTAAGGGGATAAGAGAGGGGGAGTGATAGAAGGGAGGGCAGATTGGGGGAGTAGGTAATCAGAAGCAGACACTTTTAAGGAGGGACAGGGGAAAAGGAGAGAATAGAATAAATGGGTGGTGGGATAGAATGGAGGGAAATATATCTAGCCTTTCACAACATGACTATTATAGAAATGTTTTACATGACTACACATGTATAGCCTATGTCGAATTGCTTGCTTTCTCAATAAGGGTGGGTACAGAGGGAGGAGGGGAGAGAATTTGGAACTCAAAGTTTTAGAAACAAATATTAGATATCGTTTCTGCATGAAACTGGGAAATAAGATACACAGGCAATGGGGTATAGAAATCTATCTTACTCTACAGGAAAATAGAAGGGGAAGAGCATAAGAGAAGGGAGGGGGTAATAGGAGAGAGAACAGATTGGGTGAAGGGAGAATCAGAATGCAGGCCATCATGGGATGTGGGGAGGGGAAGCATGGGGAGAAAATTTGGAACTCAAAATCTTGTGGAAGTGAATGTTGAAAACCAAAAATAGATAAATAAATTGGAAAAAATGAAAAAAAAAATATTTGACGAGTGAATGGAAGATGGACTAGAGTGGAGACTTGAAGCAGGGAGACCAACCAGCAAGCTATTGCAGTAGTCCAGCATGAGGATACGTGAGCCTCCATCAGAGTGGTAGTAGTATCAGAGGAAAGAAAGACGAATACTTGAGAGATGTTACAGAGGTGAAATCAAAAGGCCTCGGCAACAGATTGGATATGGGTGGGGGTGGAGTGAGAGATAATGAAGAGGGGCAGCCAGGTGGTGCAGTGGATAGAGCACTAGCGCTGAAGTCAGGAGTACCTGAGTTCAAATCCGACCTCAGACCAAACACTTGACACTTACTAGCTGTGTGACCCTGGGCAAATCACTTAACTCCAATTGCCTAAAAAAAAAGAGGGAGAGAGAGAGAGAGAGAGATAGCGAAGAGTCAAGGATGATACCTACCTTGCAAGCCTGCAGATGTGGGAGGATGATGGTGCCCTCGACAACAATGAGAAAATTTGGAAGGGCAAGGGTTTGAGGGGGAAAATGATGAGTTCAGTTTGGGACATGTTGAGTTTAAGATGTCTACAGGACATTTTACTAGGGTAAGAACTCACTGTTCAACAAAATCTCCTGGGGAAAACTGGAAAGGAATCTAGCAGAAATTAAGTTTAGACTAACATTTCACACTCTATTCAACAATAAACCAAATGGCTACATGACTGCAGTGTAAAGGATCACTTAATAAACAAAGTAGAGGAACAGGGAAGAAACTCCTTTTCCAACTATGAGTGGGGGAAGAAACAACCAAGGCAATGCAGTCAGGCATTAAGCCTCACCTCCCTGTATGAGATGTGGGCAACTGCTCCAGCCCATCAGAGTCTCCTCATGTACCAGGGCTGGATCTCCAGTGATTAGCCATTGAGGCAGAGAGAGTTCAGTGAGGTAGACAGAGCTTGCTGCTGAATGGTTCCTGATCCAAACATTCAGCCCACTTCCTACATCCTAATCTAGGAAGCTTTAGGATTCTAACATTTGGCCCCAGGCAGGTAGAGCAATGCATAGAACCTACTGTGATTCTGAATTCTCCAAGAAGAGGATCTTACTGGCTATTAGGAAGCCCAAGTACTACTCCAAGACCACATGATGTGAAATCAGGAGCTAGTTTATGCATGATGCATTATGAATCACTTTCTGATTTATTTTGAGAAAGTGGGATGCCCTGTTCAAACAGTCTTCAGGATCTGAAAGAAGGATGGAGAGAACTTTAAAAGCAGAAGATATAGGAAGTTTCAGTGGTCTTAGAAATAAAAGGCATCCAGGAAATCTGGGCTGCCAGTTTTCTGCCACCTGTGTGACTTTGGGTATTCCTCTCTGGGTATCAGTTTCTGCATCTGTAGATTGAAGGGCGTTGGATCAGATGAACCTTTTCACTCTCAATATTTGTTCCTATGTAAAGTTATAAAAAAAAGCAAGGGAAAAGTTCATAGACTAAACTTTTTTTAAAGTGCAGTTTGGAACTATGCCCAAAGGACTATAAAGCTGTGCATATCCTTTGATGCAGTAATACCACTACCAGGTCTGTATCCCAAAGAAATCATTATAAAGGGAAAAGGACTCATATGTACAAAAATATTTATAGCAGCTCTTTTTGTGGTGACCAAGAATTGGAAAATGAGGGGATTCCTATCAATTGTGGAATGGCTGAACGAGTGCTGGTATATGAATGTAATGGAATACTAGTGTGCTATAAAAAATGATGATTTCAGAAAAACCTGGAAAGATTTACATAAAATGATGCTGAGTGAAGTGAGCAGAACCAGGAGAACATTATACACAGTAACAGTAATACTGTGCAATGATCAGCTATGATTTAGTTCTTCTCAGCAATACAATGATCCAAGACAATTCCAAAAGACTCAAGATGGAATATACTATCCACATCCAGATAGAGAACAATAGGGTCTGAATGAAGATAGAAGCATACTATTTTCTCTTTTTTTGTTTTTTTTTTCTTTCTCGTGTTTTCCCCCTTTTGTTCTGATTCTTCTTTCACAATGTGACTAATATGGAAACATGTTTAATACAATAGTAAATGTATACCTAAAAAATTAAAAATAGGGGGTGGAGCCAAGATGGCGGAGGGAAAGCAGTGACTGTCTTGAGCTCTCTCCCAAAGCCCTCCAAATAACTAACAAAATGGCTCTAAACAAATTCTAAAGCAGTAGAACCCGCAAAAAGACAGAGTGAAACAAATTTCCAGCCCAAGACAGCCTGGATGGTTGATCAGAAAGGTATATCGCGCCGGGCGGGGAGAGGAGCACAGTTTGGCATGGGCACGCAGGCCGCAACAACCCTGGAGCAGGCCTCAGAAGACTGAATCGTGGGCAGCTGTGGCGGTTTCCAGACTTCTCAATCCCTGAATGCCAAAGACAACTTAGAAGGTCAGTGGGAAAAGTCTGTGACTGCAGTGAGGGAGGAGCTAGGTCTCAGCCACAAGGCTTGAGCACGGACTGGGGGCACGGCTTTTTCCTGAGCTTCCAGCCCACAAACTGAGGGGGAATCGAGTGGCTGATCAGAGAGGGATTGCAAGGACCTCTTTGCCAGTGCTGAGGCAGGGATCTCTTGCTCTACCGGTGCTTGGATCTGGGTCACAGTTCTGAGGGGCGGTCCTGGGGCTAGGAAGAACGCTGGTGTGTTGGAACTTGTGGCGGTGGAGAGGAAATACCTCGCCCCTTATCATAGCACCTTGGAAGAACTGAAAATTTACAAGTCCCTAGAAGTACCTCTGAAAACAGCTGTACAAACCCCGAAGCTTGGGACAGTACATTCTCCACATTGGAAGCAGACTTTTACGTTAACAAAGAGTTTAAAACTCAAATAATTGGCTGGGATCATGAGCAAGCAGCACAAAAAGAGTCAAACTATATTATCTCACTTTGGTGACAAAGAAGATCAAAACATACAACCAGAAGAAGACAACAAAGCCAAAGCTCTTACATCCAAAGCCTCCAAGAAAAATATGAATCAGTTCCAGGCCTTGGAAGAGCTCAAAAGGGATTTTGAGAAGCAAGTAAGAGAAGTAGAGGAAAAACTGAGAGTGATGCAAGAAAATCGTGAAAAACAAGTCAACAGCTTGCTAAAGGAGACCCAAAAAAATACTGAAGAAAATATCACTTTAAAAAATAGCCTAACCCAAATGGCAAAAGAGGTCCAAAAAGCCAATGAGGAGAAGAATGCCCTAAAAAGCAAAATTGGCCAAATGGAAAAGGAAGTTCAAAAGATTACTGAAGAAAATACTTCCTTAAAAATTAGAATAGAGCAATTGGAAGCTAGTGACTTTATGAGAAATCAAGACACTGTAAAACAAATCCAAAAGAAGAAAAATTAGAAAACAATGTGAAATATCTCATTGGAAAAACAACTGACATGGAAAATAGATCCAGGAGAGAGAATTTAAAAATTATTGGACTATTTGAAAGCCATGATCAAAAAAAAGAGCCTAGACATCATCTTTCAAGAAATGATCAAGGAAAACTGTCCTGATATTTTAGAACCAGAGAGCAAAATAGAAATTGAAAGAATCCACCAATCTCCTCCTGAAAGAGATCCCCAAAGGAAAACTCCTAGGAATATTGTAGCCAAATTCCAGAGTTCCCAGGTCAAGGAGAAAATATCACAAGCAGCCAGAAAGAAACAATTCAAGTATTGTGGAAACACAATCAGGATAACACAAGATTTAGCTGCTTCTACATTAAGGGACTGCAGGGCATGGAATATAATATTCCAGAGAGCAAAGGAGATAGGATTACAACCAAGAATTACCTACCCAGAAAAACTGAGTATAATCCTGCCGGGGGAAAAAATGGTCATTCAGTGAAATAGAGGACTTTCAAGCATTCTTGATGAAAAGACCAGAGTTGAATAGAAAATTTGATTTTCAAATACAAGATTTGAGTGGAACATGAAGAGGTAAACAGGAAAGAGAAAATCATAAGAGACTTACTAAGGTTGAACTGTTTACATTCCTGCATGGAAAGATGATATTTGTAACTCATGAGACCTTTGTCAGTATTAGGGTAGTTGGAGGGGAAAAAATTATATGTATGTATATAGATAAATAGATAGATAGAAAGATAGATAGATAGATAGATAGATAGATAGATAGATAGATAGAGGGCACAGGGTGAGTTGAAAATGAAGGGGTCGTATCTGGAGAATAAAATTAAGGGGTGAGAGAGGAATATACTAGGAGAAGGAAAAAGGGAGAGGTAGAATGGGGTAAATTATCCCACAAAAAAAAAAAACGGAAAACTCTTACAGTAGAGGGGAAATGGGGGAAGGTAAGAGGGAATGAGTGAATCTTATTCTCATAGGATTTGACTTAAGGAGGGAATAACATACACACTCAATTGAGTGTGGATATCTGTCTTACCCTACAGGAAAATAGGGGGGAAGGGGACAAGAGAGTAGGGGAATGATAGAGAGGAGGGCAGATTGGGAAAAGGAGTAATCTGAAGCAAATACTTCTGAGGAGGGACAGGGTCAAAAGAAAGAATAGAATAAATGGGTGGGCAGGATAGGATTAAGGGAAATAGAGTCAGTTTTTCACAGCATGTCTACTATGGAAGTGTTTTGCATAACTGCACATATATAACTTATATTGAGTTACTTGCCTTATCAATGAGGGTGAGTGGGGAGGGAGGAAGGGAGAAAATTTGGAACCCAAAGTTTTAAAAACACATATTTTAAAAAAATGTTATCACATGCAACTGGGAAATAAGAAATACAGGAAATGGGATGCAGCAATCCATCCTGTCCTACAGGAAAATTGAGGGGGAAGGGGATAAGAGAAGGGGGGAGAGATAGAAGGGAAGGCAGACTAGGGGAAGGGGTATTTAGAATGCATGCCATCTTGGGGTGGTGGGAGGGGCGAGATGGGGTGAAAATTTGGAACTCAAAATCTTGTGGAAGTAAATGTTGAAAACAAAAAAATAAATAAAAATTATCATTTAAAAAAAATTACAAATAAAAAAGTGAATTCTTCCTCTAATGCTCAATCTAGTGTCCTCATTACAAACAACATTTTTCTCCTCATAATCTTCTTCTCACTCTCTTCTCTTCTCCCTCTAATGCCTTCATTTTACTCTCCTCTATAGAGCTACTATAACAATCCTCAGCCCTATGTCCCACCAAGAAGGCAAAAATAGTTATTAATGTGAACTATGAAAGAATATCCAAACTCCTCTAGGGGCAATTTGCAATTTATGGCTAAAATAGTCCCATCAGAGGCCAGATTATATGCCTATTCAGATATGTGTGGATTTTAATTCTTTTATTGTGTCATAAAAACTGATGGAAATAAACTCAAAAACAGAGATTGTGTTGTGAAGTTATAAAGAAGATATAGTAGATCAATGTAACATCCAAGATAGTAGAGCTGGAACGTATGGTTGGAGGAAATGGGGAAGAATTGGGCAGAAAAGAATTCAGATAATTCACTGGTAACTAATTGGTATGCTAGATATCTCATAGGCAACCTGTCCACAAGAATCCTCCTTATGGGTTAAATGGCCTTGTCAAATTCTAACATTAGACCTACTCTGGTGTGAGGGGTAAGATGCTGAAAGAAGGAAGAAAAATAAGGGAGAGCAAAGGAGTCAGAACCAGGACTCATCATCAACAAAACCCCTAAACACTATCCACTTCAGTGAAAATCAGGAATTTCTCCTTCAACTGAAAACACATTGATCATGTTCTATTTCGTGTTAGAGTTGTTTTGATCACATCTTATCCTCTCTCCAGCTAATGGGCAAAATGGTGTAGTCATGAATAGGGTGCTGGATTTGGATTTGAGAAGACCTGGGTTCAATTTTTGCTTCTGAAATTTACCAGCAGTGTGACCACTGGCAAATTATTTAGCCTCTGTCAACCTCAGGCAATTCTCTAAAATTATCAATTATTGAAGAGTTTCCATCTGAAGTTGGTAGAGGTAATTCCAATCCTGATGGAATCACAAATCCTTTAGATGTTGGAAGAAAAGAAGGAATAAGCATTGTTTAGAGCCTGCTGTGTGCCAAGTACTGTGCAAAATGTTGGGGATACAAGGAATGGCAAAACAACCAACCAACCAAAACAAAAAAACCCTAGTTCCTGCTTGCAAGATGCTCACGGTTTAACAGGGGAAATAATATGCAAACAATAATGTATCAACAAGATATAAATATATATATATATATATACATATAGTCTTAACTTTTCCCTCTCAGAATTAGATAAATCTAACAAAAAAATAAACAAGAAAGAAGTTGAGATGAATAGAATTTTAGAAAAGTTAGATGTGATAGGCTTCTGGATAAAACTGAGTGGGAATAGAAGAAAGTATACCTTTTTCTCAGCTGTGCATGGTACTGTCACAAAAATTGACCATGTATCAGAGCATAAAAACTTTACAACAAAATGCAGAAAAGCAGAAGTATTAAATGTATCCTTTTCAGAACATAATGCAATAAAAATTACATTTGATAAAAGGCCATGGACACAGATTAAAAATTAATTGGAAACTAAATAATCTAATCCTAAAGAATGAGTGGGTCAAGGAACAAATCATAGAAACAATAACTAATTTCATTGAATAGAATGACAACAATGAGACAACATACCAACATTTATGGGATGCAGCCAAAGCAGTACTTGGGGGAAATTTATATTCCTAAACGAGACATATGTAAGACAAACTAGAAATAGTCTCAGAGGGAAAGCATAAGAATAAGGAGAACTGGCTTCTTGGGAAGATAGGGAAAGGCTTTTTGCAGAAAGAAATTAGCTGAGACCTAAAGAAAGCCAGGGAATTTAGGAGGTGAAGATGAAGAGCAAAAGAATTTCAGGCTTGAGGACAGCCTGTGAAATGAACAAGATTCTGGAGATAGAGTGCCTTATTTGAGGAAAAGCAAGGAGGCCATTGTCACTGGATCACAGAGTACATAAGGAGGAGTAAAGTGTAAGAAGACTGGAAAGGTAAGAAAGGACCAAGTTATAAAAGCTTTTAAGCAGAGAATTTTATATTTGATCTTGGAGGTAGTAGTGAATTTATTGAATTGGGTGGGGTATGTGTGTGATATGGTCAGACATGTTTAGGAAAATCAGTTTGACAGCTGAGTATCTACATAACTTAAGACTTGAAAACAACTCCCATGTCTCACGCCTTCCACTCAACCCCATTCCCCCCAAGTCTTTGCTTCCACAGACTAAACTTGCCCAGTTCTCCAAGTTTTGTGTATGGAGGCTGAAGATGATGAAATTGCCCAAAGGGGATCCAAGGCAGGACCCCAGAGGGTTCCGGGAAAAAACTCCAGGGTCACTGTGCCCTGGGTTCTCAGTGTTAATGACCTCACTACTGTTTTCCTTATTCTCCTCTCAGGCTCTGACTCAGAAGGCAGGCTTTGCACCTGGCTCCAAAACCTGTTCACACCTAAGTGCCACTTACTTTCCAAATTAAATCTCTACGTGGTTGAAAAGCTAAGGATTAGGGAGTTGAACACATTCTCGAAACTCTCACCCCATCGCACTGCCAAAAAAGGGCCACTGGACAATTCTGTGCTCTTATAACATGCACCCAATAAATTAATTCCCCAACCCACTGATGACAACATCTAAAAGGCAATTCACTTTAAAGAGCACACCTAATACATTAGCTTAGGTTTCATCTGCACCTTTAGCTGAGCTTCCTGCTTTGACAATGGGAAACTTTAGAACACTAGCACCCTAACATTTCAAAATATCCATGATTACATCAGTCTGAATATTTGTAGGATCTCAGAATCTTGGCACTGGAAAGAACCTTAGAAGCCATTTAGGCTAACCCATATCTGCCAATATTAATCCATTCTCCATTTCAAGTGGAATTTCTGTGATGGGGAACTCACTAAACTCCCAAGGCATTCCTTTCCCCTTCTGAAAAGCTCTGGATATGCCAAAGCTTATCTATATGTCAACCTAAAGTCTGCCTCCATGTAACTTCCACCTACTACTTCTGCCATCTGGGGCCAAGCAGAATAATTCAATCTCTTTTCTACAAAACAGATCTTCAAATAATTGAAAACAGTTTTTATATTCCACCCTTAGTTTTTTCCCCCCAAGGCAAACATTCTTTTCCTTTATTATTATCACTAATATTATAGTAATTATATTATATAGTAATAATTATTTAGTTATATTAAAATCATTGTCATAATAATACTATGATAGCAATAATATTATTACTTTTATTTTTCAATCATGTCTGACTCTTCATAACCCCATTTAGGATTTTGTTGGCAAAGAAACTGGAGTGATTTGCCATTTCCTTCTTCAGCTCATTTGATAGATGAGGGAACTGAGGCAAACAGGGTTAAGTGACTTGCCCAGGATCACATAGCCAGTAAGTATCTGAGGCCAGATTTGAATTTAAGAAGATGAATCTTCCTGACTCCAGGCCCGGCACTTTATCTACAGTGCAACTGCCAATATTAATAGTAACATTATTATTACTACTACTAATTAGCATTTACATTGTGTTTTACATATGCTGTCTTTTTTTTAATTATTATTATCACAACCCTGTGAGGTAGGTACTATTATTATCCCCATTTTATAGATGAGAAAACTAAAAATGAGAGAGGCTGAATAATTTGTCCAGGGTCACCCAGCTAGTGAGCTATTTGAGGCAGAGAATCAAATTCAGGTCTTCCTGACTCCAAGCCCAGCACTCCAGCCACTAGCTGCCTAATTCATATAGCATGATGTCAAGGTCCTTCACTTTACTTTAGGTTACGCTTAAGCTGGATATGATCCAGCTTGCTCCTCTCTTCCTTAAGATGAGGGGCCCAGAACTGAAAACAGTGCTGTTAGATATGGTCTCAGCAGGGGAAAATCCAGTGGGACCATCAGTTCCTAGCTTACTTTAAGTCTCATTTCCCTATTAATTAATGTTGTCATCTATGTTCTGGAATCATTTTTCCTCATTGAGAAAGCAGAAACAAAGTTAAGTTCCCCCATCTATACAAATAGGGGGTTGGATTCTATGGCCTCCAGCATTCTTTCCCAGTTCTAAAGCTATGATTCTATAAATTCTGATCCCACAAATTCTTTTTATCACCCATTATCACCGGCCCATCCAAGGATTAAGGATCAGAAATTTAGAGCTAGAAAGGGCCTCAGAAGCCATCAAATGCAACCTTCACTTTATAGATGGGGAAATTGACCTCCAAAGGAGATCATGTGACTTAAGGTCATACAGGGAGCATGTAGCAGAAATGGAATTTGAATTCAAGTCCTCAGACTCTAGATCCAGTTAAGGTAGCTAGGTGATGTAGTCATGAATAGAGCATTGGACTTGGAGTCCATCAGATTGTAAGCTTCTTGAAGGAAGGAACTGTCTTTTGCCTCTTTTTATGTCCCCAGTGCTTACTTAGCACAGTGTCTGGCATGTAGTAGGTGCTTAATAAATGTTTATTGAATTGAGTGGAGTCAGGACAAAGCTGAGTTCAAATCCTACCTCAGACACTTAGTAGTTGTATGGTTCAGAGCAAGTCAATTAACCTATCAGCCTTAGTTTCCTCATCTGTAAAATGGAAATAATAATAGCACCTACCTCCCAGGGTTATTTTGAAGGCCAAATGATATAATATTTTAAAGTGTTTTGCCAACCTGAAAGTACTATATAAATGTTAGTTATTGTTGTTGTTGTTATTCACTTCCCATTGTGCCACCTTGCCTATTTCAAAGTAACCCTGAGCAAATTCTATTCTTTCTTTAATTTTCCTCTTTCCCTCAATATAACTTTTCTTTAAAAAAAACAAAACAACTTGATAACATCTATGAGCTTTAGCAGATGGTCTCATTGATTGTCTTCCCAAAAAATAATTACCTCGTGGTCAGCCTTCTGGCCGTAAGTCTCCTTTAATTTAACTCCACTCTTCCTTGGATGACATTCACAGAATGTCACTGGGACCTTCACTAAACATCTCTCCAGCTTGGTGGACCCAAAAGGTTTATGCTTCATGAGCATGGCTTTCAAGAGCCCAGAGTCACCTCCATGTTAGGGTGAGGTTTCATGAGAGGAGTCTAATATTCCATCTAGAATCTGTATATTAATGTATTCTTTGTTCATCATATGCAAAGACACCAACCCACCATCAGGAGGGCATATGCTTTGTGAATTTTTTTTCTCACAATCATGATGGTTTTAATAGAATAGAATCATGCATGAAACCCAGATTCATCTTATCATCATCATCATCATCATCATCATCATCATCATCATAGCAATGATGATGATCATGATAGTTAACATTTACAAAACACTTTAAGGTTTTCAAGATGCTTAGTCTTGTCACTCACCTGCTAAAAAAATTATCAGTGACTCCCTATTAGCTACAAAATTCATACTCAACCTAGCATGTGTCCTTAACCTGGTCCAAAATGAGTTAACATGAGTAAAGTGCTTTGTAAACCTTAAAGCAATCTATAAATACTATTGTCATCATCATCATAACTGTTATTATCATTACCTCAAACTTCTCCCTTCCACATGTTCCATGCTCTAGCCAAACAGGACTAACCGTTATTGGCTGAACATATGCTTTCCTCCAAGCATTTCCTCAAGCCTTTACCTATGTCTAGAAAGCCCTCCCACTACATCTCTCCCTATTAAAGTCCTACCTATTTGCCATATGGCAAATGCCAAAACCAAATGCCACCTTCTCTATGAAGCATTTCTTTCGCATCTTCACTTTGACAGGAATTATCCTTCTACAGAACTTTCTCAATACCTTCTTTGTAACTCCATTATTCATTTACTGCTAGAGGTTTCTTTTTCTTTTTCTTTTGCTTTCTTTTCTTTTCTTTTTTTTTTTTTTACTGATTATACCTCCTCTATCAGACTGTCAACCTTTTGATGACAGGGACATCTTTATATCCCTCTTAGCCCTAGTACAGTTCACATAATGTGGGCTTAATAGATGTTTGTTGAATGACTATGAATGAAAGAATGAATGATCTCATATCGGACAGTCATCAGACTGCATGGGTAGGAACAAGGCAGGAGACTACAGTAGGCCAAAACAAATCCCCACAAAATTGAGGGGATGCCCATCAACTGGGGAATGGCTGAACAAATTGTGGCATGTGATTATGGTGGAATACTATTGTGCTATAAGATATGATGAGCAAGATGCTCTCAGAAAAACTTGGAAAGACTTATATGAGCTGATGCAAAGTGAAACGTACTGTGTACGAAGTAACAGCAATATTGTAAGATGATCAGCCATGAATGACTTAGCTATTCTCAGCAATACAATGATCTAAGACAACTCTGAAGGACTTATGATGACAAATGCCATCCATCCCCAGAGAAAGAACTGTTGGTGTCTGAATACAGATTGAAGCAGATTTTTTTAACTTTCATTATTTTTATTTTTTGTTGTTGTTGTTTGTTTGTTTGTTTTTTAGTGAGGCAATTGGGATTAAGTGACTTGCCCAAGGTCACACAGCTAGTACATGTCAAGTGTTTGTCTGAGGCCATATTTGAACTCAGGTCTTCCTGACTTCAAGGCCGGTGCTCTATCCACTGCTCCACCTAGCTGTCCCTCTTTCTTTATTTTTCTTGAGTTTTTTTTCCTTGTCTATGTTTTCTTTCACAACATGACTATTATGAATATGTTTTGCGTGACTACACTATAACCTATATGGAATTGCTTGCCTTCTCAATGGGGGGAGGGTGGGAAGGGAGGAAGGGAGAGAATTTGGAACTCAAAATTTTAAAAATGAATGTTAAGGGGCAGCTAGGTGGTGCAATGGATAGAGACTGGCCCTAGAGTCAGGAGGACTTGAGTTCAAATTTGGCCTCAGACACTTGACACTAGCTATGTGATCCTGGGCAAGTCACTTAACCCCATTGCCTAGCCAAAAAAAAAACAAAACAAAACAAAAAAAATGAATGTTAAAAATTGTTTTTACATGTAACTGGGGAAAATAAAATACTAGATAAAAGCTTAAAAATAAATAGATAAACCAATTTAAGAAAAAGAAAACAAACAAACAAAAGAAAACAGACAAGTCCCCACAGTTGGTCCAAGGCAGGAAGGAAAATGAATGTTGGATTTAGAGCCAAACTATCTAGACTCAAATCTCTGACTTGAATAAATCACTTTTTTTTCTCTGAGACTCAGTTCCCTCATTTATAAAATTAGGGAATTAGACTACATTATCTCCAGAGTCTCTTCCAGCTCTAAATTCTGACTGAGGCAAAAACTCTGGCTTAAGCATCAGGCCACCCCTGCCAGACTGGCAAGGAGCTAAGCCAGCTGATATATCTGTACTTCCCTAGCTCCACAATCTGACCATTCTCTATCCTATATAGCTGCAGTCCATCTTAGAGGGATAGTTTGAGGACAGAATGGGTAACCCTGCTTCCCTATTCCCATTCCATGGATCAAGAGCTAATAAAGAGGAAGAAAACCCTTCCTTTGCCACCCCTGGGGAAGCAGGGGATGTTCATGTTTTCATAACCTTGAAGCCCAGGCTTGCAGATGTCTCTGAGTTTCCTGATTCTTCTGCTTTTCTAAAACCTCCTGGGGCCCATTCCCCATACAACCCATAAAGCCTAACCACTGGTAGATTTGCTTTCTTTTAATGACATGAGGCCGTGAGATAACCCCATAGATAGACCCTCTTGTGTGTTCTGTGTGTATTATCCTCCAGCTTTCACAGACACAGCTGCTAATGGTTCTGTGCACAAATATTTCAGGGCACTTAGAAGTCATTTAAGACTATTACTTCCAGACCTCTCTCTTCTGGCCTCAGAACAATAGGCACAAAATGCCTGTCATCTGTGAACCAGGTGCTTGTTTGGTTAGATTTTGAAATTAGCCACTTTGCAAAAGGGATGCTGGTCAGTCAATCAATCAACCCATCAACAAATATCTATTAAATAACACATGTTGAGGGGAGGGAGCGGTGGAGTTCGGTGGTACAGTAGATAGAGTGTAGGACCTGGTCAGGAAGACTCATCTTTCTGAGTTCAAATCTGGCCTCAGACACTAGCTGTATGACTCTGGGCAAGTTGTTTGCCTCAGCTTCCTCATATCTAAAATTATCTGGAGAAGGAAATAGCAAACCACTCCAGTATCTTAGCCAAGAAAACCCCAAATGGGGTCCCAGAGTAGGACATGACTGAAACAAGTAAACAACAACAGCAACAACAATTAAGTGACTAGTATGTATCAGGCACTGTGCTAGGTGCTTATCCACTGGAAAGAAGAGAGGATTACATATAGTGAGTATACTCAATGGTAATGGATAAAGGGTGTCCATTCAACATGATACCATTGCATCAGTTACCAGAAAGATTACTTCAGCTCTCACAGTGGGCAGGAAGCACGATCTTTCATTTGCAGGCTCATCAGTATGACAGTAGGAATCTGGACACTAGAACTCAGTACAAACTTCTTTCCTCCCCTTTAATATGTGGGGGTTTGAGTAAATGGTCACTAATATGTCTCTCACTTCTAGGTATATACTATAATATGTGTTATTAGGGAGATAAGGAGAAAATTGGCTGGATTCACAGTAGTACATTCTTAAGAATGGATTGCGCCTATCTGAAATTCTCTGACATTAATACCATTAATCCAGTCTTCTTAATAAATATAAATCCAGAGAGATCCTCTTTCCCTGATATTTGGGATTTGGTCCATGACCCATATATATTTAGTTAAAGGATGCTAGAGCTGGAAGACACCTTAGAAATGAGAAAACTAAGGCCTGGAGAGGGGAAGTGAGTTGGCCATGACCTCTCAGCAAGTTCAATTCAATTCTATTCTATCTATTAAGTACCTACTATGTGTCAAGAAGTAGGGAGTCAGAGAAGAGAAGACTTTGTATGAACTGATGCTGAATGACATGAGCTGAACCAGGAGAATTGTTTATACACTAACATCAACATTGTAAAAACAAAGAACTTTGAAAGACTTAAGAACTCTGACCAGTGCAATGGCCAGTTCCAGGGGCCTGATGATAAAACACACTGCCCACCTCCTGCACTCAAGTGATAAATATTTTTTGGGCATGGACAATGGGAAAATTTGTTTTGCTTGACTGCACATTATGAAGGTTTTGTTTTCTTTTGTTTTTAGCGGGGGAGGGTGTTATTTTGTTATTTGAAAAAATAAAGAAATTTAAAAGAAATAAAGAGCTCTTGCTTTTGAAAAGTTGAAGAGTCTCAATTTTAGATATTGTCATGTTTTATTTCCTTTTATTATTTTTTTTAATAAAGCTTGTGGATTAAGGAGAATACATTTCTAAATTTAAAAGCAAACGGAAAAAGAAAAAAGAAACTTTCATCCATTACTCTTGGTTCTGGCCTTTAAGACCAAGCAGAAAAATTCTGATGCCTGTTTCACATGATAGTCTTTCACTTACTTGAAGAGACCTGTCATGTTGCCTTTTTCTCCCAGCTAAACATTCCTAGCTTCCACAACCAATTCTCATATGACATGGGCCCAAGAGCCTCCACCATCCTATTCACTCTCCTATGGACACTCTCCAGCTTATCAATGTCCTTCTTAAAATATGGTGCCCAGAACTAACACTTCAGATGTATTCTGACCAAGGCATACTACTGAGGGATTATCACTCCTTTATTCCTGGAAGCCATACCTTCCTCAAGGTATCACATTAGCTTTTTGGCCATATCACTGATGGCTAACATTCAACTTGCAATCCACTGAAAGTCCCAGATCTTTTTTCTGACTAACTGTTGTGTAACCATGTTTCTTCTGTCTTATTCCTGGGAAGTTGATTTTTTCTCCCCAAGTGCAAGACTTTACTATTGAATTTCATCTGCTTAGATTCAGCCCAATCCTTTATGCCACCAAGATCCTTTTGGAGCCTGTCTCATCATTCATTGTGTTAGTTGCTCCTCCCAGCCTTGTGTAATTAGCAAATTTGTTAGCTCCAAGACCATCTAGTCCATCCTGGCCCCTACTTTCCTATAGAACCAATTCACTTCTCTCTCTAAGTGTCCTTGCTTTTCCAACATGATTCCTAGGTTTTCTTTTGTCCTAGAACCATGTATATGTTTTACTAGAAACTTGTAGGCTCATCATGTGCCAAGACACATCCTCTTCCAGCTAATACCAATTGCATTTTAACAATTTCTCTAGTCATCACCATATGTAAGTCAGAGAATCTTAGAGATGGAAGGACCATTTAGAGGTCTAGCCCAACCCCCTCCTGGATGCATAAACATGGTGATTTAACATAGACACTCAGAAGACAACATCCTGGCCACAGTGTTTAGCTGTGCAGCTAGATCATAATGGACTTTCCCTCATGGTAGAATTCTCGGTAGAAGAAAGGCAGGGGGTAGAAATTATTACAATAATGAGTCAGGACACTCAAGTTATTGCATCAGGAAGGGAGCAACTGCTCTCTCCTATTAGGGGCTATCTCCAAGCAGTAAATAAAAGCAGAGAGGACCAGAAAATCTTTGAAGATCTTGCTATGGTTTTGAAGGACTAGGATTTAAGAAAACTTCAAAGGACCAAGCTGAGTCAATTGATGCAGTGCATAGTATAATCAATAGAAAGAAGACCTGGAATCAAGATAACCTGGGTTCAAGTCTAGTCTTTGCTACATCCTGGCCATGTGACTCTGAGCAAGTCACTTAACCTTTCAATGTCCCCATACAACTTTCAAAGACTAAAAGTTTCAGAGCAGTTGCTAATTTGCATTGGTAGAGGGAGTTTCCTCCCTGGGAATTCCCCATATCAATGATATCATATGTTCAGCCAAAAACTAACCATCATGTTCCTCAAAGTGATAGTGCTGAGCCTTTTCTTTACCCCCTTCCTCTCAGGACCTTGCTTCCTTCTTTGTCAAGAAAATAGAAGCCATTCACTGGGAAGTTTCTCTTCTCCATTATTTGATTCCTCAAACCCTTTGAATATCAACCCTAGCCTTTGTTACCAACCCTGAAAAAGAGGAGGCCATTCTCTTCACCAAGGCCAATCCTTCTACTTGTGCCCTTCATCCCATCCTCTCTTGTCTCTTTCATGCATCTCTCTCCCTCTCTCTCTCTGTGTATCTGTCTGTCTCTGCCTCATCTTCAATCTCTTCCATTCTATTATCTCCTTCTCCACTAGATACAAACAAGTTATTTTTCCAACTTTAAAAGCAAATCTAGGGGCAGCTAAGTGGTGCAGTGGATAGAGCACTGGGCCTGGAGTCAGGAGGACCTGAGTTCAAATCTAGCCTCAGACCAGACACTTGACACTTACTAGCTGTGTGACCCTGGGCAAGTCACTTAACCCCAATTGCGTCACAAAAAAAAGCAAATCTTCACTTGCTTCTCCCATCCCTTAAATCTATTACTCTATATTTCATAGCCAACCTCCTAGAAAAATGCATCTACATTTGTCGCCACTTCCACTTCTCCCACTGCAATCTGACTTCTGACAACTCAAATGAAATTACTCTCTCCAAGGTTAACAATGAACTCTTTATTACTAAATCCAATGTGCTTTTTTCAGTCCTTAACCTCCTTTACCTATATGTAGCATTTAACACAGTTGACTATCTCTTTCCCCAGTCTTCTTCCTTCATGTACCATACTCCTCAGACTCCAATACCAGCTGACTATTGGGCATCTCCAACTGGATGTCCCATAGGCCTCTTGGACTCAACATATTCAAAATAGAACTCATTATCTTCTTCACTAAACCTACCACTCCTCCATATTTCTCTGTATCTCTTAAAGTCATCACTACCATTCCTACATTAACCTAGATTCACAACCTCCCAGCTACTGCCTTCCTCTTTATTCCCTCTCATCACCACCTCTTTTCTAACCATTGCCAAGTTTCATCAAGTCTACTTACATAGCATATTTTCCATTCTCGCCTCCATCCCTTCTCTCCATTCACACAACTGTCATCCTCATTCAGGTCCTCATCACTTCCATATAAACTATTACAATGGAATCCTTCCTGGTATCACTGCTCCAACCTCTCCCCTTTCCAATCCATTCTCCACAGAACTTCTAAATAATCTTCCTAAAGTAGAAGTCTGATCATGGAGCTCCTTTATTCAGATAGATTGAGTGACTCCTCACCACCTCTAAGTAAAATGCAAATTTCCCAGTTTGGCATTTAAAGCCCTTAACAATCTAGCTTCATCCTCCTTTTGCAAGCCTATTTGATAAGATTTCTATTCATGTACTCTATGTTCCAGCCAACCTGCTTCACCTGATGTTCTCCCAACTCAGAGTTCCATTTCCTGCCTCTGTGATTTTGTACAGGCAGTCCCCCATGATTGAAATACACTCACTCCAACCTCACCTTTATCTCTTAAAATCTACAGCTTCCTCCAAGGCTCAGTTCATGACCTATCTCCTAGGGAAGCCTTTCTGGATCACTTTAGCTATGGGTGACTTCTCTCTTCTCAAATAATCATGTACTTATTTGTTTACATGTTGTATCCTCCTACAGAATTTAAGATCCTCCTAGAAAAGAACTATTTTCCATTTTATCTTTGTATCACCAGCACCTAGGATGGTGCCTTGCATACAATAAGAGCTAAATAAATGCTTCCTAGATTGGATTAGACAGCATAGTTGGCTTTACATTATTAGGTACAGTTTAGAAACACTGGCCCAGAAGCCAGGGCTAGCTTTGCTTTTATAGGCTGGCTATAAGTAACTTCCTAAGGGAAAAGAGCCTGATGGCCTTGTCAGGATTAATGCCCTTCTTTCTCCACAAATCAATTGCCCTGTCTTACAGATTGTGGTAATAGTCAATGTAGGAGACAGTAAGGGGACAAGTTTAATTGAAACAAAGTTCATGATGGGCTTTTCTTTTCATTTCATTTAACTTAATTTTATTTTAAAGACTGGGTCTCCCAATCTTGTCCAGGCTAGAAGTGTTAGGGCTACTCATAGTCTTATCCAACTCTAATCAACATGAGGTCTTTGACCTGCTCCATTAACTAAGTGGGCTGGTTTGCCCCTCCTTAGGCCACCTGGTCTCCCCTATCCACCCACCTAACCCACTCATGTTGAATTTACTGTAGATACCCAATCAGCCTAGGCCACTGCTACTCAGAACTCCTGAGCTCAAGAGATCTGCCAGTCTTAGTTTTCCCAACAGTAGGGAATATAGGTGGGAACCATCATGTCTACCTTCTTTTTTTAACATTTCAAAAGATCCATGGTGTTACCAATGTGGAGGACATGAAGGTAAATCCCTCACCTGTCATTCATTTGAAATTCCTGTAGTATATAGGCAAGAAGTGATCTGTTTCCAGATATGAGGGAACATTGGGATGGTAATAAGAAGACACAGGGATGCAAAGCTACACACATTTCTTGAGAGAGACCTGAACATCCATGTTGTCCCTATTAAGAATACTAAGTATTGGAGGCAGATAGAAATGCTGAAATGGTTCCAGAGGCATGATGGGGAGTAGCAATTCCTTGCCCTTGCTGACACTAGAGAAATGGTTACTACAGGGAATTATACATACTAAAGAGCAACTTTCACTGATTCTGAGTCATGTGTACTGTATAGATTCAGAGGGAAGGTGGAATCTATTATAGGTAGCAGTTTTCCTAATAGATATGAGCCCCTTCTATGATTCTTGTTGGGCTAAATAAAATCTGTCCTGTAGTTGATATCTAGTTATCCTGAGTACTTGCAGAGGAATTGAGGGACAACCTTGGGAGAACATCAAATAGATACTGATGTTTTCAGGCTTTCCTGGGCTGGGAACATAAGACTAGTTGATCTGGCATCTGACTTTCCAGTGATAATTTCTCTAAACTTAGCTAGGATGGTTCTCAGACAATAGGCATGCAGACCATCACCTGGCCCATACTCTAAACCTTCACAACTAGTTAGCAACTGCTAGACCTTCTGTTCCATTGTCACAACCTTTAGGAGCCCATCATCATGCCTACATCCTAATGTGGCATGAGGAGAATGTTAGGAGGGATGATGAGGTATAATGGGGTATAAACTTGGAAAAATAAGGCACAGTCACATTATGGAAGACCTTGAATGACAGGCTAAGGAGTTTGTACATAGAATGATTTATACTTACAGGTTCCTGAGCATGGAAGTGACAAGATGAAATAAGAATTTCAGGAAGATTAATATGGCAATATCATGAAGGAATGGATTTGAGGAGCCAGAAACTACAGGCACAGAGATCAGTCAGTTAAGAGGCCATTGAATCACCCTAGATCATGAGTTCTTAACTTGGGGAGTCTATGAACTTTTTTGTAGCTTTTTGATAACCATATTTCCATATAATCAGCTTGCTTTGCAATTGTTCATTTAAAAATATTCTGAGAAGGGATCCACACGTTTCTGCAGACAGCTAAAGGGGTCCATGACATTAAAAAAAAGGTAAAAACCCCTCGCTTAGAGTGCTTCATGTGAAGACAACCTATAAAGAGAGGTTGTCACTAGAATGGAGACGCTATATATCCAAAAGACTCTTCAAAAAAATAATAGCTTGCATTTTTATCTTGCCTTAAGGTTTGCCAAGTACTTTGTCTACATCCAGCTATTTAATCCTCACAACAGCTCTGAGAGGGGATGCTATTATTATCTTCTTTTTATAGATTGGGAAACTGAGGTAGAAAGAGGTTAAGTGACTTGCCTAAGGTCACACAGGTAGTAAAAGTCAAAGGTAAGATTTGAAACCAGATCCTCTGACCCAGAGTCATCATTCTTTCTATTGTACCATTCTACTGTCCATTGTATAGAGTTCCTAAGATGTACTAGATGAACACAGTGATCAGCAGATATCCAAGTGGAGCTATCTTGAAGGCAGCTATAAAGCCAAGACCAGGACTCAATGAGAGTTTGGAACTGAAGATCTTGCAGGCATTAATTGTAATAATAGCTAATAATAATAATAACAGCACTTAAATGATGCTTTAAGGTTTGTAAAGCACATAGCATTTAATCCTCACAACAACTTTGGGAGATCGGTGCTATTATTATCTCCATTTTACAGATGAGGAAACTGAGGCAGACAGAGGTTAACTGACTTACCCAAGATCACACAGCTAGTAAGTGTCTGAAGCAGGATTTGAACTCAGATCTCCAGACTCCAAGTTCCATGTGCTATCCACGGTACTATCTAGCTGCCCCATATATACATAAAGATGATAGCTGAAGCCCTTAGAGTAGAGCCCTCAGAAAGAGGACACTTGGGCAAAAGCAGCACACTGGGGACTGAACCCTGAAAGGAGTGGGCTTTGGGGGAGGATGCCGCAGCTGTGAACAGGGAGAAGTACCAGCAAGACACAGTCAGAGAGGTCAAAAGACAACCAGGAAAGGGTAGTGTCATGGGAACCAAAGGAGGAGAGTTTCCATAAGGAAATGGACAGATGCCATGATATGGACTGCTCCAATGAATTTCCATCTTCTCTCCCTTCCCTGTATGCCCACACACAGCTGGATTCCAGACTTTGGTGCTTCATTGTGAATTTCCTCCATTCGTCATTTCTCTCTGTGGTTTTACCACTTAACAGGGCCTCCAATTTGACCCCAAGAGCAAAAATAAAATCAATTTGCAAAGGGAATTGGAAGCAAAGAGGTTTCAATTGACCTTTAAGGGGTTTTAATTTGCTTTATTACCATCAAATGGTCCTAAGTAAAGAGTCCACTGAGACTGCTTTTATCTCTTAATGCATGCATTAGCTCATCCTGGCTATTTCCTGAAGCCCAGATTGCTACATGAGGGAGCTGGGTAGCAGGTGGGGGAGAGAGACCAGGAGAAAGCAGAACTCCTGGGTCCCATTGCTATCCTAACACTTAGCACAGTTTCTGAAGTAGAGCTGAAGGTCGCATAGCCTGTTTTGGGCTGTGTAACAGAAAACAGAATCACACAATCCCAGTGTTGAAAGAGACAAAAGAAAGGAAAGAAGGAAGGAAAGAAAGAAGGAAGTGAACCCCATATAATTATTATGATCAAGAAACTTGGTCTCAAGGAATAGAAGAGAAAATGTACTTTCCTTCTCTTTTTGCATAAGTGGGGGACTATGGGTTTAACACATGGCACATGTTAGACTTATTTGGTACATTGGTTAGTGTCCTCTCCCAAAATTACTGTGTGTATGTATGTGTGTATACACATGTGTATACATATATGTATACATATGTAGGTATATGTATATACCTATTTATGTGTATGTACATGCATGCATGCATATATACCTACATAGAGGAGAGAACAGATTAGGAGTCTCCCTCTGGTCCCCACCTTTGGAATGCAGGCATTGCTAATCTTTTCCTACCACTTCTCTTTCACTGGTATGACTTTCTCTCTAGTCTCTACCCTTGGGTCTTCCTCCCCACCTCCCACCAATGGAGGGTTTCTTCCTGAGCCTGGGCAGAGTAGAACAATAGGAAAGGATTCATGGCCCACCTCTGTGGCTTGCCCAATCCCCTACCAAAGAAAAACTACTGCTCAAATCACCTTTTTCTTAAGGAAAAGCTGGACTCATGTTTTTACCCACTGAGAATTTATAAAATAAAAGTCAATAATATAATCTTTCATTTAGCCCCAGAACCCTCAGTCAGGAAAAATCTCAGCAAATCAGCAGCATAAAACAGAGAATCTAGTCCCCTGTTTCCTTCTCTTTGTGTGTATGTGTGTGTGTGTGTGTGTGTGTGTGTGCACGCATAATGTGCCAGCCATTGTCCTTCTCTCGAATTCCATTCCCAATAATGGACTATATGCAAGTCAAAAATTGCTCAAGCTCACTTTTATCTTATACTGGCTTTTAATACTAATTGAACAGAAATGTAAACAAACTTTAAAGGCAGGCTTTGGACTTAGCATGTATTCTACTGAGCAGAAGGATTGGGAGGGTAGGGAGGAGGGACAGGCAAACCATTATCTAGTATAAGTTCTCCTGAATAAAAAATTAGGTGAAGATCAATCTGCCTAGACATGACTCTTATCAGTCTTAAATTGTTCTCCTAACCACCATGGGAGTTCTGGTGACTTCTCAAATTGCCCTCCAAGACTCTAAGCCCACTCTAGTCTCACTCAAAAGTCATGTGTAGGGTGTCCAAGTTCACCCACCCAACCAGGGCTGTACTGAAGCCAGCCTGAGCTGGCTCATGAGAGCAGATTATTAAATTTTCAGTGTGAGCAGCCACTTCAAGCTGTCTAAACTTTGTGGTTCTATGACCTGGGCTAACATTCTAACCCTTCTATTTACTACCTGTGGACCTTTGACAGTCATATAGTATCCCTGGGCCTTGGTTTTCTCAGTTGTAAAATGTGGAGTTTGAGTTAGATGCTTTCAAAAGTGCCTTCCACCTTTAAATCTTATAATTCTAATGAAAGCAGCTTGCAAGTGGTAAATCCAGGATTTGGACTGAGCTTTTTGTTTTGTTTTATTTTGGTTGCAAATCCAGTCTGCTTTCCACTTTGGTTATGTTTGTTCAGGATGAGTTCCTAAGAGGAGGTGGTGTTAGAGTGATGGGGGAAGGACCTTTGGGCACATAAGGGAACTTAAGGATATTTAGTGGGGATATCACAGAGAAATAGCTACCACGATTTTCCACATATGATAGTGCAGGCTTCTAGTTCGGGAGAACAGGATATAATACCAGATAGAGAACATTCTAATAGCCTACCTTCGTCAGTGGATATGTACATGAATGTGTATGTGTATATATATGTATACACACACACATATAATATATGTACATATATATAAATGTATATGCATATGGAACATCCAATTTGATTTCAGGAGAGAGACTCAGGCTGTGTGCATAGCAGATACATGACTTGACCTTCTTCACTCTCTTTGGCTTCCAGATGGAGCACAAACTCTCTTCTTCTGGCTTTTCTTTCCCAGAAGCCCACAAAAACCCAGTCTCAGTAATCCAAGTTCAGAGCAATCACTATCTGATAAACTCTGAAATAACATCTGCTTAAGTCTCTAGTCTCCTTATATATAGCAATATGCTATATATGTATGCACTTAAACATTCACATGATGTCTTCCCCAATGTAATGTAAATTCTTCATGGGCAAGCAGGGATGATTTCACTTTTGTCTCACCCAGCACAGTGTCTAGCACAGAGTAATGCCTTAATAAATGTTTGTTGCTTGATTGACAGCACAGTCTCTGGCACAGTAGCTACCTAATAAATATTTGGTTAATTGAATGGAATTGGCTAATGGATCAAATCAAGGCCAGCCTGAAGATTTTCAAGATTGGAATTTCACCCCCAATCTTAGTCTCCCTGAAAAGAGGGATTTTATTCTTGGTTAGTTCTAGGTAATCATAACATGTGCACATACACTTGTATGTAAGGTAAGATTTATAAAAGGGTGGAAGTGACTTCATCAATGGACCAGAATTTAAAGAGAAAAATTAATGCCATCCCTTCAATGTATTTACCTTTGCAGACTAAACATTTATTCCAACAATGCTGACATTGCCCAAGACAATTCCTCTTTTGGAGTGCTTCTCCTCTGAGCCTCAGTTTTCTCACTTGTAAATCGTGGTTAATGACACCTGCTCTGCCTACCTTAGCATGGCTATTCTGAGACTAAAATAAGCTAATGTGTCATTGAGAGTGAGAATCCATGTTCCACTCAAAAATTTTATTAATTATAGTCAATGTATCAATGAATATGTATCAATATATCTATGGAAAAACACATCAATTATTATTATGAAATGTACAGTCTCAGAGGGAAAGCACCAACACAAGTATAAAATATAATTATTTACATGACCTTGCATATATATCTTTGAATGAATGAATGACTCACTGTGAGAAACATAGACTTCCCAAGGCTATGTGTTCTCAAGGATCCCTGTTTGTTAATTTCACTCACTCATTTGATTAATTTCAAAAGGGTCCCTGAGGCCCTTGGTGTATGAGTACAGATAACAGCCTTTAAATGAAATCTGGCAGCTCAAATTTCCCTTCCAGGGAAGCCAGATGGTTACTATATGAATCCTTCTTTTAAATTGAAGCTCAGCCCCTGGGCACTCTGCAGAACAGCAGCAGCTTTCAATCCTAGGATTGTATATGAAAGAGACCTTAAAGTCCATCTCTTCCAGACCCCACATTTTACATGCCACAGGGATTATTTTTCTGCCCTATGTGAGGAGCTGCCAATTCCATATTTTGAGTCAGCCCCTCACATAAAGTCAAGGAGATAAAAAGAGCCCAAGGGGCTAAGGCAGAAATGGTCTGTCATTCAGTCAAGGAGAATTTAAGTGCTGACTACATAGCAAACATTGTACTAAGAACTTGGGACATATTTTTCCCTCTGATCTTCCATGGCACTTGATTTGTTCCTTGCTTTGGACAATTATCCCATTGGGCCTACATTTATAGTTATTTGTATATATAGCTCATCTCCCTTATTAGATTTGTTGAGCACCATGAGGACAGAAATTTTATCTCATAGAATCTATCACTGGGTCTCAGTTAAAACTTCAGAGGTCATCTAGTTCAATCTATCCCTGAAAAAAAAAAACACCTCTTTTCCACTTACCCTACAAGTGGTCATCCAGCCTTTGCTGAATAAGGGCTACACTCTATAAAGTCTTCATAGAGTCATTGCCTTTATCTCCCTTATCTCTAGTGGGAATTGGGGGAATTTACCCAATGAGAATTCAACTTTAAGGCCCCCATCTGCTCATGAACCCCACCTCCTTTCTGATCTCACTATCTTTCAGTCAATTGGGATCATGTGACCTTGCTGTCAAGAAATAGGCTCTCAACAGAAGCAAACACATATGCTTGGATACCACAAACAATTGTTTTTCTTCTTAGCATCAAATCAGTCAGCAAATAAACAATATATATTATCTAACACGAGAGGTAGCATGGCATACTGAATAAAGCACTGGCCTCCTAATTAGGAAGACCCAAATTTAAGTTCTACCTGAGACACACATCATTTATGTGATACTAGGCAAATCACTTAACCAAGGCAATTCTCTCGGGCCAAAAGTTTCCTATAATTTTTTTTGGAGTTTCCTAAACCAATAAAATCATAGGACCAGATCAAAACAAAACAAAACAAAATCCTACTGGATGGGGTGAAATAATTTTCCAGTTAAAGACAACTTAGAAAGTCAGCAGGAAAGGTCTGTTGCACCTGGGTGAAAGTAGAACGCGGTCCAGAGCAGGCCGTGCCAGCACAGACCCATCCCCAGCAAAAGAGGAGCGTGTCTTGGGACCCACTGAATCGGCAGCAGCAACAGCAGCTGCTTCCAGAGCTCCCAGCCCAGAGGCAGGATTCTGTTGCTTTGCCTATACTTGGATCTGGGTCATAGTCCTGGGTAGCAGTCCCAGCGCCAGAAAGAGAGCTAGCACACCAGAGCTTGTGGTTGCAGTAGAGTAGGGACCCTTGTGGTCACTCACAGACCAGAGCACAGACTAGGAGAATAGTAAACACACCTCTCCTTAGATCATACCGCCTTGGAAGAACTGAAAACTTACAGGCCCCGAGAAGTATCTCTGAAAACAACCGCACAAAACCCCTGAAGCTTGGAAAAATACTCCCTCCAACCTGGAAACAGAGCCCTACTTTAACAAAAAGTTAAAAGTCAAGAAATAGGCTAGGAAAATGGGCAAACAACAGAAAAAATTCTGACCGTAGAAAGTTACTATGGTGACAAGAGAGATCAAAACACACACTCAGAAGAAGATGACAAAGTCAAAGCTCCTATGTCCAAAACCTCCAAGAAAAATACAAATTGGTCTCAGGCCATGGAAGAGCTCAAAAAAGATTTTGAAAATTAAGCAAGAGAGGTAGAGGAAAAATTGGCAAGAGAAATGAGAGTGATGCAAGAAAATCATGAAAAATTAGTCAACAGCTTGGTAGAGAAGACAAAAGAATACTGAAGAAAATAATACCTTAAAAAACAGACCAGGCCAAATGGTAAAAGAGGTACAATAGCACACTGAAGAAAATAATTCCTTAAAAATTAGAACTGAGCAAATGGAAGCTAATGACTTTATGAGAAATCAAGAAACAATAAAACAAAGCCAAGAGAATGAAAAAATAGAAGACAATGTGAAATATCTCATTAGAAAAAACAGCTGAAGGGGCAGCTAGGTGGCACAGTGGATAGAGCTCTGGCCTTGGAGTCAGGAGGACCTGAGTTCAAATCTGGCCTCAGACACACGACACTTACTAGCCGTGTGACCCTGGGCAAGTCACTTAACCCCGATTGCCTCACCAAGAAAGAAAGAAAAGGAAAAAAACAGCTGACCTGGAAAATACATCCAGGACAGATAATTTTAAAATTATCTGACTGCCTGAAAGCCATGATAAAAAAAGAGCCTAGACATCATCTTTCAAGAAATTATCCCCAGCTTCTGGGATAAGAACTCACTATTTGACAAAAACTGCTGGGAAAACTTGAAAGGAGTGTGGCAGAAACTAGGCAAAGACCAAAATCTCATACCATATAACAGAATAAAGTCAAAATGGGTTCCTGATTTAGACATAAAGACTGATACTATAAGCAAACTGGGAGAGCAAGGAATAGTTTGCCTGTCAGATTTATGGCAAACAGAAAAATTCATGACCAAAGAGGAGATAGAGAACATTATGAAATGCAAAATGGATAATTTTGATTACATTAAATTTAAAAGTTTTTGCACAAACAAAGCCAATGCAACCAAGATTAGAAGGGAAGTAGAAAATTGGGAAAAAAATTTTTACAACCAGTGTCTCTGATAAGGGACTCATTTCTAAAATATATAGAGAACTGAGTCAAATTTATAAGAATACAAGTCATTCTCCAATTGATAAATGGTCAAAGGATATGAACAGGCAGTTCTCAGATGAAGAAATTAAAGCCATCTATAGTCATATGAAAAAATGTTCTAAATCACTATTGATTAGAGAAATGCAAATTAAAACAACTCTTGGGTACCACAACACACCTATCAGATTGGCTAACATGACAAAACAGGAAAATGATAAATGCTGGAGAAGATGTGGGAAAATTGGAACACTAATGTATTGTTGGTGGAGTTGTGAACTGATCCAACCATTCTGGAGAACAATTTGGAACTATGCCCAAAGGGCTATAAGACTGTGCATGCCCTTTGACCTAGCAATGCCACTTCTAGGACTGTATCCCAATGAGCTCAATGGCAAAAGGACCCACATGTACAAAAATATAGCAGCTCTTTTTGTGGTGGTAAAGAATTGGAAATTGAGAGGATGTCCATCAATTGAGGAATGGCTTAACAAGTTGTGGTGTATGAATGTAATTGAATGCTATTGTGCTATAAGAAATGATGAGCAGGCAGACTTCGGAAAAACCTGGAAAGACTTGAATGAACTGAAGTGAGCAGAACCAGGAAAACATTGTACACAGTAATAGCCACATTGTGTGATGACTAACTTTGATAGACTTATGTCTTCTTAGCAGTAGAAAGGTCTAAGACAACTCCAAAGTACTCATGATGGAAAATGCTGTCTGCATCCAGAAAAAGAACTATGGAGTCTGAATGCAAATTGAAGCATATTGTTTGCTCTCTTTCTCTCTCTCTTTTTTCTTTTTTTTGTTTGTTTCTTCTTTCTTATGGTTTCTCCCATTGATTCTAATTTTTCTTTGCAACATGACTAATGTGAATATAGGTTCAATATGAATGTATAGGTAGAGCCTATATCAAATTGCATGCTGTCTTGGCAGAAAATTTGGAACTTGAAATCTTATGGAAGTGAATGTTGAAAACTAAAAATAAATAATTTTTTAAAAATATATAAAAGAAAAAATAGTTTTAATTTCATGAGCCCCTCTCCAAAAGGGTCTCAGAATCCCCCATGGATCCTCAGACCATACTTTGAGAACCACTATTTCAGGTCAAGGTAAGGTAGGAAGTCCTGAAATATGAGGAACCCCAGCCTGGACTGCAGCTTAAAGAAATCTCCAGCTTAGATACTTCAATTAACTAAGTCAGTTTTAAAGCTTTCAAGGGTCTGGCCTCAGGAGGGCTCTGGTGCCTCCTAATATTTGTGAATAATGAACAGATAAACAATATTATCCAGCTACTAATCCCCATGTCAGAGAGCCAGCTCAGCCCTTAATATTTGCACTTGATGCTGACTCCTTAACCCTGTTTCCCAAAGGCTTAACAGACCTCCTCAGCTCAGTAATACTTTTCACTGACATGAAGTAGGTAGGGAATGGACTGACCTAGTTAAATCATGAAAAAAGAACTGGAGAGCAGGAAAGGGCCTTAATCATGATGCCATCTAAGTCCTAATATTATAGGTGAGGAAATGAATGCCGAGAGTAGTTGAGAAACTTGTCCAAGGCCACTCAGCAAGCATGCCAATGGAAAAGGGGGGACCAGAAGGTAGTCTCCTGATTTAAAGTCTAGGACACTTTCTCTTCTACCAGGGCTGACTCTAGATTATAGCCTTGATAATCCAAACTAGTATTCACACTGGTATTAACCCAATAACAAGCCAGTATTCAATTAGTAATAGAGAATTTTTTTTACAAAACCAAAACCTAATGCAAAACACTTGCCTAAGCATCTTCAACTATTATTCTCTCCTTCACTTTTTTCTGTAGCAAGGTAGCAACATGGATAGATTTCTGAGCCTGGAATCAGGAAGACCTGAATTCAAATATTACTTCAGATACTTAATAGCTATGTGACCCTAAGCAAGTCATTTTTTTCTTTCTTTTAAAAAAAATTTTATTTTGCCCTAGTTACATGTAAAGACAATTTTTAACATTCATTTTTAAATAAAATTTTGAGTTCCAAATTTTCTCCTCCTTCCTTCTCCTTTCCCTCTAAGATGGCAAGCAATTCTATATGGATTATATATTAACATTCATTTAAAAAAATTTTTAAGTTCCAAATTTTCTCACTCACTTTCTCACTTCCCCTTTCCCTGAGATAGTAAGCAATTTGATATAGATTATACATGTTCAATCACGCAAAACGTATTACCATATTAGTCATGTTGTGAAAGAAGACACAGGCCCCAAGGAAGAAAAAAAACACAGAAAGTGAAAAAGAATATGTTTCAATCTGCCTTCAGACTCCATCAGTTCTTTCTCTAGAGGTGAATAGCATTTTTCATCATGAGTCCTTTGAAATTGTCTTGGATCATTGTTTTACTGAAAATAGCTAAGTCATTCACAGTTGATCATTGTACAATACTGCTGTTACTGTGTACAAGGTTCTCCTGGTTTCTGCTCACTTCACTTTGCAACTGTTCATATAAGTCTTTCCAGGTTTTCCTGAAATCCACCTGCTCATCATTTCTTATTGCACAGTAATATTCCATTGCAATCATATACTATAACTTGTTCAGCCATTCCTCAATTGATGGGTATCCCCTCAATTTCCAATTCTTTAAGCAAGTTATTTAAACTCTTTTTGCCTCAGTTCCCTCAATTGTAAAATGATAGCATCTACCTCGCAGGATAGTTGTGAGGACCAAATTTTTAAAAATTTGCAAAATGCTTAGCATAATGCCAGACACATGTGTAGCACTTAATAAATTCTTATTCTCAGGGGCAGCTAGGTGGTGCAGTGGATAGAGCACTGGCCCTGAAGTCAGGAGAACCTGAGTTCAAATCCAGCCTCAGACCTAACACTTACTAGCTGTGTGACCGTGGGCAAGTCATTTAACCCTATTGCCTAGCCAAAAAAAAAAATGTTTTCTCTGCTTCTTAGTTACTTAAGACAACTCATCCATAAAGGACGAAGTGGAATGAAAGCTCATTTTGACTAGGGATCATTTCATTCTTTGTACTTGTATCCCCAGTGTCTGGCACATAGTAGGTGTTCAATAAATGCTTGTTGATTAATTGCTGATTGATAAAGTCTTTTCTGATCAGCATCAGCCAGAAGTGATTTCTCTGTACTCCTCTGTTACCTTATTCTCACTTTTCTTATGGCAATTACCATAATATTCCTCATCTTAAAGTTATTTATGGGCCAGACACTACAGAGTATACAGAGAAGTATAAGACAAGGTTCCTGCCTTTAAGAGATGAATTGATCTATTCTTTCTGAACAATAATTTAGAGTTATTCAAGAAGTTAATCAATGGTTCATATCTGTTTAACCAATGATCCAATTAACATGTATATAGCCCTAAGGAGATAGAAATAAATGTCCATGTATATGGAAATCTTCATAGCAGCACTTACTGTGACAACAAAAAAAAAAAACTGGAATGAAAATAGGGAACAATAGACTGGAGTGGATAAACAAAATGTGGCATGGGAATGAAATGGATTACCACACTACAAGAAATGATAGGTATATGTGCCCAAAGGGCTATGAAACTGCGCATATCCTTCAATCCAGCAATAACACTACTAGGTCTGTATCCCAAAGAGATTATAAAGAGGGGAAAAGGACCCACATGTACAAAAATATCTATAGTAGCTCTTTTTGTGGTGGCAAAGAATTGGAGATTGAGAGGATGCCCATCAATTTGGGAATGGTTGAACAAGTTGTGGTATATGAATGTAATGGAATGCTATTATTTTATAAGAAATGATTAGCAGGCAGACTTCAGAAAAACCTGGAAAGACTCATATGAACTGATGCTGAGTGAAATGAGCAGAACCAGGAAAACACTGTACACAGTAACAGCCACATTGTGCGATGACAGCCTTTGATAGACTTAGCTCTTCTCAGCAATACAATCATCCAAGACAATTCCAAAAGACTCATGATGGAAAATGCTATTCACATCCAGAGAAAGAACTATGGAGTCTGAATGCAGATCAAAGCATACTGTTTTCACTTTTTTTTCTTTCTCATGGTTTTCCCTTTTGTTCTGATTCTTCTTTCACAACATGACTAATGTGGAAATATGTTTAATATGATTGTACGTGTATAACCTATATGAGATTGCTTGTTTTGAGTAGGGGGGAAGGGAAGGAGGGGGGGAAAATTTGGAACTCACAATCTCACAAAAATGAATTTTGAAAACTATCTTTACATGAAATTGGAAAAAATAAAATACCATTAAATGCAAAAAAAAGGTATGAAGAATTCAGAGAAACCTGGGAAAACTATAAGGTATGATTAATCTAGAAAAGACCTAAAGGCCACAATTACCTCTGTGAGCTTCAACAAGTTACTTATCCTCTCTGAACCTCAGTTTCCTCATCCATGAAATGAGGGGTTGGTCTGGATAACCCACGGTACAAGATCCCAGGATCTGCATGTACTGAGGCAGAGTAAAGAAAATAGAACCAGGAAAATAATCAGCCATGGAGAAATTCTGGAAACCTAGCTGAGAAACTAGCCCAGCTGAGATGCTCCAGTGAAGAGAATCTTCATAAGTATTCTGTGAAGAAAGAAATGATTTCCAGGCCCTATAGTATCAGGAGTTGTGAATTGCCTTTGCCACATGTTTAACCTACGTTTGTCACATGTGTATCCTACATTCATGCCTCACTACCACTGCACTCTAAGTTTAAGCCCATTCTTCCTAGAGATACTGTATGTTTTTTTACGGAAGACTTTGCCGTAGATTTTAAGCAAAATGTTTTTATAGCTACTATTTTTATGATAGCATCTTAGTAAATAAATATCTTTACTAAAAGCTAATGACATCTACTAGCCAATTGTTAATGGAAAGCACACCCATAGGGGCTCATCATGATCTATAGTGTTAGGAGTGCAACCTCAAAGGGTTACTCCTAGAACTCAAGATAGCAATCACCCACAGGTGATCTTTTCAAGGATCATTCAAGTCTGAAATGAAACAGGATCAATTGCACTAAAGCCCAAAGGAAAAATTGTCAGAAAATGAAGCAATTATAAGAAATGACAAACTATATATTGTTGCAAAATCAGCTAATTAATCTTCAGAAAACAAGCAAAAACCTCTAGAGGGATCTAACAGCTGAAGGAGTTATTAAGAACATCAAGAAGACCAGTCAAAACATAGCTGCTAACCATTGTTATGAAAGAAAAAATGTTCATCATAGAGCAAGACGATACAAAAACTGGAGTACTGACAATTGGAAAAAAAGGCAATCAAAATCACTTTTTCATTCCAGGCTATACCAAAGCTGTGTCAGAAATCCTAAGTGAGCCTGTAAGATTTGGGCATCTTCAGCATGCCACAAAATAAGTACACCCAAATGGCTGAATAAGTTGTAGTATATGAATGTAATGGAATGTTATTGTGCTATAAGAAGTGATAAGCAGGAGGACTTTAGAAAAACCTGGAAAGACTTACATGAACTGATGCTGAGTGAAATGAGCAGAACCAGGAGAACGTTGTACACTATAACAGCCACATTGTACGATGACTAACTTTCATAGACATGGCTCTTCTCAGCAATGCAAGGATCTAAGACAATTCCAAAAGACTCATGATGAAAAGTGCTGTCCACATCTAGGAAAAGAATTATGGAGTCTGGATACAAAATGAAGCATACTATTAGCTCTCTTTTTGTTGTTGTTGTTGTTTTGTTTTGTTTCTTCTTTCTTGTGGTTCCTCCCATTGGTTCTAATTCTTCTTTACCACATGACTAATGTGAAACTATGTTTAATATGAATGCATATGTAGAGCCTATATCAGATTGCACATCATCTTGAGGAGGGGGAAGGGGAACGAGGGAGGAAGAGAAAATTTAAAACTTAAAAGCTTATAGAATATTGAAAACTATAAGTGAATAAATAAAGTTTAAAAAATAAAGTTAGGCCACATAAAATAATACCCCAAAAAGGTGTTTTGAGGATTTTATTTCCAATGAATGTAGAAGTTTTGTTTCCATTAAAGTAATGATAAACTCTGAAAAATATGTTGATATACTAAAATGCATAATTGTTACTGAATTAAATTCTCAAAAGAAGGTAGAAGATCACAATATGACCTTGTAACACACTGCAAAGCATGAAAGGTTAAGAAATGTATTTTTTAAAATGGAGATGAATATGCCCCAATGACCTGAAAAATCACCTTATTTGAGTCCCATTTAAAGCCTATGGACAAGCAAGGGAGAAATTATCTTTCAGATCTATGGATAAAGGAAGAGTTCATGACCCAACAAGTGATAGAGAGGATCATAAAAAATAAAATGGACAATTTTGATCATATAAAAAATTAATAAATAAATCTAATGTACTTAAAAATAGAAAGGAAACAGATGACTTGGGAAAAATCTTGGCAACAAGTTTCTCTGATAAAGGTCTTATGTCCAAAATACTTCAAATGTGTAAGACAAAGTGTCTTTCCTCAATAAAGAAGTGAGGAAAGAATTTGAACAGGTAGTTGGTTCCACCTCCCATCCAATAAATTGGCAGAGATAACAAAAGAGGAAAATGACAAATGTTGGAGAGGCTGTAGGAAAACAGGTACACTATTGTACTGTTGGTGAAACTGTGTATTTGTCTAGCTATTATAGAAAGCAACTTGGAATTATGCCCCCAAAGTTATTAAACTGTGCAACTAAATTGTTATTAACCCTTTGACCCAGTTATACTAGTACGAGGCATATACCCCTAATGAAATCAAAGAAAGAAGAAAAGGACCTATCTTCATACACACACACACACACACACACACACAATATTTATAGAAGCTATTTTAGTGGTAACCAAAAATTGGAAACTAAGGGAGTGTCCTTCTAATGGGGAATGGCTAGACAAGTTGTGGTATATAAATGTGATGGAATATTATTGTGCTAAAAGAAATGATTAAATAGACAATTTCAAACTAGGAAGACCTCTATGAACCAATGCAAAGTAGGGTGAGAGGAACTAGGAGATTAATTTATAAAATGATAATAGCATTATAGAGAAAAACAAATGCAATGATAAACCTTGAGTCCAAAAGAATGAAGATGAAACAGTCCAATAGCCTCCTGACAGACAGATGATAAAAAAGACATGCATTTTCAGACATGGATAATGTGAAGATTTACTTTGCCAGACTATGTAGCTACGTATTGATGGCTTTATTTTTTTGTTCTAAATTTTTGTTCATTGAGGGGAGAGAGGAATTGTGGTAGGGACAGATTGATTTTTTTTAAAAAAGAATACGACGAAAACCTATGCACACTTTATCTCTCTCTGGTTGCATTCAAGTGGAGAGGGTGAACTGCCGTGGACCTCAGCATAAGGGAAGAGCCTTGAGTCCTCTCTCACTCAGAATTGCCAGGAAGCCATGGGCACGTGGTCCTGCTTTTGCTTCTGTTAATGTCGCATCTCTGTCATATTATTTCCTGCACTTAAGGAAGGGAGTATTAGAGATGTCTATGACCGTATAAACTTTGAAGGTTTGGAAGAATGAGCTGTCAGATGCCCAGGAACTGGAGTCCATACCAAAGTTCCTGGAAACTGAGTTGAGTGAGAAGTACCAGTGATACAAGCCAATAATTAACATTTCCAACAACCAAGACTGTTTTCCACAAGCAAGGGAATAAGTTTGTCTATCAGCTATGCAGTATTTGGAAATGAACTTGGTGGGCAGTGAAAGCTTTATAGCAACCTCTTTATGTATGAGCCTATTTTCCTCAAGAACTAAGGAGAGAGTATGCCCCTGGTTGGAGGGGAGAGGTGGTATTTTGTATTTCTGTTTTTGCTATATTTTCTCTCTCTCTCTCTCTCTCTCTCTCTCTCTCTCTCTCTCTCTCTCTGTCTCTCAAGTATCTGAGGATCTGAGGCTGGATTTGAGATCAGGTCCCCCTGGGCTGGTGCTATATCCACTGCGCCACCTAGCTGCCCCTTTTTGCTATATTTTCTCAGTCAATATACCTTTGTAGAAGCTTTAAAAAAGAAAAGGAAAATGAAAACCTATGAGCTTCATTGAAGGGTAGATTTGGGCAGAAAATGGATTATTTGTAAAAATTATTCTTCATTTTCATTGTGATAAAAGCAGGGTTTCATAATTAAGAATTAAAGAATAGATGTTAAAATGTTGTGAATCTAATGCTAAATCATGTAAAACAAGCAGCTGAATCAAAGGATGATATTGATTATTAAAAGTATTGTAATGTTAAAAGTTGTAAGGTTTATTGTATGTCAATAAATTTAATTATTTTCTTTTGTCCCGGTTCATTTGCAAACTACTACAGTGATACACTGCCTTTCTCTAAGCTCAAGGAAGGCAGTACATAAACTGATATGGGTTACTTAGCATTACTGCAGTGTCCCATGGTGTACACAGAAATGTCACGCACCATCTATAAATGTCACAACAGAATAAATAAAATAATCTAAGTGAAAACAACATTAAAAGGCTGCTAACTTACACTAAATGCAATTACCAATATCAGTTCCAGAACACAGATGCTTTCTCTCTTTTTAGTTGAGAGGTAGAGGGGCTATGAGCACAGAACATTGTGTGCTCTGTCAGACACAGTCGTCACTTGGTTTTGCTTTATTGTTTTTCTTTGCCGTAAGGGAGGATTGGGGTGGAGGGGAGGGAAAAGGGAAAGAGACATTGGGGAATGAGTGTGGCATTTTTTTTTAATCAACTAAATCTTAGCAATTAAAACAAAAATTTTTCAAGTGGGAATCTCTGATGATAGAGAGACAGAGACAGGGACAGAGACAAAGAGAAAAAGACAGACAGAAAGTGCTTACAGTTGAATTAGGTAGACTAAGTTATTCAGAAAATTAATCTTTTTGCTCTGAATGCTACAAATATGGTAAGAAAAAGATAATAAAGTATCTTAATAACTGAAGAGTATCTACCATTTAAACATTTTTAAAAATTTATTTTAGTTTTAATTTATGGAATAAAACAAGTATTTCCATAACATAGTAGAATAAAAAAAAAGATAATTGCACATGAAACTGCAAATCTGTTGTGGACAACTTGCTATTCCTTTTAAATACATAATAAAGTTATCATGTAAATTTCTTTTTTTCTCCTTTTTTCTTTCCCTCCACTCTAGAGATGGCTACAGTTAGACACAAATATGTGTGTATATGTGTGTTTGTAAAATCATTCTATACATACTTCTATTTATCAGTTCTTTCTCTGGATGCAGACAGCATTTTCTTTCATATGTCCTTTGTAGTTAATTTGGGTATTTATAATAGACAAAATGAACTATTCTGTCAGAGTTGTTCTTAAAACAACATTGCTGTTTCAGTACACAACATTCTCTTGGTTCTGCTCATTTCACTCTTCATTATTTTGTGTAGCTCTATCCACGTTTTTCTAAAATCATTGAGCTCATCATTTTTTATAGCATAGCAGTATTCCATCACAATCATATACCACAACTTGTTCAGTCATTACCCAATTAATGAGCATCCCCATAATTTCCAGTTCTTCACCACCTCAAAGAGAGCTGCTATGAATATTTTAGAACATATAGGTTTTCCTTTTTCCCAAATTATCTTTGGAAATAGACCTAGTAGTGGTATTGCTGAGTCAAAGGGTATATATAGTTTTATAACTCTTTGGGCAGAATTCCAGATTGCTCTCCAAAATGGTCGGATCAGTTCACAATTCCACCAACAATGAATTAGTGATTCAATTTTTCCACATCCCCTCCAACATTTGTCACTTTCCCTTTCAATCATTTTAGCCAATGTGGTAGGTGTAAAATTATATCTTAAGGTTGTTTTAATTTTCATTTCTCTAGTCAACAATGATTTAGAGCATTTTTTCATGACTATAAATTTTCATTTCTTTATCTAAAAACTGCCTGTTCATATGCTTTGACCATTTATCAATTAGGCAATGACTCATTCTATAATTTTAAAAAAATCACTATGTCTCTAATGCAAAAATCCATATTTTTAATACCAGTATTCCTCTGGTGATGCCATTTATATAGCCGTGAATAAAAGAATATATAATAGCTTCTGAAGACTCAAAATAACAGGTAATGAGATGGTGGTTACACATCAGCTATAGCATGTTGACAACAATGTCTGGCATTTGAGAAATAGTTTTTTAAAAAGATCTGAAAAGGGATAGGGACTGAATCTATGATTTTTGATGATGCAATAAACTCCCAGATAAGGAAACTCCCTCTAACAATGCAGGTTGCACCTTATAACTTATAGTCTTAGTGAATTTGTCTAGAATGCTGAGAAATGAGTGCCTGCCTAGGGTCCCCAAGATCTTGCTGGTTCTCTATCCACTGTGCCATGATTGCCTCTTGATTGAAAAGGATGTTGATTCAATAACACAGTAAGAGTGAGGGATAACAGCCCAATGAACTGGTTCCCACAAAATATTACAAGCTTAAATAAAAACTTGCCTCCAGTATGTTGAGTAGATCATCCTTGGAGGATTTATAAGAAGATATAGACAAGAATTACATGGGGCGGGAAGGCACTGTCATATTTCTATCTACATTATTGGAAGGAAGTACTAAGTTGATGAGATCACAGATCCATTGAAATAGTCAACCTGAAAACATTTCCAGAAGAAGTGAAACTTTTTTTTTCAACCAGTTGATGAATGATCATGAATCTGATCAGCTACTCTCCTTGTCCCATTTGCAGTTTTCCTGACTGGTATCTCACCCAATGTGACCCATTGTCCTATTTTTTTCTACTCATCTGAGCAGGCAGGGATCTCAACAACTTGTAAAGTAACCAGGAATTCTGCTTTCACTCAACTGAGGTAGAATGGACCTGGTGCCACTTGTGGAATGTTCAAGAACGTCCAAGTATTCAGTAGAAAGGGGGAAGCTGATATTTGAGGATTCTGTCTCCAGTAGGTGTTCATCAGCTCTGAAAGAGTTCACTGGAAGAAAGCATCAAATCATGGATTCCTAAAATTTGGACCTGTTAGCTGAATGGACATGCAATCAGCTGATAGGCTCAAGTCAACAAAGAGAGATTGTGCCCATCTAGCCTCTCCATCTGAGCAATTGAGAGTAATGTGGGCAAGAGCTGATGGGTGTAAATTGGCGGAAGGGTCTTATTTTTATGGCCAACAGCAACTTTCAGGCAAGAGATTTACCCTGGTGGCTACAGACTGACCAGGAGCAAAGCCAAAACTAGAGTGAGCTCCAGGGCTGATCACACAGAAGGCACTTAATAAATATTTATTGACTGATTTGTTGATTTCTGTGTGAGAAATTTTGACTAATGCCTCCTACACAAATCCTCCCCTAGTTCACCAGACTGCACTGTGGTACTTTTTTTTTAGATATCCTTTTAAAAAATACTTTGTTCCCACAGTATACTTCAAAATATCCCCAACACTTAGCACAGTGCCTGGCACATAGCGGGTGCTTAATATTTGTTTATTGATTGATTGATTGATTACATCTGGGATCTTGTTGATACCCTCTACTTGTGCAAATTATAACCTATATACACCTTCTCATCTTGTGCAATTCTTGTCCATGTTTTTCTCTAAATCTTCTATAGGGGACATCCTAAGCACCTTAAAGGCCCTTCTTTGTTGTTGTTGAGTATTTGATGACTCCCCATGCAGCATCTGGGGCACCTATCTGCCTCACTCTCCTGTGTGATAGATCTACCTCCTTTTCTGATCATAGGTCATAGACGTTGAGTTAGAAGGAACTTTAGAAACCATCTAGTCTCATTCCCTCAGTTTAAAGATGAGGAAACTGAGGCCCAGGGAGGTTTAGTGTCCTGTTCAGGGTTATGCAGGAAGTATCCAAAGTAGGATCTGAACCCAGGTCCTCTGACTTTGGAGCCAATTCTCTTTCCACTGTACCAGTCTATTCCCCTCTTATACTTATCAAGGATGATCAGCATGTTGGCCATGCTGATCAGGCCTGAGGGAAAGTCACATCTGACTCATTTTGGACTGGCTCTTGTACTTAGGCCACCAGAAAGATACATCATTGGCCAGCCCCTGAGTCCCCTGAGGAGGAGGAGGAGAAAATTAAATCTTGATGACAGTTTCAGTACCTTTTAGGGAAAAAATAACGTAGCTCCCACAGCACATATTGTTCCTCCCCTACCCCCCCCCCTTTGTGGCAAGACCCTATACATTTTCTAGGACACCACAGCTAGATGGCTGGATGGCACAGTGGATAAAATGTGGGATTTGGAGTCAGGAAAAACTGATTTCAAATCCTGCCTCAGATACTTACCAGGTGTGGTGTGTGACCCTAAGCAAGTCATGTCAGCCTCAGTTTCCTCATCATTAAATAAGAAGAATAGTCCCTATCTCACAGAGTTGTTGTGAAGACCAAATGAAATAGCATATGCAGAGCTTTGCAAACCTTAAAGCAATATATAAATGTTATGGCTATTATTATCCTCTAGGGAACCTTCTACCACTTAAATAGCTTTAGAACTGGTACTGGACAGCCCTATTCTTGGAGATGAGGGAAGCTTGGTTTAGCCAAAATTGGAGAAGTAGCTTAGCCAAGGTAAAAGAAAACAGTTGAAGAAGAGGAGGAAGAGGAGGAGAAGAAACAGGAGAAGGAGAGAGAGAGAGAAAGAGAAGAGGAAAAAGGAGAAAGAAGAGGAGGGGAAGAAGAAGAAGAAGGAGAAGGAGGAGAAGAAGGAGGAGGAGGAGGAGGAGGAGGAGGAAGAGGAGGAGGAGGAGGAGAAAAGCAATATAACCCAGATTTTAACTCTCTGCTCCATGTGGGTGCTGGAAGATGCTGGAGTGATACCAGATCTTTGCAGTTCACAGTAGTTGTCTCATTGTGAGGAGGTGGCAATAAGGAGCAGTGCAAGGAACACCACAACCAAAGAACTGAAGCTTTCACTTCCAACAAAGTTACTCATCCTCATCACGGGTCAGGTGCCTCCGTAGTAAAGCAGTAAAGATGTCATTACCCTCTCGCACGCAGCTTGTCCCAATTGCCAGTGTCAATACTGAGACTTGCACCATACCACCACCTCCTCCCTGTTCCCTAGACCAGCAGTTAGAACATCGGCCTCCCTTGGGAGCCCCTAGAGGGAGAGAGGATACCAAATCTATGTCCCTTTAGAAGTCTCTGCAGAGAGGATGCCCCTTTCTTCCACGGAGGGGCTGGATAAGGACTCTCCCTCTTCTTCATCTAGGAATTCAGGATTGCCACAAAGGCAGCAAGATTATCCCCTTCCTTTTACATAAGTAAAAGGCAGAAGTAGTATTACCTCTCTCGGATCTTTAGAAAGCAAGACATTTCTCAACAATAACATAACTTGGTCTCCCCAGACCCTTTTATGAAGAAACTGTCCGAACCATCCTGGGGGAAAGTATCACTGCCAACTTTCTGGAAGGAGTAGCTTACACTAGCTCTCTCCATTTCCTTATCACCAACTAACTCCTCAGCTCTTCGAAATCTGGCTTTGATTCCCACTACTCAATTGAAATAGTCTTTCCAAGGCCACTGTTTACTTTGTTTTCTATAAATCCAGTGGCCTTTAGTCTGTCCTTATAATAATAACTTTTACAGTACTTTAATTTTTTAAAAATAAAATTTATCAATATCTTTTGTGTTCACATCACCTATAGTTACCAAACTATCCTTCCCTCCTTTCCTTCCAAGAGTACCATCCCTTGTAACAAAGAATAAAAAGGGGGAAAAAGACAGTTCATCAAAACTAAGCAAATCCTGAAAAAAACTGAAAGTACTTTAAATGATACAAGCATGAATAATCCCATTTTATGAATATGAAAACATATTCAAAGAGGTTGTGATTCATGCATGGTCACATAGCTAGTAAGTATTGGAACCAGGAATCTAACTCACGTCTTCTGGCTCCAACACTATCACTGTTTCCATAACTAGATCACCCTGCTTCATCTTTATTGGCTTCTATACAGAGTCTGACAGTTTTCCTGAATCCATCTCTCTTAATTCCCTCACCTTATCTGAAAGAGAATTAATTAATTCCCTCAATTACCTCACTTCCATGGTTCTTCTCCTAAACAATCTGACTGCTCCTTCTTTGTATTTTTTTTTTTGCTAGCTTCCCTTCTTTCTGCAAATCATAAACACGGACATTTTCAAAGGTTCTGTCCTTGGTCTTCTTTTATTTTGGAAGTCCCTAATAATAAGTCAATGGGGAGTCTCCTTTAGTGGCCTCACCCTCTCACATGATTCCAATGATCATCTCCTGAGTGTATCCAGCATACACACATCCATCCAGAACCAGAGTTGTAGCATGAGATACTGGTGCCCTTCCCCTGCCTATTGTAAGTGATGTCTGTGTATCAGATCTTATGACCTCAGGTCTCTGGATCCTTTATTTCTCAGAGTACAAATATGAACATTTAAATATGTATTATATAAATATATAATATATAATATATAGCAAAGTGAAAAAAAATTCAGCCAAAAGAAAACGTCTGCCACACCCACCATGGTATATCACCCACTTTGAATGAATCCACACAGACTTCCCACTGACTTATTATTAGGGTTTTCCATTTCCTCCTACTCAAATTGAAATACCTCCAATTTGATATGTATGGGGCTCATGTGGATGCTGGAGGATGGCTTGGACCAATGTGACAGTAGGAGCAGGATCTGGGGAGTCAATGACGGTGTCATTGAAATGAACCTCTACCTCCTGGTCCTGCAGGTCTCAAAACTTCAAAATCAAGAACCTCTGAAAGGTATAGGAACACCAGTCCACAGGGACTTTGTTAGCAGTCTATTCAAATTATGTTACTGCTGCTCTGAATGGTTTCTCATGCTTACACAATGCTTAATTCCCTTGCTGCTATTAATTATGTTGATTTTCACCTACACCACCATGTTTCTTCCTTTCAGGTTATCCTCTTGTGCTGTGATTGAGAAAAGAGTTACATTAGTGATGTTCCTCAATACCACTCTATCATTTGTCAATGGCATTTCCTATTTGGCTACCCTATGCCAGATTTGGGGAGCACTGGAAACCCCAACAGTGACTGAACAGACAAAAAAGGCTTATATGTTTTTATACGTAGTCTTTGATTAATAAATCAGCATTAGCTATAGCAAATAAGAAATCTTAACTGGAATGTTCACTGATTCAGCCTCCAATACCTGAAAAAGCCTTAATGCTCCCTTCATTTTGCTAATGCTGCCAGGCCCTACAATGGTCTGAATATTGGGCATAACCCAATATTCATACAGGCCTCAGCAGATCTGGCAGGTCATCTTCCAATCATTACCTCCTTTATATCTAGACCAAATTGCATGCCCCCTTGAGGTTTATTATCTTGTAATTTATCCCAAGCAACATAGCTTGCTTGTACATGGTTGTTTGCATGTTTTTCTTCCTCATTAGACTGTGAGCTCTTTGACAGAGCCAGGGCTGTCTTTTATCTTTCTTTGTATCTCCAGTGATTAGCACCGTGCCTGACACATTGTGGGTACTTAACGTCTACTGACTGACTGACTAAAAAGAGAAGAGAACAGGTCGTGTTTGGGCTGAGCATCTTGAAATGTTTTTTCTCCTCTTAGATGTGCAGCAGCTCAGTTTGCAGGTTTCCTGATCCATATTGATGTGGCTGCCCAGGGCAGTGCAGTATTGCTGGGAAAGAGTAGAGGCCAACAAGCTCAGAAAAGTCCTGGAGGACGCCATAGCTGGTACCTACACTATCTGAGAGCCTGGCAGTTTGATTCAAGAGTCAGAAAACAGTGGGCTGTTGGCTAGAAGGGGAAAAGTAGTCAAGGGCAGAGACTGAAGATGTAGAATAAGATATTTATTTTTCAAACACAGCCAGTGTGGGAATTTGTTTTGCTTAACTATGCATATTTATTACAAATATTGTCTTTCTTTTTTTAATTTAGGGGAAGGGCAATGAGAAGGAGAAGAGGGCTAGGGCTAGGGTTGTGGGGCGGAGGGAATAAAAGAAGCAAAAGAAGGTAAGTAAACATTTTAAGGGGACAGAAGAAAGGCTAGAAAGAATCACAAACAAGATAGCTTTTAGCATTATGTGTTGAATTTATTATATACTTAAAAAGAAATGTAAGCTGTACATAATAGAAATTTGCTGTTTCACATACAGTCCTCTTTTTCTAACATGTATAGAAAAATGCTGATTTTGGGGGGCATTTGTTAATTCCAGAATTTTTGAAAAGAAATTTAGTCCAGTATTTGTCCAGGGGTCACAAAGAGTCAGATATGACTGAAACAACTGAACAACTATGTATCTGTATGTATATATGCATGTGTATGTATATTTATATGAAACCTTCATACATATATACATATATAAAACCTTCATATACATACATACGCACATATATATTCTGAATAGGGGATATTGTATATGTATGTGTGTATTATGAGAGCTTATTGAGAGCAGGGACTGCACACTTTTCTATTTGTATACCTATCTATTAGCACTGTGTTTGCCACATAGTAAGAGCTGACTAACTGCTTTCTTATCCATTCACTCACTCCTAATGGGTAGGCCAGGAGAGTGGTAGAGGGTCTACCACAAGTCCAGCCACAACCAAAAGGAGGACAAAATACAAATACAGAATCACAGAATCATAGAAGAAATCTCAGAGGATACTTAGACCAACCTGTACCTTAAAAAAAAAGAGTCTCTACAATACATCTGACAAATGATTATCTAACCTTTGCTTGAAGACCTCTGGTGAGAAACTCACTACCTCCAAGGCTATCAATTCTGACTTTGGACAGCTTTAATTTTTAGAAATGTTTTATTTATTTAAAGTTTTGAGAGAAATTAATATCATACTATTATATTAATAACTAATTATTAATTTGCGATCCACTCTTTTTCCTTCTACTTCCTGTAAAGGCCCAACTCCTGTTAAGTCTCTGAAGGGCATGACTGATTGATGAGATTGCTCCTAGCCCTCAAGGAAGATGCTCATCAATTTTGGGTGGGACCTCACCCAACTAGGAGACCTATTTTTCTATTTAGAGTATAAATAGAATCCAGTCTGGAGAAGTGCTTATCCTGGGGAAAGGAACCACTGTCCTTGATCTCTTCCATTAGAGTTTAGGGCAGGGGTAGGGAACCTGTGGCCTTAAGGCCACATGTGGACTTGTAGTTCCTTAAGTGTGGCCTTTTGACTGAATCCAAATTTTACAGAATTTGTTATACTAAAGAATTTGTTCTGGAAATTTTTCCCAGGGTCAAACAGTTAGTAAGTGTCTGAGACTGGAATTGAACTCAGGTCTTCCTGACTCCAGGGCCAGCACTCTCCCCACTGTGCCACCTAGTTTGAAGCCTGGCAAGTGGCCCTGCCACTGTTGGCCAGACTTCTTGTAGTCAGTCAACATTGACATATTCCTGAGCCCAGGCAGGTGGGTGGTATAGCAAACACCTGAGCAAGGACCAGAGTATTGGCTCTGAAAGCTGAGGGACTGAGTTCCAATTCTGACACTTAGCTCCTGTGTGACCCTGGACAAATCTCTTCATCTCTAAGGGTCTCTGTTTCCTCAGTTTTACAAATAAGAGGTTTGGACTAGGTGGTCTCTGAGGTCTCTGCTGGCGCTTGAGCCTGTCATCCAGGCTTAGGAGCAGAGGGGCTGAGGCCCCTAGCAGGAGCCAAGTCGGGCAGCTACCAGGAATTCAGCAGAGCAGAGAGCTACCTGAGACCGAAATCAGCAGGAAAATCATCAGCTGGTTCAGATTTAGTCTGGGGTTGGGGGGAGAATCAGGGAGAGCGGCGGAACCAAACTACATTAAAAGACAAAATGCAAAGATTGACAAGCAACTCACTTTTGGCTGCAGTCGACAGAGTGCTGAGCCCAGAGTCAGGAAGTCTGAGTTCAAATCCAGCCTTAGACATTCACTATGTGGCCTGGGAAAGACACTTAACCTCTGCCTACCTAAGTTCCTCAGCTGTAAAAAGGGGATCATAAAGAAAAAGTCAATTAAAGGGCAGCTAGGTGGTGCAGTGGATGAAATCCTGGAGGACCTGAGTTCAAATCCCGACTCAGATCAAATACTTGACACTTACTAGCTGTGTGACCCTGGGCAAGTCACTGAACCTCAATTGCCTTCAAAAAAAAAAAAGGGAATCACAATAACACCTACCTGCCAGGGTTGTTGTGAGGATCAAATGAGACTATGAAGCCCTTAGCACAACATCTCGAACACAGTAGGTGCTTATTAAATGCTTGTTCGTTCCCTCCCTCCCTCCTCCAAGCCTCAGGCTTTTTGAATAGGGTGCTGGTGTTTCTTTCCCCATCACCCTCCCCCCCACCCACCCCCTTTTCCATCCCTATTACATTAATGTATCAGCATGATCAGGACTACTATGTACCCACCTGACTCAAGCAGGCTTGTCAAATGTATTCACAAAGCATCAAAAGTGATGTTACTTCTCAGTGGATCCCTGAACAGTCACATTGACAACAGGACTGTGCATAACTCTTACCCATGGGTGACACCTTGTTTGAGGAAAATCTTTGTCTATATTTTTCTCTCCCTAGTCAAATGTTTTAAAAACAAACAGACATAAAAAAGAATCTTGTTTTCCATAGAAGTCCCTGCAATTTATGGGACTGAAAAATAGAACTTGTTTAAATCATTTTCAAAAAGCTGTTTGATTCCTTTAATCACAGCATTTAATACTTTGATTAGAAATGGACGAGCAAAGTTTCTGAGCAAAGAGCAGAATCACAGCCTTAGATACAAATGAGCAATCAGTCTGCACAGATTTGTGGAACACTGAATGTGAGAAGCAGGAAAGGGCATCATAATCATTAGGATCGCTAGCATTTACATATAGCCCTTTAAGGTTTGCAAAGCGCTTTACAAATATTATCTTATTTGATCCTCACAACAACCCTGGGAGGTAGGTGATATTATTGTCTCCATTTTATAAATGAGGAAACTGAGGCAGACAGAGGTCAAGTGACTTACCCAAGATCACACAGCGAGTATTTACGTAGCACCTGCTACAAACCAGGCACTGTGCTAAATGCTTTACAAATATCATCTGATTTGATCCTCACAACAACCCTGGGAGGTGGGTGTTCTTATTATTACACCTATTTTACAGTTGGTGAAACTAAGGCAAAAAAAAATAACAAGTGACTTTCCAAGGTCACCTAACAAGCATCAGAAGTCAGATTTAAACTCAGCTCTTCCCAACTCCAGGCCTAGTGTTCTATCTACTGCACTACCTAGTTGCCTCGTGGTTGGACTTTGCCTCTATGTAGAGGCGTCTAAAAAAAGTAGGGCCAAATCCAAGAGGGAATGAAAAAAGATGGGGACATTGAGTCTGAGTTAGAAAGCCACAGAGTGGGGTAGTGCGCCAGCATGGGGGTCTACATCCACCATAACAAGGACCGGAAAGTCTGGCGCAAGGAGCCCAAGAGCCAGGACATCTACCTGCAGTTGCTGGTGAAGCTCTACCGGTTCCTGACCCGGAGAACCAACTCGACTTTCAACAAGGTTGTCCTGAAAAGGCTGTTCGTGAGCCGAACCAACCGACCCCCTCTGTCCCTGTCCCGAATGATCAGGAAAATGAAGCTGCCCAGCCGGGAGAACAAGACAGCTCTGGTTGTTGGGACCGTGACAGATGATGTGAGGATCCAGGATGTCCTCAAACTGAAGGTGTGTGCCCTTTGTGTTACTAGCAATGCCCGGAATCGCATCCTCAAGGCTGGTGGGAGGATCCTTCCCTTTGATCAGCTGGCCATGAGCTCACCCAAGGGCCAGGGCACCATCTTGTTGTCTGGTCCCCAGAAGGACTGGGAGGTATACAGGCATTTTAGGAAGGCACCAGGCACTCCCCACAGCCACACCAAACTGATCCAAGGGCCAAAAGTTCAAGCGTGCCAGGGGCCGCCGTGCCAGCCGAGGCTACAAAAACTAACTTCCTTCTTCCTTGTTATATTAAAGATTTTTGGACCAAAAAAAAAAAAAAGAAAAAAGAAAGAAAGCCACAGAGTGAAAAGATGAATAGGACTGCCAAATTCAAGATGAATTATCCACTGATGGCCTCTATGTCCACTTTTTATCTTCCAAGACTTCCCCTCTGAAGTCCTTGAAGAATCAATACCCTGATAAAATAGGCAGCTGAAACAGTGGGAAATGAGGTTTGATAGGTAGAGCAGGGCCATATTTGGGAAGGTTTTGACTTAATGGAATAAGCAGAGAGCCTGAGACTTCCATAATGAGGAACTGAGTAAATATTTAATGGTCAATGACATTATAACAGCACTTTACATTTTCTTGGAAACCCTAATAATGTAGAAAAGGCCACCCAGTAGGTTCCCATCCCAGCCAAGGAAGGATGCTGTTTCTCACAGGATTTTGCCTAACTCAGGAAGCAAATGGTATCCAGACATTTGAAGTATTTCCATGAATATGGACCATATGAAGTATTTCATGACTGCGTTTTTAAGGTCATGAAGTATTATAAAAGGGACAGATGTCATTAAATGTATTGACATTTTCAATGGGAATAGGACAAGATGAATGCTCTTGTCTTTCTTTACTTCTTCCCTGCCCAAAGCAGAACAGAGAGTGCCCCATTCATTGACTCTTCTGAAGGAGTTGTCCTAACAGAACTTAGTGTGGGAATATGGTTGTGGTTTGTCCTTCGTTCTTGAAGAGGACCATAACTTCAGGAAGAAGTAGTTTGCAAGTAAATTGGATTTAAGTGAGGGAGGGCTGTACAAAGTCACCAGCCTCACTTTTTCCTCCACAGCCACATGGGTCCAGTGGCTAGATTATAGATCAGGACAACAGGAGATGGCCCAAGATGCAGTGGGAGACCTTGGCCTTTTTAAGCTAAGGTCTTTCTGAGTTCTCACTTTGACTGAGGCAATGCCCATTCAGTAATTAGAGCTATTGAAGAAGTGAGCCAGGGATGGCCCCTTTAGTTAAAAAAAAAAAAAATCAAGCTGGGAGGGGAAGACCCTGAGGGTTTCTGGCCAAAAGAGAAACAATTCCTGTTTATATTCACTCTGAGCCATCTGGGCCCAAACAGTAACTCGTAAGTGGTGCTTGGGTAGGGACCTATTGTTGAACAATCAATGAGAGCCCAAGTGAATTGGGTTTAAGGTTTGGTCTTTAAGAAAGAAATAGGGGTAAGAGCTAAGGGGAAAGAATCCAAAAGGAGGACACGGGACAAGGGGAAGTTCAATGTCATTGTCTTCTCTGTGCTTTTCGAAAGATCAAATTGCTGAGGGAAGAGTTCTGTTCTGTATTCACTTTGAAGAGCTGGATTTACCTGATGGAGTTGGTCAGGAATGGCACTGGAGTGGTGGGAAGAGGGTCTCACAAGAGAGGATGAGGAGTAGGAAAAGGAGGGGGACAAAGAGGAAAAAGGGGGAAAGGAGGAGAAAGGAAAAGAGGAGGAGGAAAGAGAAAGGAGAGAAGAGGGAAGAGGAAAAGGAGGAAGAAGAAGGGAAGGAGAAGGGGGGGAGAGAAAGAGGAGGAGGAAGAGGAGAAGGAGGAAGGGAGAGGAGGAGGAAGAGAAAGGGGAAGAGAAAGGACAAGAGGAGGAGGGAAAGGAGAGGAAGAGGAGGAGGAGAAAATGGAGGAAGGAAAAGAGGAGGAAGAGAAGAAAAGTGAAAGAAGGGAAAAAGAGAAAAAAGGGGAAGAGGAGGAGGAAGGAGATGAGGAAGAAGAGAAAGGAGATGAGGAGGAAGAGGAAGGGGAAGAGAAAGAACAAGAGGAGGAGGGGGAGGAGAGGAAGAGGAGAAAGAAAGGAGGAAGGAAAGGAGGAGAAAGAGAAGAAAAGTGAAAGAAGGGAAAAAGAGAAAAAGGGGGAAGAGGAGGAGGAAGGAGATGAGGAAGAGGAAGAGAAAGGGGAGGAGAAGAAGAAATGGGGAAGAAGAGGAAGGGGAAGAAGAAGAGGAGAAGGGGTGAAGCTCCTCGTAAATGCATGCATGTGAGTGATTCCCATTCCTTTTTGGCCTTTGTGAAATGCAGCCTTGAGCTAGCTGCCTTCCAGGTGAATTAAATGAAAAGGGAAGGCATAAGAAATGGAGTGCAGCTCTCTGCAGATGCTAGTCGTCCCTAAGTGTGTCTCAGAGGCAGATGATGGAGAGAGACAAGCTGGCTAATAGAATGCGAAGCAGAGGGAGGAAAGTGGAAAGAAAAGGCGGACAGAGAGAACAGCTGAGAGGAGGGGCCTTTCAAACATTCTCGGAGGGCTGGAGACACTTCTCCCCCCAAACTCAACATAATTCTCAGCAGATTGCTCACCAGGAAGAGATCCATCTGGTTCCTGAATAGACAGGATAGCAATCCCAGGGCAATTTGGTGGCTTTTCAAAATGAGGACAAAAGGCTCTTAAAAGCCTCAACCAACAGGTCATCTAGTCCTGAGGTTGCAGAAGGGGAGCGGGCATGAATGGAGTCAGGCTTGGGCCCTTCCATTAAACCCATTTAACATCACCCAGGATCTCACAAAGCAGGGCCAGCCTTTGAGTGAGCTGAGTGGGAAGCTATGTACCCTGGTGCACTGGAGGCCCACTTGTTCCAAAAGGTCAAACCCATCAGCCTGCCACAGAGAGTGGTGGTATAGGGGGACAAGTACTTGTTCTGGAGTCTAAAGATCTGGGTTCAAGTCTGAGATCTTCCATTTAGTATCTTTTGACCTCATACAAGTTGTTTTTCCTCTCTGGGCTTCATCTATAACACAAGGGAATTGGACTAGATAATTACCAAGGTCTCTTCCAGCTCTTTATCCTACTTGGTGAAGGCATTGATGCCAGAAAACCTTCACTAACATGTGTACCTCAGGATTCTATCTACCTTGGGCAAGCCACTTAACCACTGTCTGCCTCAGTTTCCTTATCTGTAAATGGGGAATAATAATAGCACCTACCTCCCAGGGTTGTTGTGAGGACAAAATGGGATAATTGAAAAGCTCTTTGCAAAAATTAAGGCACTGGATAAAGGTGAGCTCTAGCTCAGATATGGTCTGCCAGGGAGGCAGTAAAAAAATGGAACTATTCCTTCCAAATCCCTGTATGCCATGCCTTTCCTAATGCAGCCAAGCATGGCATCTGCTTGCTTGACTTTCACATCAGTGCCTTTGACCCCATTGAGCTCTCCCTCCACAAAACCTCATCTTTTACAGTCAAACTGCTGCCTACCTATGCTGCCTCCCCAATCTTGTGATTCTAAAAATGATTTCTTGGATTCATGCTTAAGATTTTACATTTAACCCTATTAAAGTCCATTTTAGTTGATTTAGAAGCAGCTAGGTGGTCTACTGGATGGAATGCTGGCTGGCTTTGGAGTCAGGAAGATCTCAGTTCAAATCCAGCCTCAAATGCTTATTAGCTCTAAGACCTTGGGCACTTCTCTTAACTTCTGTTTGCCTCAGGTTCTTCAACTGTAAAATGGGAATAATAATACCACCTAGAACTGAGGGTTATTGTAAAGAGTGAATGAGATACTATCCGCCATAGATGTAGAGGTGGCAGGAACCTCAAAGGATAACTTAGTTCAACCTCCTCATTTCACAGATGTGGAACAATGGATGTGACATATTTTTAATGTATTAATTGGTTTTGCTGATTTTTTCCCCTTTTTTCTTTTCTCTTCAAAAAATTGTTTGTCAAAAGGAATGGATCTGTGGGAAGGGAGGGAAGCAATAAAGGAAAAAATCTAGGTGATTTAGAAAGCAAAATATACCAATGAAAATCTATTTCAAAAAGCATTCCTGAAAAGAATACATCAATAAAAGGCAACCAAATTCATTTCAAACTGGTAGCATATTCTAATCAAAATTAAAGTTCATAAACTTCTCTTCTATTAAATCACAAAAATGGAAAACTATATCAGTCAAAATCATGACAATAGGTAGTTTTGTATAACTATTTTCAGAGAAATTGGTCACAGTGAAATTTATTTTGTACTGCTAGGTTGTTTTGGGGGAAAATATTTGTTGGGTCAAAGCAAAATGTATCAATATTTTTAAAATAAGCATTGTTGTTGTTTTTTTCAGTTGTGTCCAACTCTTCATGTCTTCGTTTGGGGTTTTCTTGGCAAAGATACTGAAGTGGTTTGTCATTTCCTTCTCCAGCTCATTTGACAGATGAGGAAATTGAGGCAAACAAGGTTAAGTGACTTGCCCAGCGCCACACAGCTAGTAAGTGTCTGAAGCCAGATTTGAACTCAGGTAGATAAGTCTTCTTGACTTCAGGCCTGATATTCTATCCACTGTGCCACCTAGCTGCATTGCTGAAGTTATCAATACATTTTAGTAAATACATTTTGTATAAACTCTTTCAAAGTTGGATCATTCCAACATTAGTTTTCATTAGAGGACCAGATATGTATCTTCTTTTACCTGCCCTTGCAGCCACCACCTGCAAATTTCTTTTCAATGTCTAAGTTGATAGCCACATCAGGTTCTTCAGATAACTGAAGACTTTTCTTTTATGACTTCTTTAATGTCCTCTGACAATTGGACTCGATGACCCGACATCCCTGCCAGCTCTAAATCCATGATCCTGTGGCTCCCTTTTCCTCTTCCCTGGAATGCTTCTCCTTTGTATCTTCAAAATTTCATTTTTAAGAGCTTCCCACCCCTTCTCACCTGACTTTACTTGTAGAATATTAGTCCATCAGATTCTTCCTATTATTTCTCTAAATGCTTTGAAATCTGCTCCCTAAAAATTGAGGGCATATGTCAGACTATGCTTGGCTGTCCTTTCCTCTATCACATCTTCTAGGAGAGAGTGGTCGCTTCTCCCAAAGTTCCCATCATTTCCACTACATAGTGTATTTCCTCCTTATCAGAGAATCAGTTCCAGAACAGAAGGGTCCCTTGTTTGTTCTCCCAACATCTGAAAGATGAGATTGTCATTCAGGAAAGTCAAGATGTTTCTCTGCTTCTGGTAGAGATATAACTCACACATAGTAGCAGCTAATAATAATAGCTAATAGTTATATGGTGCTTACTATGTGCCAGACACTGGACTAAGCATTTATATGAAGAATGATTTATTATATTGCTTAGGGAAAATTATCATACTATTGAAATCCAATCCTATGTCATTAAAAGTTGTTTGCACCCAAAATGTCTCCTGACTCCAATAACTCCCTGGAAATGCTAGAGATGACGATGAAGCATTTTAGTTTCCCCCAGGATCTACCCAAAACTCTCTTGTTTTGGGTTACCACACTCAGGACTTGTGATGGATCCACCCAAGCTTGTGTTTTATTGAATATTTACAGTTACTCACATCTATCTCCATCTACTTTGTTTTCAAGCTGCTTTCTCGGCAACTTTGCTTAACTGTATATGTGTGGTTCTTGTGTGGCACCCTTGTCTAAATGCTATATAATGTAAAACTTCTAGGGCCTGGATGAGAGGAAGCCATAGCTCCTTTTTGGCTTTCTCCTCTACCAAAAGACCTAATAAATTTCTTTCTAAAACTATTTCAGATTTTGGAATTTGTTTTTGCAAACAGCATGCTTTACAATTATTATCTCATTTAATCCTCACAACAACCCTGGGAGGTAGGTGCTATTATTATCCCCATTTTACAGATGGGGAAACTAAAGTAGACAGCCATTAAGTGACTTGCCCTGTCACATAACTAGGAAGTATCTGAAGGTGGATTTGAACCCAGGTTTTCCTGACTCTAGCCCAGCACTCTATCCACTGTGCTACTTAGCTTCCTTGGATATCTGTCTAACTGAAGTCCCCATCACCTCTGTATTATGCTGGGGGAAAAAATCAAATAGATTTTACTTTATAATTGATTTCATTCTGAATTACTACTGACATTTTTGTAACTGCCTAAGTCACATTTCATTGTCTCTGTGTTAAGTTTAGAAGTTCAGCTTTCCTGTAAATTATTCATTGTCTCTAAGTTAAGTTGAGAAGTTCAGTTTTTCTGCGAAATCAATGATCTATTCTTATGTCAAGGAAATCTCTTATCTTTGTCCTTCAAGGAAGTCTGGTTTGTTATTCATGTACCACTAACTAACCTTGCAGATAGAAATCAATCAGTAACAAGATGAAAGGAGGGGTTGTTGCTAGCCCTGAACACCTGATCTCCAGTCTATGATATTGTTTTCCTCATCTATGATGTTACCTTTTACTATGGATGCTCCTCTTTTTGTCTATAAAAATTATTTGTAAACCCCACCTTGGGGTCCTAGCTATTGATGAGGAAGCTAAAATCCTATTTATTGACAAATTTGTGCTTTGTTAATTAATCGATCATACTTGGAACTTTGTGCCTCAGTTTACCTTAATTTCTATTGTCATAGCTGGCAACTCCACAGGGACCAAGGGAGGGAGATGGGCCCCCAGGGCAACCTCTTGGGGAGACTTCTCTCAGAGAATCCAGTGAAATTTTCACCGAGGGGATTTCTCTATGGAGGACTGCACCTGAAATCTGACTTTCACCTCAGTCCCAATTCTTCCTAGCCAAGGTAAGGTCTCCACATGATTGGGAAAGTTTCGATTTTGCTTGTTTGTTTTAATGTAATGTACTGTTTGTGTTTTGGAGCAAATGTTTGGTAATATTTGTCAATAGACACCCCAGGAAATCCCCCTAAGGGAATTACCTACCCCTTAGAGTCAAGGCAGACTCCTGGCTCAGGCAAGGAGTGATTGAAAGGCATGTGTGATAATGCCTCTTTAGGGAAGTCCTTAATAAGGCTGGAAACAGAGGTACTCTCCACTTAAGAAGGGCTTGGGAAAGCCTGAAGAATGGGATTCTTCTTCCCAGTTGGAAAGGGAGTAACTAAAATGGAACAAAATTGGCCTAAGATATATAAGTCCCAAATCTGGCCTGAAAAAGGACTTCTACTTGTATACACCAATTTTTAAGTGTTCCTGTGTTTGTCTTGTCATATTATCTGCATTTTGTAAGTCAAACTAGCTTTTTTTTCCCTGGGGCCTTATCAGTCAAAGAAGAGAAAGTAAAAAAAAATTTCTTTAGAAAGTTTCTGTCTCTCTGTCTCTCTCTCTCCTCCTTTTTTTTATTAATTAATTTATTTTGATTTATCAACAATCACTTCCATATGCTTTTGAGTTTAAAATTTTTCTCCCACCACCCTCCCCAAGACAGTGCCCAATCTGATATAAGCTATATACATACATTCTTATTAAACATATTTTCAGATTAGTGATATTGTAAGTAAAAATTAGAACCAATAGGTCTCTCCACCTTTCTAAACTCTGGTCAAGTTAGAAGGCAGACAAGAGACACAGATTAAGAGGGAATCTTTGTTTCCAGTCTGCAGAAATTTATGACATCATAAACTAATTAGAGACTAAATTTGTGACTGAAATGTAATTTCTCTATTGCGAATTTCCAAAAATGTGGTTTGAATGTTTTTCTAGAAATGCTGAAATGTTTTAGTGAGTTTTAAGGATAATCCTCCATAGAATTTGTTTTAAGGAAAAACAAGAATAATACTGTGGAAGTTACATGGAAATAATAATTAGACCTTTATCACTCTTTCCTTGAAGAGTGATAGATTTATTGTTTTAGTGCAGGGCAAAGGGTGAATTCACAGATTAGAGAAGGAAAAAAAAAGTTTACAATCTGCAGTTCAAATTTGTCTGATACTTAAGAACTGCCTTAAAAACTCTTTCTCTGACCATGAAAAGAGAAATCAGGGAGCAACTAAAGAGTAAGTAAAATTTACTTACTCAGCAGAATGTTTTGTGTTATCACTGTTGTTTTCTTCTGAGAATGATAGAATAGAACTAATTGTTTAGGTAAACTAGATGCAAAGTCACCAACAGACATTTGGGTAAGACCACGTGTTTGTAAGCCCTTAAGAACCCTAATGACAATAGTATTGCAATTAACTGGGGTTTCGTAAAAAAAAATTGTGCTAAATTGTAAAGAAAAAATTCAGTGGAGTGAAGATGAAGTTTTATAGTCTGAGATATGATTGAGAAATGAAGACTGGAGGAACTGAGAAAGTGAGGGAGTGTCAGATAAGAATATGAAAAGAGAACAAGAAAGATCCAATTTTAAAGGGCTTTAATCAAAGTCCACTGGAGGGATATATGGAGAAAGGAAGAGAGAAAATTTAAGCAAGTAAGATTTGAAAGTAAATGAGGTTTGGAGTTTTGGAAAGATGGGTCTGAGGGAGGTTTCCATTTCTTGAGATAAGAAAGAGATGAGAAATATTATGCAGTTATTATTTATATGGAAACATAGTAACACATTTGCAACATGGAATTATTTGAAGATGTTATACTAAGATTATATCCTTGAAGGTCCATTAGAAGAGTATATTTTGGAATACTATTGTGCCATAAAAAATGATAAGCAAGCAGACTTCAGAAAAACCTGGAAAGACTTGTATGGACTGATGCTGAGTGAAATGAGCAGAACCAGGAGAATGTTGTACACAGTAACAGCCACGTTGTGTGATGACTAACTTTGATAGACTTAGTTCTTCTCAGCAATGCAAGGATCTAAGACATTGCCAAAAGTCTCATGATGGAAAGTGCTGTCCACATCTAAAGAAAGAACTATGAAGTTTGAATGCAGATCGAAACACACTATTTCCTTTTTTTTTTCTCTTCTGTTTTGCTTTGTTTCTTCTTTCTTGTGATTCCTCCTTTTGGTTCTAATTCTTCCTTACAACATGACTAGTTTGAAAATATATTTAATAGGAATGTAAATGTATAGCCTACATCAGATTGTACACCTCTTGGGGAAGGAGAGGGGAAGGGAGGGGTAGAAAAATTTTAAACTCAAAAGCTTATGGAGGTGATTGTTGAAAACAAAAAATAAATTAATTAATTAAAGAAAAAAAAAGAAGAGTATATTTTAGTTGTTATGTGAGGAACATGAAATCCTTGTAGATCCTAAAAGCAGGGGGATGTGAATGTGAGTCATTCCAGTTTAAAAAAAAAAACTACAGAGAATAGTAGATGCCTTTGAGAAAGGTGAGGTCACACACTTTAAGTATTTGAGTAGATTTAGGCTTAGAAAACAGAAATACTTGATTTGATTCTTTGAGTGATTTAAAAGGAAATCAAGAGAAAGTTATGGGGAGTTGGGAGTCTCACCATGAATCTTTGAAATTGAGCTAATTGATAATACTGGGCTCTAAATTTTTATTTTTTTTTTTTTGCATGTGGCAATTGGGGTTAAGTGACTTGCCCAGAGTCACACAGCTAGTGAGTGATATGTGCCTGAGGCTGGATTTGAACTCAGGTCCTCCTGATTCCAGGACCAGTGCTCTATCCACTGTGCCACCTAGCTGCCCCTCTAAATTTTTAAGTACTACCAACTAATGACTCTTGGAAACAATTTTTTATTGAGATTTTGAATGTTACTATTAGTGATTAAAAATCCAGATTTGATTTGGTTGAAATTTTGTTCCAAAATTAAATAGTATAATTGTGATAAATTAGAACTGAATACAAACTACATTTACTATTTGGCATTAAGATGGTCATGGCTCAGAAAAACCTGGGTCAAAATCTGGTCTCAGAGATTTGTTAGCTGTGTGACCTGGAACAAATTATCTTGCCTCTGTTTACCTCAGTTCCCTGGTCTATAAGAGGATCTCTTGGTGTTGTTGTAAGAATCAAAATAATATAATAATTGTGAAATGCTTAACATGGTGCCAGGCATTATGTAAATACTAACTATTGTTATTATTACTATTACTTCTTTAACTGAATATAATTACTCCATACTCTATAATTCTATGTTGGGTTTTAAATGTAATTAATATAAAATGCTAAAGATGAAAAATGAGTGATTTTCTATGTAAGATAATTTGGAAATGCATCCAATTGAATTAATGTCACTTGACTGGCAGTAAGTTTTGTTTCACTTTCATTATGTTTCTAATTTTTTTTGTATTGTGAATTTTGAGAAATCATTGTATAAGAAATGCTGTTAAGAGAATGATGCAATTGTATCATTGGAAAATTTAACTCCTTTTAATCTGAATACTGTGAAATTATTAATTTATTAGAGGCTGTTGTCATGATGTTAAAATTTATGAACTATTTAATTGGGTATATTTTAAAAGGGAAGAATAATAATTATTTGCTCTGTGGGAAAAGAAAAACAAGACAACCTTATAAAATCTTCTTATTTGTAAACTTGCCAGGTTCCTTGGGACTATCTCCTTAGGCAATGTCATAAAATCTTATCAGTCCTCTTAAAAAATTTGCCAAGTGTTGTGAAATTCCTAATTAATGAATTGGTTTACTGTGAAAGTGGGATCCCCTCTCTAATTATAAACATTCTTTGAGTAAAGGGGGAGAGATTACAAGTTCATTTATAGTATAGAAGTGATGTATGTATTGATTTGTGATTATGAAAATTATAAAATGATACCAAAATATTATCTATTGAAGTTATATCTTGAACCAATTTAGTTTTAACAGACTCCAGTCTTAAAGATGAATTTTTGCCTTAAGGGGGTAATATACAATACTTTAATAGATGGATGTCTGTTAGTGTGGAGATTTATATTAATTACCCAATTTTTTCTGGGTTTTTTTTTGAGTGAATGATCATATATTCATTATCTATGTGGAATTCCAGAATGTAATTATTTTCCTTATTTCTAATGATTTTTTTTTTTAGTGAGGCAATTGAGGTTAAGTGACTTGCCTAGAGTCACACAGCTAGTGAGTGTTATGTGTATAAGGCCGGATTTGAACTCAGGTCCTCCTGACTCCAGGGCCAGTACTCTATCGACTGTGCCACCTAGCTGCCCCAGTGATTGATTTTTACACCAGGATGAGTTTAAACTGGAGAACAAAAAGAGAAGAAGAGAATATTGATTCTTTTTTTTTGAAAGGCCTAGTCAACTTTTTATTGTTAACTGTTATTGCAAGAACATGAGAGAAATAATAATAATATCATTATTTATTATTTACATCATTAATTTATTATTTTATTATTATATAATAATATATTATTTATATTCTATATTATATAGTATTATTTTATATTATTAAAATTTTTATTTATTATTAATAATATAAAATAATAACTATATCTGGACTATGATTAGTGAAATTTGCTATTTGAGGTAAAAATCTCTTGGAACTGTAATTTGATAATGTTCTGAGTTTTAAATTCAGGCATAAATGTCTAAATGATCATTAAGTCAGAAATTCATCATTTGAGGGAAATGCTATAAGCTACTCAAAGGAAGTGTGATCTTGGAAATATTACAGGTGAAGGTCTGGGTCTGGGCAAAGTTAAGGGAACAGCCTTGGCATAGCTGAAGATAGGATCCTCTTGACTCAGTTTCCCCATTATGTTATTTCCTTTTTAAACAGGACTGTTTCCTATCTGATTAATCTTGAGCCTGAACAAATACCCTGTTATCTGTAAACTGTTCTCTCTATCCCTCTAGTTGTCCTTCAAGGAAGTCTGTTTTGTTATCTTTGTTATCTTTTTTTTTATTTTTGTTATCTGTTTTGTTAACTTTGCAGGTGGACATTATCAGTCAATAACAAGATGAAGGGAAGGGTGCTTGCTGACATATCCATCTCCAGACAATCATATTGTTTTCCCCATCTACGATGCTATCTCTTATTATGGATGTTCCTCCTTTTGTCTATTAAAAAAATTATCTACAAGCCCCACCTTGGTGTCTTAGCTATTAATGAAGAGGCTAAGATTCTATTTATTGGCAAATTTGTGCTTTGCTAATAAATTAATCATGCTCAGAACTTTGTGCCTCAGTTTACCTTACTTTCTATTGCAAAAGTGTTTATGTTCCAGGTTTGTGATGGGTTTCCCAAACTCCTCATCTGCTTCTATCCAGGTGATCTGTGGTATAATCTGACAGCTTGTTTGTTCCTCCATATATCTTCACCCAAACCAGACACTTGGTTCTTAGATTTCCACATACTGATGTATGTGTATATGTATGTGTATGTGTATGTATATATATATATGTGTGTGTGTGTGTGTGTGTGTGTGTATGTGTATATAAATATATATTTTTTTTCTAACCTCTATTTTAAATGCTCATCTCACATAGACTACAGACACTGCTACTTTGGCATAAAGAGAACCAAACATAATGTGAAAAGCAGTTTTGCTGGCACTTTTGAAGTGGCAATTGAAAAATATCTTGATACAAAGTGCATCTCCCTGTTGAGTCATGGCGACTATATGTATTTTGTCTACCTAGTATTGGGGTACCATTTGGCTTAACACACAGAAGATGGGGTACTCATCCTACATTCAGCCACTGGATGAGGTTCAAACCTATGGAGCATGCCTTTTCCCCTTTGTTACACTAATTGGTTCATTAAATCCCCCATCCTGCTTCCTAAAATTTTAATTATGGTAAATTAGATTATGATTCACAAGTCTAAGTGATTTTCCAAAACAAGGGAGTGAAAAAGGTAATAAATGAATAATATTAATCAGGTATAGAATAGGTAATTTATTCCTACATGCACATATGCAAGAAAGGCTATACATTGGCAAACTCACAAGTATTCATTAACAGGATGGGATTCAGTAACTTAACTTATAACTACTGGTACAATCTGCTAGGAAAGTAGTACTTAAAATGTGTCAGAATGTGAAGTAGTTTGCAAAGCTGCCAATTAAACATTTTATATTTCATATCAACCAAGTATTGTCCAAGCAACCCTTGGTACATATATGGTTGTAAAATAGAACAGGCTTGGACTAATCCTCTTTTTGATTCTCTAATGAAAAGCCTTTTCTTTCCCCCAGCCAGCTCCAACTCAGGACCTCCAGACCTTTCACGCTCACAAAGTGGTCTCCAATCCTAGACATGTTTACCCTAAGATATTTATTTGCCTAAAAGGAGGAAAAAAACAAATCAAAGGGGAAAAAGGCAGCTAGCTCAGTCTATGATCCATGTGAAGAATGATGGCCAAGTTGCCCTCACATTGAGATAGAGAGGGCCTTACCCTTCCCTACCCCCTCACTGGAGTCACATGGTGCCACCCAAAGCGTTTCAGCTAACAAGACCCCAGCCAGGAGCTGTGTCTTCTTTTAAAGAGTCCACTGGAAAGTGATGATCTCTGAGAAACCTGGGAAGACATGAAATGATGCAAAGGATAGTGAAAGGAACCAGCAGAAAAAATACATATAACAATAACATTTTAAAGACAACTCTGAAAGACTTAAGAACTCTGATCAATATAACAACCAAGAAGATTCCTGAGGAATGATGATAAAGCATGTTATTTACTTCCTGTCAGAAAGGTGATGGATTCAGGGTGCAGGAGACATATATTTTTTAGATGTGGCCAATGTGGGAATTTGTTTTGCTTGGTTATGCATATTTGTTACAAAGTTTTTGTTTTTGTTTTTCAATGGGGAAGAAAGAGAAAGAGAAAATTTATTTTTATTAAAAAATATAAAATTTTTAAAGGGTCAATTGAGTCATCAACTCCTCTCACTCATCATCCAATAAGAGGACTCTTCATCATCTCAGAGTATAGTCCCTTTAACAGTGAATCATACCTGATTGGAAGCCATCTCCAAAGTTCTATAGTGAGCTGAAACAAGGAAGGACATCTCTAAATACTTGTTAAATCTGTGATCTGGGAAGATCTGTAAGATCTGTCATTTACAGAAATGACAGAAAGAGAGAAGGTGAGGATGGGATTATTTCTTGTGAGAACTGTCTCAAGTGTTATTTTATGAGGAAATTGTAAAAAATGATTTATAGAAAGAATTCTATGAAGAGTTCATGAGGAATTGGCAAGTATAGTTTGTTTCTGAAAGACTGTTTCTTATTATTACCAAAGAGAGAACAAAGAAAAAGGACCTATCTAGATGATTTTCTAAGAGACTGAATTTAGCTTTGAGGAGAAATATGAAGATTCATTAGAAACTTTAATCAGCATCTGAAATAAACTAAATGGTATGCAAGTATTTCCAAGCAGATAAAGAGGAATCATCTACAGTAATATCAAGGGTTTGAGGTGATTTTGATTGTAAACTTTCCCAAAGTCAAAATGTTATAATTATATATGGCTTTTTAATTATTATAGAATTCTTAATTAATAAATTTTATGTCCTCAATTATTTTAATATTTAAAAGTAATTACTAATTCAAAAGGAGATTTCTTAAGCTCATAAGATAACAAATACTTAATGGATTTAGGTGAGGGCTAAAACTAATTAAGCTATGAGAAAGAGATTGCAAGTATATTAGTGATAAATAAATTATTCCAACATAGCCCCAGATGATTCTAAATCTCAGGAAGATAAATAAGAAATAAATAATGAAGTATGAGTAAATAAGAAAAATGAGCCAAGTAGCAGGCTAAGGGAAATGTGGTCAGACCCCTTATCTTAATATATGTGAACCACCTTTTTCATACCTGCTACATCTTCTTAAAATGCAATACTATCCAGTCTGGCCAAAACAAAAGTATAGATCATACCATATACCAAGACAAGCTCCAAATGGGCACATGAATTAGACATTAAGGGTCACATGATAAACAAATTAGAGAAACATGGAACTAAGTGCCTGTCAGACCAATGGATAGGAGAAGAGTTCATGACCAAACAAGAGGGGGGTGGGGTTCACAGGAGGTAAGATGGACAAATGCTATTACAATTTTTTAAAAAAAAAGTTTTTGCACAAGCAAAATTAATGCAGCTGAAATTAGAAGAGAATTAGGAGTTGGGAAAAAAATCTTTTCAGCAAGCTTCTATGACAAAAGTCTCATTTCTAAAATATAGAGAGAGCTAAGTCAATGTTATAAGAATAAGAGCCATTCTCCAAATAACAAATGATCAAAGGATATGAATAGGCAGTTTTCTGGGGAAAAAATCCAAGCTATCAATAGCCATATTTTTAAAATGCTCTAAATCACTAATAATTTGAGAAATGCAATAAATCAACTCTAAGGAACCACTTCACCCCCATCAGATTGGACCAGATTAGTTAACCATATTGAGGATTAAGAAAATGATGAAAAAAAAGAAGATAAGGAGAACAGGAGAACTAACATAACTGTTACACAAATCATCAGCCTTTCCCCAGGGCAGGGTACCTCTAAGATGGCAGAACAAATGGTCATCTTTGTTCACATCCTGCCAAGTCAGAGTAATCAGATCACTGTAAGGATCCACTGTGCAAAAAAACCAAGTGTTCTGTAACCATCTGAAGCATGTAGTGATCAGGGGACGTCATGAGTTGCTGCTTCCTTTTAAAGTCTTTCCACGAATGTCTGAGTTATTCCCTCTCCTGCTATATTGAGGAAACAGAAGGATTTGTGAGTGGCTAACAGAACTGCCTACCTTCTATTCTTGTAGATTTTTAGTAGGCACAGGAAGTTGGGCTAGATTAAACTTCAGTTTGGTGATAAATGAGAACATATTGAAGTCAAAATAAAAGTGAGGGTCATGTATTACTTGATGGTTCTCGATATTACCATGCTTTTTCCCTAATGAAATTAATAGAATTGCTTTATTACAATATGAGGTTTAAGTAATTTTCATTGGCTGGATCTAAATAGAAAGCATTGTCAGTGGGTGGGGGTTGAGTCAAGAATATGAGTACAAATCCTGAATCAACTCCCAGGTAGAAGAGAAAAAGGCAATACTGTGAAGATTGTACCACACATTCACAACTTGTTTCATTAGTTACCTGAAAGGTAGTATTAATAGGTTATCACAGGTCATTTTATCAGATGAGACCCTTTTTGCCTCAGACAACAAGGCCCTAAGGGAAAGGTACATAGGAGCTAAGAGTTTGTATAAAGGAAAGGGATCTAAGAAAGTTCTAGAACATGGAATACTAAGGGGGAAAGGCAGCCCCAGGTGGAGACTATTCTCTGGCTATCCCTGGACATCCAGAAAGTTTTGCTATAGTCATTTCAGTCATGTCTGACTCTTTACAAACACATTTGGGGTTTTCTTGGCAAAGATACTGGAGAAGTTTGCCATTTCCTTCTCTAGCTCATTTTACAGATGAGGAAACTGAGGCAAACAGGGTTAAGCAACTTGCCCAAGGTCATCAGCTAGTGTCTGAGGTCAGATTTGAACTCAGGAAGATGAGCCTTCCTGACTCCAGGCCTGGCGTTTCATCCACTGTGCCACCTAGCTGCCCTCCAGAAGGTAGCATAGAGTTACTGATTTCTCAGAGTTAGGATGAGCAGAAGAGTGCCAAAATCAAGAAGTGGGGGAGCAAATTCCTCTTTCTTTAAATGTGGCTTAAAGCTGTCCCTCCTTAGATCAATGGTATAATTTGGTACAGTGGAAAGAGTATAACACTTGTTGGAGTCATAGCTAGGTATATTCCCACAGGCAAATTCTTTCACTTTTCTGAGCTTTAGTTTCTTCATCTGTGAAATAAAGATGCTAGTATTTGCACTACAGACTTCAAAAGACAGATGTGAAATGACCATTTTATAAACCATAAGGTACTGTTCCATAATAGCCATTTTTAAAAAAAAGCAAGAAAAAATAAAGTGAAAAAATACTTCTGTCAGTACTCAGAGTTTATCAGTTCTCTCCCTAGAGGTGAATAGAATTTTTCATCATGTTTAGTCATTGCAGTTGTATCTGATTTTTCATTACCCCTTTTGGGGGGTTTCTTGGCAGAGATAGTGGAGTGGTTTGCCTTTTCCTCCTCCGGCTTATTTTACAAATGAGGAAATTGAGGTAAACAGGGTTAAGTGACTTGCCCAGGATCACAGAGCTAGTAAGTGTCTAAGGCTGGATTTGAACTCAGGTTTTCCTGACTCCAGGCCTAGTGTTCTATCCACTCCACCACTTATTTATCATGAGTTCCTTGGAGTTGTCATGACTCATTTTATTGAACAAAGTAGCTAAGTATTTCACAGTTGATTATTGTTACATATTACTGTTACTGAGTATGGTATTCTCCTGGTTCTCCTCATTTTGTTTGCATCAGTTCATATAAATCTTCCCAGGCTTTTCTGAGACCATTTCCTTCATCATTTTTATAGCATAATAGTATTCCATCACAATCATATACCATAAGGGGCTGCCCATCAATTGGGGAATGGCTGAATAAGTTGTGGCATATGATTATGATGGAATACAGTAAGAAATGATGAGAAGGAGGCTCTCAAAAAAACTTGGAAAGACTTACATGAACTGATGCAAAATGAAATGAGTAGAACCAGGAGAACATTGTACACAGTAAAAGCAGTATTGTAAAATGATCAACTGTGAATGACTTAGCTATTCTCGGCAATTTAATGATTCAAGACAACTCTGAATGACTTATGATGAAAAATGCTATCCATCCCCAGAGAAGGAACTGATGGAGTCTGAATATAGATTGAAGCATACTCTTTTTTTTTTACTTTCTTTATATTTCTTGTGAGTTTTTTTGGTCTATGTTTTCTTTTACAACATTACTAATATGTAAATGTTTTGCATGACTACACATGTATAACCTATATCAAATTGCTTGCCTTCTCAATCAGGGGGGTAGGAAGGGAGGCAGAGAATTTGGAACTTGAACTTTTAAACATGAATGTTAAAAATTGTTTTACATGTAACTGAGGGAAAATAAAATACTAAATAATTTTTTAAAATAATATACCACAACTTGTCCAGCCATTACCCAAATAGTGGGCATCTTCTTAATTTCCATTTCTTTGCTACCATAAAAAAGAGCTACTGTAAGTAGTTTTGTATATATGGGTCCTTTTCCTTTTTCTTTTATCTCTTTAATCTCTTAGAACTAGTAACAGTATTGATGGGTCAAAGGGTATGCATAACCTTCCAGAATGGTTAGACCAGTTTACAACTCCACCAACTGTGTATTAGTGTACCCATTTTTCTACATCTACTCCAGCATTTTTTAAAAAAATATTCATTGTTATGTGGGATGGGGAGAAGAATGGATAACAGATAAAATTTAGGTGGTATGAAAGCAAAAAGATATGAATAAAATTTATGTCAAAAACAAAGAAAGAAAATAAATGATGCAAAATTACAAAGAACAACTTGGCCCCAGAGAAGAGATATGAGAAGACCCCTCTCCATACAACTTTGCAGAGGTTGTAGAGGGGTCCATTTGTGTGGAACACTGTATATATAGTCAGATTTTAAGAAATGTATTCATTGTTTTTTCTTGGTTTTTTCTCTTCTTCCTTTTTGTATTTTCAAAAAAATTTTTTAGTGGTGGTTCTCTGGAAAAGAGGATAGGAGGTGATTGGGATGGGGGTTGGAGAATGTAGGCAATGTAAAAATAATAGGCATCAATAACCTTTATTTCAAAAAAAAGACAACATCAGGCTTGGTTTTTTTGGGCTCTGACACTCCTGTGTGGCAAGTAGCACATTGTTTCTAGAATCCCTTGAGGGAGGGTGTACTGCATTCTTTCCCCCCACCCCCACTGTCACTATTTGGTGGAGCATGACCTCAACCAAATGAGATTACACCAGGCCAAAGGCTGCTTTTGGTACTTTCTGTTTCCTTTCTTGAGCAACCGAGGAAACATGGTTCTTTAAGTAGACACATACAGGCCTGGAGTCAACCTTGCATGTTCAAGAAGTCCAGAGGTTCTGTGTCCAATGAGTGGAGTATTAGGTTGTTGTAGCAGTAGAAGAAGGCTGGCATCAGGGAAAATTTATGTGTCAGACAAGATGACCACTGACAGGAGAACTGGCCCAAATCTGACCATTTTATCAACAGATGTGTACCAGGAGCTATTGGACGATGCACAGCTAGAGTGAGTGAAATGTAAAGGGCCTAGTTAGTAGTGCTGTAAATTGCTTTATATTCTGATGAAGTTTAAGTATCAGCCTCCCAGCAAATTTTAACAAGTAGTTATAAGTTAAGTTACTGAATCCTGTTTTTGTCTTCTTGATAATGTGTACAAGTATTTTATATTCCATATTTCTTTTGTATGTAGGAATAAATAATCCATCTCATGCTCGATTCTTTGCACTGACCATCTTTTTAATCTCCCCTTTTATGGTAAACTCCTGGGATAAGCTAGAATCAAAGCTATAAGTAAATTTATCCCTAGGATCACAGGTTATGGGTTTGAAAAGATGAAAATCATGACAATAAGGCTTCCAGCTATTGGAGGACAGGCTCCCAAAGGGGACCAAACCTGATCCAGACTAGATGTCTGGCTATAGAATAGGGTATGACTTAGTCAGACACTGTGGGTCCCTCAGCACTTCCCTCAAAGACATATATACATTTACATATATCTGTGTGTGTGCATGCATGCATGTGTATATGTACATATATACACATGTGTATACAGAGATATACACATACATGTGTGTTTATGTGCATATATACTCCTATGTGTGCATGTATATATATATGTATATATATATATGCCAATTAATGGATGCTAGAAGGAGAAAGAAGAGATTTAAGGGATGAGAAAAGAAGCAGGGAAAACTAGAGGGAAAAGAAGAGAAAGAGGTGGAGGGAGGAAATGACCAACAGTCAAAAAAAAGGGAAAGGAAGTGATAGGATCACAGAGACAGAGAGAGGATGTCAGACAGACAGAGACTCCATAGGTCTTAAGGTATCAGATGAGTCACCTTTTTGTTGATTGTCTAGACTTAAGAAGGTAATGTTATTAATGTGGATGAAACGTAAAAAAGGCATGCTTTTTTTGAGAGTCAGTTGTTAAACATTTACCAGCACACACCTGCCTCGTTCAGTTACCCTGAAAATCAATACACTGACACACTGTTGGTGGAATTGTGAACTAATCCAACCACTCTTGAGAATAATTTGGAACTATGCCCAAAAGGCTATGGGTGTCAGAGTATTCTCACCTATTACAGATTGCCCTCTGAAATGGTGACCAGCTGCTTTACTTACTGTTCATAGTTCTTCAACCCCTCTAAGCAACTACCTCAGAGATCTCCTGCCAAATGAGCTACTGGAAAAGCCTCTAACAAGTAGAAATTATTCTCAGAGACACAAAAACAGTGATCAAAGAAATATCCTCACTACCATTATGCCCAAATTACAAGAAATCGAGCTAATGGCTGGATCTGACCTTGAGACTGGCCTGCTGCCCCAGTCTTAAAGCTAGATGAGAATTGCATATCTTTGCTGGTGACTGAACAGAGAATTCTGGACTCAAGGTCATCTAGGTTCTGGCAAAGCCTCTGCTGAACCTTCTCTAACAGGGTAACGTCAACTCCTCCTCAATTGTTCAGACATTGTTTTCAGACCCTTTTTGGAGGCTCTGAATAATAAGCAAGCTAAGCAGTAGAGAAGATGAAAAGAACAAATGTTGAAGCGCAGCTGGGCCAGGACGCAAAAAGCCATCATTGGTGAGTGAAGAGGGGCAGGAGGAGTCCATTAGCTGTAACATACACAATAGTCAATGGAATAATTGGGGGAGAGCGAGAGACATTTACTGGAACACATGACTAAGGACACTGAGGAGAAGCTTCTGTTCAATGAGTCATCAGGTCAGGCAGATCAAATTTCTCCCCAATTAATAAGCCTGTGGATTTGAACTTCTACTTGACATAGAGTCTACACACAATGATTCAAAGGCTGATGTAAGCATGACGTCATTTCTGGGCTTCAGTTTTTAGGCCTTGAGACTTGGTCCTATGGAAACCAAGTTAGAGCCATGCCAAGGAGGTCTGTTGATGAGTCTGATCCAATCTGATTTCCTGACCTATGATATTCACTTAGTTTTGAAGAGATACCTTCCTGGTCAGGACAGCAGACTTGGAAAGCAGCATCCAAAATAGGATTTCCTTGACAGGGTCCAAGGGAGGTAACAGAGTGACTTGTCAGAAGAGAACACAGTTCAAGTAGAGTCAGAGTCCCCAGAAAGTTGGGGTGGGGGAAAGCATCCAGAAGAAGGTACATTATATGCTGGACCCAGCCTGAACAACATTGCTAAGTTGAATATACAGACAACTGGGGGTAATGGAGAGAACCCTAGTTCTGGTACAAGAAGATTTGGGTTCAAATCTGGGTCTGCCACTTTTTGACTGTACTTTGTGGTGAATTACTTCAAAAATAGAGCATTTATTAAACACTTACTATATTCTAACTACTAGGCAAAATGCTGAGAATATAAAAACAAGGGGATATTTCCCCTCAATGAGTTTATTTTCTCAACTGTTGTTCAGTCGTGTCTGACTATTTGTGACCCCAATTTTGGTCTTGTTTTTTTTTGGCAAAGAGACTGAAGTGGTTTGCCATCTCCTTCTCCAGCTCACTTTACAGATAAAGAAACTGAGGCAAACAGGGTTAGATGACTTGCCCAGGGTCACACAGCTAATAAGTGTCAGAGGCTGGATTTGAACTCAGGTCTTCCTGACTCTAGGCCTGACATTGCATCCACTGAGTCACCCACCTGCCCTTATTTTCTAATAGGAGAAGATAAAACATGAAGAGAAACTTGAAAGCAGGGAAGGGAGAGGGGAGGGGGAAAGGTTGTGATGATAAATGTTTAACAATTGACTCTTAAAGGCGTGCATTATTTTTATGTTTCATCTGCATTATCAACATCACTTTAAGTCTAGACAATCAACAAAATAATAAATGAAGTCCTGGTTTATAGCTGACATTTGAGATGTAAATGCTCATAATGAAAATTTAAAACAATTGACTCTCTCGAACCATTTCAAGTTGGTGTCTGCACACCCCTGACAAAGAGTTAGGAAACTGGTGTGGAGGTGAAACAGGCTGGAGTGGTGGTGAGGCAGGCTACAACGTGAGCCCTAAATGGAGATCTCTCAGGGTGGCTTGGGTTTCTCATGATATGGTGGTTCTAGGCGGAGACTCATCAACTATTGAGTTGGCCTTGTTGTCCCTGGGGTAGCTAGGTGGTACAGCGGATAGAGCACTGAACTGGGAATCAGGAAGACTCATTTTCATGAGTTCAAATCTTGCCCCAGACACTTACTAGCTGTAGGACCCTGAGCAAGTCACTTAATCCTGTTTGCTTCAGTTCTTCATCTGTCCAATGAACTGGACCATTATCTCTGCCAAGAAAACCCCAAATGGGGTCACAAGAGTCACACACGAGTTGTCCCCAGAAGGCCAAGCAGTTCATGCCTCAGTTCCTCATCAATAAAATTACTATCTACTATCTGTTGATGGTACAATCTCTTTCACAAGGCTGTAGTGAAGATCAAATGTGATAATGTATGGAAAGTACTATACAGCCATCACTGGTGTAGTGAGGTGACAGAGGAATGAGTCAGGGCACTGGATAGGATAATTTTTCAAGACCAAAATTAAGATGATGTAACCAAGGCTCTCCCTTTATATAGACTAGGTTCAATCTCAGAGCTTCTCAGAAGTTGTTCTTTTTACTTACATGAACTGATGCTGAGGAAAGTGAACAGAACCAGGAGAACATTGTACACAGTAACAGCAACATTATGTGATGATCGGCTATGATAGACTTTGCTCTTCTCAGTAGTACGATGGTCTAAGACAATTCCAAAAGACTCATGATGGAAAATGCTAACCATATCCAGAGAAAGAACTATGGAGTCTGAATGTAGATAGAAGCATGCTGTTTTCTTTTTTTGTTCGTTTTTTGTTTTTTCTTTCTTGTGGTTTTTTCCTTTTGTTCTGAGTCTTCTTTCACAACGTGACTAATGTGGAAGTATGTTTAACATGATTGTATATGTATAATCTATATCAGATTGCTTGTTATCCTGGGAAGGGGGAAAGATAGGGGAAGGAGGGAGAAAAATATGGAGCTCAAAATCATATAAAAGTGAATGTTGAAAACTATCTTTACACGTAATTGGAAAAAATGAAATACTGTTAAGTGGGGGAGTGCCCTTTTGGTTTTTTTTTAGGCAATTGGAGTTAAGTGACTTGCCCAGGGTCACACAGCTAGTGAGTGTCAAGTGTTTGGTCTGAGACCAGATTTGAACTCAGGTCCTCCTGACTTCAGGGCCAGTGCTCTCTCCACTGCGCCACCGAGCTGCCCTAGGAGTACTCTTTTTGACGTGTGCCCACAACCAGTTCTGTTGCTCTTCCCATATAACCATTCCAGGAACTTCTCTCTCCCATTAGAGGGCTCCTCTTCCAATAATTGCTTTGTCACTCTGCTCTCCTCAGTTGCCATCTCTGGAGCCAAAAGTTTCCCTGCTGGGGGCTGGGTGGACGAGCAGGCTTCCTTCCCATCCCCCAACCTTAACTCTCCTCGATTTCTAGACACTCTCCCCACAGTATTTCTCAGATCTGGCTGTCCCTTTTAAAGACCAAGGCCAAAGGCTCAGATGCATATTAGTCACAACTCCATCAGTCATTGTCAACAGGCCAATTGGACCTAGGGCAAGGATATTTTACTCTTTATCAAGGAGAGATCCTAAAGTTCCCAGACAGGGAGCCCATGGGGAGGCTTACATCCTGTACAAGGAGGCATTCTCAACAAGGACCTCTTTTAATTCCATTTAAAGTTACTGTAAACATTATAAAATATTTAGGAGTCTACCTGCCAAAACAAACTCAGGAATTATATGAACACAATTATAAAATACTTTTCACACAAATAAATTCAGATCTAAATAATTGTAAAAATATCAGTTGCTCATGGGTAGGCCAAGCTAATATAATAAAAATGACAATTCTACCTAAATGAATTTATTTATTCAGTGCCACACCAATCAAACTACCAAAAAATTATTTTATAGAGCTAGAAAAAACAATAACAAAATTCATCTGGATGAACAAAAGGTCCAGAATATCAAGGGAACTAATGAAAAGAAATGCAAGGGAAGGTGGCCTAGCTGTACCAGATCTTAAATTGTATTATAAAGCAGCAATCATCAAAACTACTTGGTACTGGCTAAGAAATAGAGTGGTGGATCAGTGGAATAGGTTAGGTATGCAAGACACAACAATCAATAACTATAGTAATCTACTATTTGATAAATCCAAAGACTCCAGCTTCTGGGATAGAAACTCTCTATTTAATAAAAACTGCTGGGAAAACTGGAAAATAGTACAGCAGAAGCTAGGCATAGGCCAGCATCTTACTCCTTATATGAAGATAAAGTCAAAATGGGTACATGATTTAGATATAAAAATTGATACCATAAGCAAACTACGATAGCAAAGAATAGTTTACCTCTCAGATCTATGGAGAAGGGAAGAATTTGTGACCGAATAAGAGATAGAGATTTGCATTATGAAATGCAAAATGGATATTTTTGATTACATTAAATTGAAAAGTTTTTCCACAAAACCAATGTAACCAAGATTAGAAGGGAAACAGAAAGCTTGAAAATAATTTTTATAGCCATTGTTTCTGATAAAGGCCTTATTTCTAAAATATATAGAGAACTGAGTCAAATGTATAAGAATACAAGTCATTCCCCAATTGATAAATGGTCAAAGGATATGAACAGGCAGTTTTCAGAGGAAGAAATTAAAGTTATCTATAGACATATGAAAAAAAATGCTCTAAATCACTATTGATTAGAGAAATGCAAATCAAAATGACTCTGAGGTACCACATCACATCTATCAGATTGGCCAACATGACAAAATAGGAAATTGATAAATGTTGGAGAAGATGTGGGAAAATTGGAACACTAATTCATTGTTGGTGGAGTTGTGAGCTGATCCAGCCATTCTGGAGAGCAGTTTGGAACTATGCCCAAAGGATTATAAAAATGTGCATATCCTTTGACTCAGTAATACCACTTCTAGGTCTGTGTCTCAAAGAGATCATAAAAACAGGAAAAGGACCCATAGGTACAAAAATATTTATACTAGCTCTTTTTGTGGTGGCAAAGAATTAGAAATTGAGCTGCCCATCAATTGGGGAATGGCTGAACAAGTTGTGGTACATGATTGGGATGGTATATTATTATGCTATAAGAAATGATGAGCAGGTGGACTTCAGAAAAACCTGGAAAGACTTATATGAACTGATGCTGAGTGAAATGAGCAGAACCAGGAGAATATTGTACACAGTAACAGCCATATCGCATAATGACTGACTGTGATAGACTTAGCCCTTCTCAGCAATGCAAGGATCTAAGCCAACTCCAAAAGACTCATGATGGAAAATGCTCTCCACATCCAGAGAAAGAACTCTGGAGCCTGAATGCAGAATGAAGCATACTGTTTGCTCTCCTTTTCTTTTGTTGTTTTGTTTTGTTTCTTCTTTCTCATGGTTCCTCCCATTAGTTCTAATTCTTTACATTATGACTAATGTAAAAATATGCTTAATATGAATGTGTAAGTAGAGCCTGTATCAGATCACACACTGTGTTGGGGAGGGGGGAAGAGAGGGAGGGGGAGAAAATTTAAAACTCAAAACCCTATGGAAGTGAATGTTGAAAACTAAAAATAAATTAATTAATTATTAAAACAAACAAACAAACACACCACCAAGGACCTCTCTTTCAGCTTTGTCACCCTTGGCCAGGCGTCTTGTTTTCATTAATCGCCCCAGATCTGGGATGTCAAGGCCAATGAGGGGCAGCTGATAAGGAGGCTAATTCATTTAACATCCCTGGACAATTCCCTGGTGCCCTTAGGACCAGAAGGCCTGAAACACCATCTTACTAGAAATAGTCCCCTGAATGTAGGACTATTCTGCCACCTGGTGGATTTGAAGGGTAGCGAACCCAAGCAATTTTCACTTTCTAGCAAAGGGAATGATCATAAGATTATAAAAGAAGTCTGGGTAATAGAGGGGATTTTAGAGCTGGAAGAAATCTTAGAGGGCATCTCACCCAACCCCTTCATTTTACACAAGAGGACAGTGATACCCTGAGAGGTGAAGAGACTTGCCCGCCATCACAAAGTCCTTCTAATTTCAAATTCAGAGCTCTGCCCACTGCACTACATAGCTTCCCCTTGCTTGCTCCCACAATCAGTGGGAGTTTCTTTTCTGTCAGGTTTCGTCTTCTAATCTGCTGTGTTTTGCCCCAAGAGTATGACCAAGCTAGTTCAGATTGTCTCTCTGTGCCAGTAGCAGAAAAATGCCCCCAAAGAGGGCCCAACCTTGAACCTGACTTATTTTTCCAGGTTATTGATAGTCTGGACAAATCCAAATTCTGTTTCTATAACAACTTTCTGTGTGACCTTGGGCAAGTCAATTCTCTGGGCCTCGGTTTCTTTATCGTAAAATGAGTGGATTAGACCAGCTGACCTTTAAAGATCCTTTCAAGATCAAAACCAATGATCTCATTCTAAAAGGAATATATTTTGTCAGAGCCTATGTTCTGATCTGGGGCTCAGAAAAAAAATATGGTTGCCTCAGCAATGGGGCACCAGCCTTTGCTCAGCTCTTGAGAGTTGGCACATAGGGGCAGCTAGGTGGCACAGTGGATAGGGCACTGGCCCTGAAGTCAGGAGGACCTGAGTTCAAATCCAGTCTCAGACCAAACACTTGACACTTACTAGCTGTGTGACTCTGGGCAAGTCACTTAACCCCAATTGCTTCACCAAACTAAGAAAGATCAGCAAAGGCTTTTCTGTAGGAATTGGCTCTTTCCCCAGCTGTGCTTTGAAGGAAAAGATTCTGAGACCTAGGGATAGGTGAATGGAGTGAATTCCTCACATAAAGGGCCACCTTTGCAAAGATATGGAGGTAGGAGACAGAGTGCCCTAGCAGGCTGGAACATGGGAAGGGTGTGAAGGTAATATGAAATGGCAGTGGAAAGGTGGATGGAAGCGGGATTGGGGTGGGCTTTGCACACCGGGCTGACTTTGTATCTTATTCTAGAGATACAGTGGAAAGAGAACTGAATAGAGTTGGGTTCGGTTCCTGGCTCTGCCACTAAGTATTTGTGCAGCCTGGGACTAGTCACGTCCCCTCTCTGTGTGTCTTAATGTTCTTATCTGTATATAAAATAAACGTGCCTATATACGTGAATCCCATGCTCTGCTTCACGTGCCTCCTGGCGATGGGGAATGCGGGGTGTGGCTGGCGCACCTTCATGGAGTGCCATATCTGTATGAGCCACCAGGTGGCGTCCGAGCTCAAACTGGCCCAGCTAGCTTCCACTGAGCATGTGCCGCCAGCCTGTAGCCCCAAGCTGAGTATGAAGGGCCACCCTGTAGTTGCCTTTGCGAGATTCTTAGCGAGTCTAGGGGTATAAATTAATCCCCTCAGAAATCATGCCTAGCTTGGCACATTAGCCTCATCCCACAGGATCCTAATCTCCCAATTCTGCATGCCTCCAAAAGGACTAAAGCACATTTGCTGAAATGAAATCAGAAATGAAACATACAGTGTTTTTAAACGTGATATGGCTTGAGGGAGCCACCGCCATTTATGTTTGAGTCTGAACTTCCCTCTCTCCCCTCCCAAAGACCTCTCGATATCAGAATCACACGAGAAGGAGAAAGCATCTCTCAGCACCACGGGCTCTCCCACTGATGTTTGCCCTGTGCCTCCATAGGCTTGTTCAGTGTGCTAGCTGTCTCCTCTAGGTATCTCATCTTTTCCTGATGGACTGGAGCGGGGTGGGGGTGGGCACTGAAGCAAAACAGCAATCACCCATCCACTGCTGGCTCAAATCTTGGAAACAACACAGCCAGAAAGGGAGAAATGCTGAACGCTGCCTGTCCCTTATAAAATTCTCATCAGGGCTCAGACTTCTTTTTAGCTGGGTCCTTTACATTGGCAAAAGCTATCCACCGCCCTCCATCCAGGGCCCTCCCGCCCAACTCACACCTCCTTCTATTTGGCTCCTAATAGAAAATACATTTTGGGTTGGCGGGGGGTTAAGGAACACTACACTCAGGACTCTCAAGAGGGGTTGTCACCATTGGTGCTACATCAAAATGAATGAAATGGACTACATTACCCAGAAACTCCCTTCCAGCTCTTAAGAGTTACATTATTTGAGGTAAAGATTATGTTTCAAAGTTGCAATGGTAAAAAAAAAATGTTTTTAATGTTAATTGTTTTAAAGTGTTTTAAAAGATTATATGAATAGAGGGAATTGTGGCTCCTTGACAGAAGATCATGTCATAGAATCATTAACTCAAAAGAGATCTTGGAAAAAAATCAAGTCCAACCCCTCCCCCCCTTATTTTATAGGGAAGGAAATTAAGACTCAAACAAGGAAATCAGTTTTTCCAAGACTGCATGACTGGTTAGTGGTCCATCCATTTCGCTGTTCCCTGTGAATACTAAATGAACCCAATAGATTTCATTTCACAAACACTGGAATGAAAATCATTGAATTGGTTGGCATTCAGACTGGGAAACATCCAGCATGGCCAACGTGGGGCTTGAAATACAATAATAGTTCCCATTTCACTCCGCCAGTAGATACCAGGGAGGAGCTCCACAGCGTAACAGTAGGCAAATCACTTAACTTCTCTTTGCCTCAGTTTCCCTCTCTGTAAAATGGGGATGATAATCATAGCACCTACCTCCTAGGGTTGTTGTAAAAGATTAAGTGAGACAACATAGATGAAGTGTTTTGTAAACATTTTCTTGCCGTTCAGTCATGTCTGACTCTTTGTGATCCATTTTGGGAATTTTCTTGGCAAAGATACTGGAGTGGTTTGCCATTTCCTTCTCCAACTCATTTGACAAATGAGGAAACTGAGGCAAACAGGGCTAAATTAATTCCCTAGAGTCACACAGCTAGTAAGTGTCTGAGGCCAAATTTGAATTCAGAAAGATGAGTCTTCCCGACTCCTGGCTTGGCACTCTATCCACCATGCCACCATTTAAGTGCTGATATATCACACTCCTCCCTGGGCCTCAGTTTTCTATCCTTCATAATGACAAGGTTGAACTTAATGACCTCTAGATTCCCTTCTAGTTCTTATGGTATATAGTTTTAAATAGTGAATGAAATAATGGAAATAGTTTATGTTCTCAAAATGGCAGAGTTGAGATGTTGCAGGAATTGTCTTTGGGTATAGACTTTGCAACCATTTACTTGAATAGCAATAGAGATAACGTTTTTCTACAAAATGGAGAAAAGTCATAGGAAGTCATTTGACGTACATAGTTTCAATTCATTTTCTTTATTTAAAAAAATTGTACATCTTTTTCCTTTTTTGGGGTATGATTCAGCAAGCACAGTAAGAGGGAATAACCAGAAATATTGCTTATTGTTCATCCTGCCTTAAGTCTTCTCTACTTCAGATCATCCTCCACTCAGCTGCCAAATGCACCTTCCTATTGAAGGGATGACCATCAATTGGGGAATGGCTGAACAAGTTGTGGTATATGAATGTAATGGAATACTACTGTGCTACAAGAAATGATGAGCAGGCGGACTTCAGAAAAACCGGAAAGACTTGTGTAGACTGATGCTGAGTGAAGTGAGCAGAACCAGGAGCACATTGTACACAGTAACAGCAACACTGTGCGATAACTGACTTTGATAGACAGCTCTTCTCAGCAATTTTATGATCTAAGACAATTCCAAAAGACTCGTGATGAAAAATGTTATCCACATCCAGAGAAAGAACAATGGAGTCTGAATGAAGATCAAAGCATACTACTTTCTCACTTTTTTTTGTTTTCTCCTTCTATATATGATTGTACATATATAGCCTATATCAGATTGCTTGCCATCTTGGGAAGGGGGATGGGAGGGACAAAAAAATTTGGAACTCAAAATCTTATAAAAGTGAATGCTAAAAACTATCTTTACATGCAATTAGAAAAAAATAAAATACTTCTAAGTGGAAAACAAAACAAAACAAAACAAATGGACCTTCCTCAAGTGGTTTGCCATTTGCTTCTCTGGTTCATATGACAGATGAGGAAACTGAGGTAAACACAGTTAAGTGACTCGCTCAAGGTCACACAGCTAATAAGTGTCTGAGGCCAGATTTGAACTCGGAAAGATAAGTTTTCCTGCCTCTAGGCCTAACACTCCATCCACTGCACCACCTAGCTGCCCAATGTAGATGCTAGCTATTATTATTAATTACAGTTTGAGCTCCAGCTATATTTATTCCCCTGAGCATCAATCTTTTACCATCATTGCATTACTTACTTCATGTAAGTACTTAGTTAGTGTGCATATCCATTGTTCCCAAGGAACTAACTACTCCCCATTAACATTGATTCACCTAACACTGTGCTTTAACAGATTCACATAAATAGTATTGGGCAAGAGATGCCTGTATTTCATCCATTGGGAGATTCAAGTTATTCTTGGAAATTCCAGGGACCCTGACAGACAGTATAGTGTAATGGAAAGACTGCTAGGCTTAGAGCCAAGAGCCTCCTGTGTTTGAATGCCAGCTCTGACACTTGTTAGCAGTATGACCATAGACAAATCAACAAGTCAACAAGCATTTGTTAAATGTTTACTATGTGCCAGGCACCTTGTTAAGTAGTGGGGATTCAAGTATGAGCAGAAAGAAAGACAGCTCCTGCTCTCTTACTTTCAAGAAGCTTACTTTCTAATGTGGGAAGACAACAGAGAAAAGGAAGCTGAAAAGCAGGAGAGGGAGAAGGAGGGCAGAGGAAGTGGACACAGGGATGGAGGGTACTTCCAATGTGAGAAGTCTAGGAGGAGAGTGAATTGCCAGAGTGATGAGGTTTCTGTGCTACTCATGATAAAGAAAGTCCAGAGAGACAGGGATAAAGCCTGGCAAGGAACACTGCCTCCAGGAACAAATACAAAATGTGTTTGGCATTGAAAGCCCTACATAACCTAGCCCCTGCCTATTTTTCCATTTACACCTCCCTCCCTACCGTGTACTCTTGGATCCAAAGACACAGACCTCCTTGCTGTTCAATGAACAAGACACCCCATCTCTGGGCAGTGCAAGTGTTCCCTCTGGCTGTCCCCCATGCCTACAGTGCTCTTCCTCCTCCACTCACACTACTGACCCCAACTCCTCATCCCCACCCCTGCTTCCTTTATGTCCCAACCAACTCCTCTTAATTCCAGTGCCTTCCCTCTGCTAATTATTTCCCATTTATCCTGTCTATGGCTTGTTTTGTACATATGCATTTGTATGTTCTCTCCCCCATCAGATTGTAAGCACCTTAAAGACAGGGACTGTTTTTTGCCTCTTTTAGCAACCCTAGGAGTTAGCCCGGTTCTGGGTACATAATAAGGGCTTAATAAATATTTATTGTTTGATAGATTAAAAGTCACTTAACCTCCCTGAGCCTCAGTTTCGTCATCCATATGTAACTGAATCCCAAAGCCCATTGATAGAAGACTCTCTCTTCATTGGTGGTCAGTGCCTTGCAGCTGAAGAACTGACCAGGGAGGGAAAAAGGAGAAGTGTGCCTTCTTCTGACTTGAGAGTCTTAAGACTTCTTCAGTCTCTTCTGCGGTTTCTGGCTTCTACCTTCGAGAGGGAAGATGGATAACGTCAACCCCACTTCAGGTTGCTGAAGGGAAAATAAGACTCTGGGAAAGACATGAGAGGAGTTGACAGTCTCCATCATGTCCCTATTGCCAGCTTACAACACTAGAAACTGGGGAATTTTCCCTTGGGTGAGATCTGAGACTCTTGGTTGAGCTATTACCTGGTTCCCAATGGGAGAGCTCCTTCACTGTGTATTGTGTGATAGATATTCTCATATGTATAATTTCTCTGATTTCTATTTTGCTATCTACTTGGATAGATAGATTTTTTTTGTCTTGTCTTTCTTGTTCTATGTGCATTCATTGAGAAACTGGTATTTGGTGGGAAAGGGGTCAAGCTTTGCATATAAAGCTTGGGGTCCTGCCCCCACCCCAAATGAACATTGATCAGAAATTTTACTTGAACCTGAAACCCACATCCTCTAGACTAACAATATTTAAGGGAGTGGAATAATAGAATATTTAAATATAATTCTGAGGAGAGCAGAGTGACCAAGTTTCTGGCTCCAATCTGCTTCTCCCTCCTGGCAGGAATTAAAGTCTCTCTTGAAGAAGGGTTGGGGGAGAAGAGATCAGGAATATGTAATCTGCCACAAGATACATGTAGGCGACAGCCCCTGCTGCACATAATATGGGTGTAATAAAAGACTCATAGAATTTTAGAATACTTAGACACTGTAAATCTAAAAAAAAAAAAGCTTTGTAAATCTAGAAGAATTCTGTAAATATGGCTAATTATACAGAGATTCTAATCTTTTGGCCTGATCTGGCTACTCTTGACTGTTCAACTCCCCTTAAAGAGTGACTTACAGAGAAGAAAAACAAATTGAAGGTATTAGAATAGGCAAAGAAGAAACAAAGCTATCATTCTTTGCAGATGATATGATGATATACTTAGAGAATCAAGTAAAAAACTACTTGAAATAATAAACAACTTTAGCAAAGTTGCAGGTTATAAAATAAATCCACATAAAACATTGGCATTTCTATATATTACCAACAAAGCCGACAGCAAGAGATAGAAAGAGAAATTCCATTTAAACTTACTGTAGACATTCTAAAATATTTAGGCATCTACCTACCAAAACAAACCCAGGAACTATATGAACATAATTACAAAACACTTTTCATACAAATAAAGTCAGATCTAAATAACTGGGAAAACTTCAGTTGCCTGTGGGTAGGCTGAACCAATATAATAAAAATGACAAGTCTACCTAAGCTAATTTACTTAGTCGGTGCCATACCAATCAAACTACCAAAAATTATTTTATAGAGCTAGAAAAAATAATAACAAGATTCATTTGGAATAACAAAAGGTCCAGAATATCAAGGGAACTAATGAAAAGAAATGCAGGGAAAGGTGGCCTAGTCATTCCAGATCTTAAATTATATTATAAAATAGCAATTATGAAAACTGCTTGGTACTGGTTAAGAAATAGAGTGGAGGATCAGTGGGATAGGTTAAGTATGCAAGATACATTAGTCGATGACTATAGCAATCTATTATTTGTTAAACTCAAAGACCCCAGCTTCTGGGATAAGAACTCACTCTTTGACAAAAACTGGAAAATACTATGAAAGAAACTAGGCATAGACCAAAATCTCACACCATATACCAAAATAAAGTCAAAATGGGTTCATGATTTAGATATAAAGGCTGATACTGTAAGCAAACTGGGAGAGCAAGGAATAGTTTACCTATCAGATTTATGGAGAACAAAAGAATTCATGACAAAACAGGAGATAGAGAACATTACAAAAAGCAAAATGGATAACTTCAGTTATATTAAATTGAAAAGTTTTTGCGCAAACAAAGCCAATGCAACCAAGATTAGAAGGGAAACAGAAAGCTTGGAAACAATTTTTACAACCAGTCTCTCTGATAAGAGCCTCGTTTCTAAAATATGTAGAGAATTAAGTCAAATTTATAAGAATACAAGTCATTCCCCAATTGATCAAAGGATATGAAAAGGCAATTTTTAGATGAAGAAATTAAAGCTATCTATAATCATATGAAAAAATGCTCTAAATCACTATTGATGAGAGAAATGCAAATCAAAACAACTCTGAGGTACCACATCACACCTATCAGATTGGCCGACATGACAGAAAAGGAAAATAATAAATTTTGGAGAAGATGTGGGAAAATTGGAACACTAATGCATTGTTGGTGGAGTTGTGAAAGGATTCAATCATTTTGGAGAGCAATTTGGAACTATGCCCAAAGGGCTATGAAAATGTGCATACCCTTTGACCCAGAAATAGCACTTGTAGGGCTGTATCCCAAAGAGATTATAAAAACAGGAAAAGGATACACATGTATAAAAATATTTATAGTAGCTCTTTTTGTGATGGCAAAGAATTAGAAATTGAGGGGATGCCCATCAATTGGGTAATGACTGAACAAGTTGTGGTATATAAATGTAATGGAATATTATTGTGCTATAAGAAATGATGAGAAGGCAGACTTCAGAAAAACCTGGAAAGACTTATATGAACTGATGCTGAGTGATGTGAGCAGAATCAGGAAAATGTTGTACACAGTAACAGCCATGTTGTGAGATGACTAACTTTGATAGACTTAACTCTTCTCAGCAATGCAAGGATCTAAGACATCTCCAAAAGTCTCATGATGGAAAATGCTATCCACATCCAGGGAAAGAACGATGGAGTTTGAATGCAGATCAAAGTATACTATTTGCTCTTTTTTTTTCTTCTTTTTTGTTTTATTTATTCTTTCTTGTGGTTCCTCCTATCGGTTCTAATTCTTCCTTATAACATGACTAACGTGAAAATATGTTTAGTAGGGACGTTTATGTAGAGCCTATATCAGATTGCACACTGTCTTGGGGAGGGAGGCTGGAAAGGAGGGGGAGAAAAATTTAAAACTCAAAAGTTTATGGAAGTGATTGTTAAAAACTAAAAATTAAATTTTTTTTAAAAAGTGACTTATAAATTTTATGTAGTGATACTCATCTTTTTTATGTGATATCCCCAACACTTTTCAGAAAACAACCTACACAATAATTTTCTTGACTCATATTTTATTAAAATACAACTTAAAATATGTTTCTGTATTTCTGCTACTTAAAATACCTCTACTTGTCTTTGCAGTTTCAGCTGCTCCTGTAGATTTTTCTTTTCAAACCCATTTTATATTTATCCATCAGGAAGGAGTATTTAAAAAAAAAAATAGTGGCAGAGGAAGTATAGTGTGTGGGATTCAGAGAGATCCCTAGAATCAGGAAGACCTGGGCTCAAATCCCCTTGGGATACATAGTGGCTGTGTGACCATGGCAAGTCACTCAAACTCTCAATTCTCTAGGCAACTCTCTAGGCAAAACCATAATTAGCAAAGAAGGTCCTAACTAGTATTGTCAGAGGGAGCTCCTTAGTGGAGAACTCCCTACATTAATAATATCACAAGTCTGATCCAAAATGAAAAAAAAATGATGATAACAATTTTAAGACAATTACATTAATATTTAATTATTGAGAATTTTGCACAATTATCTATAACAAGTTATTTTGTAAGCTGAAGTGTTTTTTTTAAACCAGCTTATTATTTATTACTATTAACCAAAATGAATGACTTTGAGCAATATAATCGAATTGTGGTGCTTTAAACCCATATGCATTTCAGCTATCAGAATGCATTTTGGCAATCAGAAATTGACAGGTACATTTGACTCATAGTTTACCCACTTCATATTTAGGTGCCTAAATAGCATGACAGCACAACTTATATGTGTCCTGAGCCTATGCCAACTGACAGAGATGGTAGCAAGATCTTGCCTGTATGCAGATTCAACAGGAGGTGGACTGAAATTTGACTTTGTTTCAAGTTTGACTTCATTTGCATATTTGTTGTTGTTCAATCATACCAGTTGTATCCAACTTTTCATGACCCCTTTTGGGGTTTTCTTGGCAAAGATGCTGGAGTGGTTTGCCATTTCCTTTTCCAGCTCATTTTACAGATGAAGAAACTGAGACAAACAGGATTAAGCCTGAGGTTGGATTTGAACTCAGGTCTTCCTGACTCCAGGCTCAGCACTTTAGGGGCTGTGCCACCTAGCTGCCTCCATTTGTACATACTGTGTCAAATAACCATTGCTACACTTACAAGAGTGAACTTGCCTTATTAGTCTCACTTCAGTTTACTTTGACTTGAACCTTGCTTTTAGTGAAAAAAAAAAAAGTGGTTGTCGCTATTAGACATATATGCCCAAAGAGGTCTCCATACACACCAAAATATTTATTGCAGCACTTACCACAAACCAGGTGTCCATTGATTGAAGAATGGCTAAACAAATTGTGGCAGTGTGTATAATGAAATATTACTGGGCTTCAAGAAATGAGGAATGTGATAAAATCAGAGAAGAATGAAAAGACTCATATGAACTGATGAAAAGCGGAGTGGAGCCAGGAAAACATATACATAATGACTATGACAATTTTAATAACCACAAAAATGATCAAAATGTTGTAAAACAAACAACTTGGCCCCAAAGAAGAGATATGAGAGGTTACTCCTCTCTCCACCCACACTGCTTTCTAAAGGTTAGGGAATGAGGTTCCATGGGTGTGAAACATTGTACATAATGTCAGTTTTTTTTTTTCAATATACTGATAGGTTTTGCTGGACCTTTTTTTTTTTTCCTATTCTTTCTCTTTTATTTGTCGTAAGGGATGGATGTGTGGGTGGGATACGGGGGAAAGTTAAGTGGTTAAAAACAAAAATCTATTTTAAAAAAGAAAAAAGTGGGTTAGAATTGTTCTCAAAAATATCCAATAATTCTAACAATTGTTTTAACCCTGCCCCTTAGCCCCTGGAATCTTAGTGGTGCATGGCTATCCAACGTCGTAAAAATCCATCTTCTGGGCTTAAGGGTAGAGTAGTGACATGGAAAGAACAATGGATTTGGGTCAGATGATCTGGTTTGAATCCTGACTTTACTACCTGGTTGATTTGGGGCATATAAATCCCCTAACCTCTAGAAGTCTCAATCTCTTCATGATTCAAAGCCTGGAGGGCTTGTTGCCAACCACGTATGTATAATAAAGGCATCAGTATTAGTCAAGAGGGACACAATGACCTTGCCCTATTGCTCAGATCTATTAGAATGTCAAGACTAGACAGATTTGGGGGATCCTAAAGAAACCGTGGTGCCTCTGACTCAGACAGCCTTTTGCACTGTGTTGTGAAGTAGCCCTTAAAATGATTTACATAGAATGCATGGACTAGAGTGGACCGAGTTAAAGGGAATAGTCTAACCCTAAATCAGATAGAGGCTTAGGACAGAGAAATGGATCCTGCTTGAAGAAAAGAAGTAAGAAGACAGGCTAAATGCCTGCAGGGTTCAATTAGTTGGCTGGATAACTGAATACTCTTCTTCCCTCAGGGCAGAGAATGAGGGACTGCTTGGACAGAATGTTATGTACATTGATTGTCAGACAAGGCTTATTTATTAGATGTCTTTCCTTAATTGTTTTCTTTGTCAAATGTGCAGACTCAATCTGCATTGAGGGATGATGACTATGATATAAAGACAAAATACATCAATAGTGTGTGTCTTTAAACAATTAAAAGAAAAATAAAAGAAGAAAAGAACTAATTGACTCAGATATTCTGAAATAAATACTGTATCTATAATAATAGAGGCAGCTAGGTGACACAGTAGATAGACTGCTGGGCCTAGAGTCAGGAAGACTTATCTTCCTAAATTCAAATCCAGTCTCAGACACTCAGTAACTGCGTCACACACTTGGTCAAGCCACTTAACCCTGTTTGACTCAGTTTCCTCATCTGTAAAATGAGCAGGAGAAGGAAATGGCAAACCGTTCCAGTATCTTTGCCAAGAAAGCATCAAATGGGGTCATGGAAAGTCAGACATGACTGAAACAACTATAATAGTAGTAGCAAAAACAATAATAACTAGCTGACTGGCTATTTTTCATTCTAAAAGAACTTGGACCCTAGGGGAGAAGACTATGAAAACCTGCAGATCCTTTTCCTTTATGGAGAGATGTATGCCAAATTTTTTGTTCTTAGTCTGATTATTAGATGCGGGAGAAGATCTGCTGAATAGTTGAAGCTTAGGTTCTAGGGGCTAAGTTGAAAGAGAGATGGCACAACTCACTTCCCATCCTATGTGGAAGAGGGAGCATCTTCCCTAAGGATTTCAGCTAAAATCCAGCAGGGGTGGGAGGGAGATGGAAGAAAAGGGAGAGAGAAAAAGGTAAGGGAAAGAGAGACAGAGACACAGAGGGACAGAGACGGAGATGGAGACAGAGAGGGAGAAAAGACAGAAGGAGAGGGAAGGTAGGGAGAGAGAGAAGGAGGAAGGGGAAGGGAGACAGAGGAGGAGAGAAAGACAGAGGGAGGAGGAGAGACGGATGGAGAGGCAGAGACAGAGAGAGAAAGGAGAGGTAGGGAGAGAGAGGAGGGGGAGAGATAGGGAGAAAGAGAAGGAGCCGGAGAAAGGGAGGGAGGGGTAGGGATCAGAGACGTGATACTCAGGTAGGAGTAGCCAAGAACTCCTTGTTCCTCATTTTTGTCCTTCATTTTTGAAGAGGACCAGTGACATCATGGGATGATATCTTGACTTGTGAATGAATTCCATTTAAGCGAGGCAGACTTGCACAAAGTCATCAGCCTCACTCTCTCTTCCAGAGTCATTGAAGTCCAGTGGCAAGACAAAAGTCAAGATGACTAGTGATGGCTGGGATGCAGTGGATGACCTTGGCATCTTCAATGTCTGATCAAGCTTTAAGTACTCCATAGGGCTAATTCAACCATCTTCATGGCCCTTGGAACAAATTGTTCTCATCCTCCCATTCTGCGGGGGAAGTCTTCACATGCTTGGAGTAAACATGCCCCTAACCTGTCACTTACCCTCAACCTGGTTTAACCCATCTGCAAAGATTTGGCTTTTTATTTTGTTTTGTTTTGGTTTTTTTAACCAGGGTGTGGACACTGCACATGCTATAGCTTCTTGGAGTCACAGGTAAAAGCTGGGTGACAGGCAAACACCAAAGGTGGATGAGCAGTCCTTAAAAGGGCTCAGCAACTCTCACACCAGAGGTTCTAGACCTCCCTGAATACCTCATACAACCAATGGGGAGCAACAGGGACACAATATAATGCCTGGATACAGGCCCAGTAGGGAACAAACTCAGAAAGAGAAGTATGATGACTTTACCAGAAGACATTGGTCTCCTACAACATAGGAGATGTGAGTTGGACCTCCACAAATATTCTCTACCTCTCTGAACTCATAGGTGATCACTAGACATGCTTACTCTTCCCATTAATGGTGTGTTAATTTAGAAGAATCTGTGTCCTAGGTTTATGGAGGGTGGGGGTAGGGTGATATATTTTATTGCTACTTTTCTTACCATACTATTTCACTAAATGTCTTTATGTTGAGTATGTGTGTCCCCTGACTGACTAGTAGGAGTAAACACATTGGTGGAGGCTCATGAGCTATAGTTTTGAGTGGACCCACAAAACACCTTGATCACAGGATAGATTTCCTGAGGCCCCCACCTGCAAGAATGAAGTGTCCCAGATATTACATTACATTACAAGAATGAATAATAAATGGAGTAAATTATCTCCAAGATCCTTTCCTTCTCTAACACTCATGAACAATGATGGAGTTGGTCTATCTAGATGACCCCCAGCTTCAAATTCTAAATCCTACCTTCTTTAATTTAGCATTCTGAAACTGACACACCTTTCTTCAATTCTGTCCCTCATTTCTAGCTATAACCACAAGAGGGCCAGAGAACAAGCAAAGCAACCCCAATCACCCCTCCCCCCACCCTCCTTTTTTTCTGGCCCTAATCACCTCACCCCACCCCATTCCACCCCTGAAGTTCTGTCCCAGAACCCTAGAAAAATATAAAGCCTTGAATCTGAGAGCAAAAGAAAATTCTGAGCTGAGAAAAGATGCCTGATTTCTAGGCGACCTGGAAGAAGGTGAAAGAAAGATGGACGTGTGTGCCCAAGGAAGATAGATGTCGTGTACCATGATCTGATGCTAAGGGAGACAAATATGGATATAGGGCTGGGGCCGGCCCAAGCCAAAGTAGGGATAGAATCTTCCTGAAGGAGGTTGGGGTAGGGGTGGGGATGGAGAAGGACATAGCAGAGATAAGATAAGGCATAAGGCCTCCCAGAGGGGAAACAGGTAGATAGGCCTAAAAAATCACTTTGGTAAAGGGCAGGAAGGAGTAGAATCTTCCCCTTTCTTTCCGTCTGCCATCCTACAGTGGTCATAATCTGGCTCCCACATAAGCTTTGTAACCTCCCATCAGACTTTCTACTTCCTGTCAATATTTAGGCCAGTGTTGAAATCTTTTCTATATTAGGCTTGCCTGGACAATCGCCCCCAGTCACCCTTTCTGGGTTAGGGCCTTCATTCAGGAGAGCTTATCAAATGTGCTTGGGACATGAAGCTGAAAGGACAGTTAATATCTCAGATAAGAGTCTAAAAAGGTCTCCAGAGGCTGAAACAATGGACTAAAGCTAATCAAAATAAATTTAACAGGAATAAGTGGGAAAAGGTTTTGCATTTGTGTCCAAAACAATTTCCAATTTTCAGACATCTCATAATTTCACATTGTACATATTTAGAGCTACAAGAGACCTGAGGTCATCTACTCCAAGCCCCTCATTTGTAAAATGAGGAAACTAAAGCCCAGTTCTGTTTTCTCCAAATCCTGTGCTTTCTGCCTTCTATATCGTCCCTCTCACCACAGTCTCCTTGCTCTCTTGCAAAAAGTAAGTAAAACTCATGGAACTTGCTTGGGGGGGAGGAGAAGAAGTACTCTAGAAATATAAAGGGACCAGACTAGTGATGTTATTGCTATTGGGTTTTCCCAGAAGAGGAAACTCCCTCTGCTAATGCAAGGCAGTACCTTTCTCCTCATCTTGTATTAGAGAGCTGCCTAGAACAGCGGCCAAAGGTAAGTGACTTGCCCAGGGTCACACAGACGCGAGATGTGAACTCAGATCTTTCTGGACCCAGGGCAGGCTCTCTATCTACTATATCACGTTGCCTCTCAGAAAAAAAATATGAAAATATGTAACCATAGAGTTACTCTTTGTGAATCAGGGACTTTTAGATTATGATATCGATATGAAAACCATTTCACTGTGGAAACTAGCCCCAGAAGATGTGCATAAGGGTAGGTATGGTCTCTGAACTTGGAGTTTACCAGTCCCAGCTTTTCCCTGCGTGGCCTGGCAGGGAAGACTGGAGGGAGGAGGGTAAAGAAACTTGGTGGATTCACCAGCCCCAGCATCTTTGCTCTTGGTCCCTGTACTGTGTATCCTTTGCCACATGGAATTTCAGAGCCGAAAGGGACCTCAGCAGCCATCTGGTTGAACTCGAACCTAAAAAGAATCCCTAGTACAACATAATGAGTGTCCATCCAGTCACTAGGTGGTGTAGTAGATAGAGCACTAGGACTGGAGTCAGAAAAAGACCAGAGTTCAAATTTGACCTCAGACACTTGCTAGCAATGTGACCCTGGACAAGTCACTTACCCCCGCCTAAAGCTGGAGAAGGAAATGGCAAACTGCTACAGTATCTTTGCCAAGAAAACCCCACAGGGTCATGAAGAGTCAGACATGACTCAACAACAACAAAGACCAGCCTCTCCTTGAAGACCACCAATAATGGGGAGCTTACTATCTTATGGAACAATTGATTGTACTCTAGGACAGCTGTCACAATTGGGAAAATTTCCCTGGCATCAAACCTACATTTGACTCTGCATTTTCTAACCGTTGCCCCTCATTCTGCCCTCCGGGTTCCAAACAGAACAAATCTAATCTTTCCCTTGCATGTGACAGCCCTCTAAACACTTGAAGAGAGCTCTCCTGTCAGCCCCCTCCTCCACTTTCTCTTCTCTGATTCTTCTCTGACTCCCTCTCCTCCCACATACCTGGTGCTTACACCAAGGGCTCCCACACTCAACAATATAAATCCACCTACCACCATCAGCCCCTGGGAATTTCCATTTCCCCAACCCCCACACTCTCATTCCTCCTTGTCAGGACTCCACCCCTTGCCTTGCCTCCATCCCACTAGTGTGCATGTACCTCATTACCAATGCCCAGGAGACTCTCCAAACCAAATGAATCTCATCTGTTCTCTGCCCAGGTTTCTCAGCTCCCAGTTGACTTGGCCATCTTGTGAGCTCCCTGGAAAGAAAGATCACTCTCCTTCCATTCAGTGGGCTCAGGCCCTACTGGTCCCAGGAAAGACAGTACCAACATCCCCTTCCTCAGGGCGCTTATAAGGAGCCCTGGTTGACTGATTTCTGCAGCGTGTTCTGCAAAGGAGTTCACCAGAGCTATTAATCCAACTGAGCTGATTAGAACTGAGTGATCATTCACTGGCTTCTCCAATACACGTTCACCGCCATGACTCTGACCTCTCCAGAACCACTACTGGCCTTGAGCCTGACCTAGGCTAGAGTCAAATGGATCTCTTCCTTCAAGAGCTCTTCAAGGTTATCTAACCCACCCTCCTCATTCTAGAGATGGCCAAAGAACCCAAGAGACTGACCCAACTTTACTGTCAGTCAAAGAGCCAGGACTACAGCCCCATTGTTGATTCCCAGACCAGTGCTCTTGGCACCAGTATCTGTTAATTACCCACTTTGTAATATCATAAGATTTGTAAAGTGCTTTGCAAATCTTAAAGCACTATATAAATGCCAGCTACAGAGGCAGCTGGGTGGTTCAGTGGATAGAGCACTGGACCTAGAGTCAGGAAGAACTGAGTTCCAATTTACCCTCAAACATTTACTAACTGTGTGACCCTGGGCATGTCATTTGACCTCTGTCTGCCTCAGGTTCCACAACTGTAAAATGGGGATAATAATGGGGATAACAACACAGCATCTACTTCCTGGGGTTGTTTTTAGGATCCACTGAGATAATATTTGCAGAGCACCTAGCATAGTACCTGTCACATAGTAGGTGCTTAATAAATGCTTGTTTCCTTCTTTCCTTCCTCCCTCTCCTTGGTCTCAGTTTCCTATTCTGTAAAATGAAAGAATTGGACAGAATGACCCCTGAGTTACTTTCCAGCTTTAAGATCTATAAAGAAGTAGTAATTTGGGGGTAGGGTGGGGTGGGGAGAGAGAGTACCAACCGACAACAACTGGAGAGATTAGGAAAGGCCTTCTGTAGGTCTTTGACCCTTGAAGGAAGCTGGTGATACCAAGAGGCAAAGGTGAGGAGGGAGGGCATTCCAGGTGTGGAGGATGATTTATGCAAAGGCAAAGAGACAGATGGAACATCATGTGTAAATAACAGCAAGGAGGCCAGTTGAGCTGGAGCACCAAGTGTAGAAGAGGGGAAGGTAGACAGGAGCCAGACTGGCTATTACGTACAGAGGAGTAGATAACCCTCAAGGGCGGCTAGCTGGTGCAGTGGATAGAGTGCTAAGCATGAAGTCAGGAAGACCTGAGTTCAAATCCAGTCTCACACACTTACTAGCTATGTGACCCTGGGCAAGTCACTTCCCCCTGTTTACCTCAGTTTCCTCAAGTGCTGGAGAAGGAAATGGCAAACCAATACCTTTGCCAAGAAAACCCCAAATAGGGTCATGAAGAGCGGCTATGACTGAATAACAATAACAATACACTCCTAGAGACAATAGGAAGTCAGTGACATTTCTGGAGTAGGGGAGTGACCTGATAGCAGTAGTTTTCATTTATGTGGCACCTTCAGCCTCATGAAGCAATTCATAAATGTCATCTCATTTGGTCCTCACGTCCAACTCTGAGAGAGAGACTTCTCCAGCTCTTCGGAGGCTGGACCTGACCTGACCCACTTTTGACTGACAGCTCTTGCCTACGGTGAAGCAGCCTCCTGGACATCCCCAGACATTTCCCCACCGGTTAGCAGGTTGAACTTCGAAGGTGGGTCCTGAACATTCTATTCATCTGCCTCTCAGGAGACCTCTCTCCAGCCACTAATACTCTGCCTGGACTTGGTCCTCCATGTTTATCATACTTTTCCACCCGTCTCCCCTCATACTGTATCCAAATCCAGTGACTCTGGACTCAACCCCCACCCCCACCCCTGCTGCGGAAGCACCAATCCTGTTCTCCATCCCCAACTGTCCAGTCCTTCACAACCATCTTCCTCACTGCTGTCCCTAAGCGTCCCACTTCAGCTGTACCCACCTCTTCCACGGTGCTGTCTTCCCCTTTCCACCACTGGTTGTACTTTTGCTCCTACCCCTTGACTCACTTGCTGTTTGTGGTGGGAGAGTCTGAATACTCCTTGCTCCCCACTACCACTTCCTCTACCACTATCACTTAAATCAACTCCTTCGAGGTTCATGCTGTTCAATTTTATCACCTAAACCAGATCCTGTCAGCTGTTACCTATCAGCTCCCATGGGACGCTCTCCTTCCTTCCTCAATGAATTCAGTGTCTGACTCAGTCTTTCTTTCCTCCCCAGTGCCTGCCCCCATACTAGGAGGCTTCAACATTCATACTGATACCCTTTCAAATACCCCAACTTCCTAGTTCCTTAACTTATTTACTGTGATACAGCCCTACACTAAGGGCAGCTAGGTAGCACAGTGGATACAGCACTGGGCTTGGAATCAGGAAGACTCATCTTCATGAGTTCAAATCTGGCAGTAGACACTTAGTTGCTGTGTGACCCTGGGCAAGTCACTAAACTCTGTTTATCTCAGTTTCCTCATCCATCAAATGAGCTGGAGAAGGAAATGGCAAACCACTCCAGTACCTTTGCCAAGAAAACCCCAAAATGGAGTCACAATGGGTCAGAAATGACTGAACAACAAAAGTCCTACACTCCGTCTCAGCTACATACCTTTGATCTTTGCATCACTGGCAAGTATTCCATTTCCATGTTCATGAACTCTGAGATTCCTTTATCTGTGCCTTCTAACCCTTAACCCTGTTGATTATCTTCACTGTAACCTCCAAAGAAATAAGGTAATATCTGTAAAGCACTTAACACAATGCCTGGCACACAGTGAGAATTTAATAAATGCTTATTTTCTTACCCTGTCATCTCTTACCCTATCTCACCCTTCATCCCTCAATTCTTTCTCAGGCTACCATCCCTTCACAGGCTATACTTTCCTCCCTTCTCTATTTCGACAACTTGGTAAATTAGTTTAATTCTATGCTATCCTTTATACTCTAGTCCAAGGGTGGGGAAACTGCTCTACTCCCTGGCCCCCAGTCTTATCACAGATCATGCTTTGCCAAATCCTGGTTTGGCACTCCTACCATCTATTGCCTTTTCTCTTATTCATCTGTTGCTGAACAGAGCTGAACAAAGCCGGAGAAGTCATCAAACTGAGGTGACTGAATCCAAGCAAATCTGTTACATAATTTTACTGCCCTCACTGCAACAAAGCAGCCCTTTTACACCTTGCTAAGAGATTCACTTTCCCACAATGGCTATTCCAAACATTTTCATCTCTCCTCGGCTCCCATGGCACCCCCTCAGCTGAGAGTTTTGCCTGATAGTTCACTGAAAACACAAAGGATATTCAATGAGAATTTTCTCTTCTTCCTACCTCCTCATATCACATCGTTCAAATGTCTTTTCCAATTACCTCGTTCGTCACCATCTGTCATGAAGAAGTGGCCCTTCTCCTTCTCCAGTCGAGCCCCTCTACAGATATCCTCGTTGCTATCTACTCCTGTCTTCTACAGCAGATTGTGCCTTCTATCATTCCCTACACCCTCTCTAATCTTCAATCCCTTCCTATCTACTGCTGCCTACAAACAAACCCTTGTCTTTCCCATCCTTAAAAAACACTCGCATGACCCTCCTCTCACTGCTAGTGATTGCCTTATATTTCTCCTCTTCAGCTAAACTCCTTGAGAAAAATGTCTACATTCCATGATTCTATTGCCTCTCTCTTCTAAACCCTCTTTTGTTGTTCAGTCATGTCTGACTCTACTTGACCGCATTTGAGGTTTTCTTGATTTTTCTTGATTTTCTCCGAAAACATTGGAGTGGTTTGCCATTTTCTTCTCCAGCTCGTTTTACAGATGAGGAAACAAAGTTAAGTGACTTGCCCAGTATCACATAGCTTGTAAGTGTCTGAGGCCAGATTTGAACTCATGAAAATGAGTCTTCCTGACCACAGGCCCAGCATGCCATCCATGGTACCACCTAGCTGCCCATATAAACTCTCTACAATCTGACTTTTAACTTCATTATTCAACTAAAACTATTCTCTCCTAAGTCACTAATGATTTAATTACCAAATGACCTTTTCTCAATCTTCATCCTTCTTTTCTAGGATATTATTTCCTGTGCAGGTTTTCATGACATTGCTCTCTCCTGGTTCTCCTCCCACCTGCCTGACCATTCCTTCTCTGTCTCCTTTGCTACTTCATCCATGTCATGCCTGCTAATTGTGGGTGCTCCTCAAGGTTCCATCCTAGACCCTTTTCTCTTCTTCCTCCATACTATCTTATTTGGTGATCTCATCAGCTCCAATGGATTAAATTATTATTATACAAATGACTCTCAAATCTGCATAGTTCACCCCAACTTCTTTCCTGAACTCTAGTCTCACATCACCAACTACTTCTTGGATATCTCAAACTGAAGGTCCCATAGACATCTCAAGCTTAACATGAAAAAAAATGAAACTCTTTATCTTCCCTCCAAAAAATCCTTCCCTCTTCCCAGCTTCCCTATTACTGCTGAGAGCACCACCATCTTCCCATTTACTTAATCTTGCATCATTTTTGGCTCCTCTCTCATACTCATTTTATATATCCAATCCATTTCTGAGTATTGTCACCTTAACAATATCTCCCATGTACGTCCTCTTCTCTCCACTCACACAGCCACTGCCCTAGTGCATATGGTACAGTGCACACCCTGATGTCTTCATCACCTCATGCCTGGACAGGCTGGAAGGCAACAGCAGTTCCCTGCCTCAAGTCTTTCCCTTCTCCAGTCCATTCCCCGCCCCCCTCCACACACACACAATCTTTATCTCCCAACTCCAGGCCTTTTCACAGGCTGTCCACCATGCCCAGAGTCTTCTCCCTCCTCACCTCTGCCTCTTGCCTTTCCTTAAAACTCACTTCAAATCCCACTTCTTGCAAGAGGCCTTTCCTGGTCCCCCACAATGTCAGCATCTTCCCTTTGGGATTACTTCCCATTATACCATATATATTTTGTATGTACATAACTGTATGCTTGATATGTTCCCCATTAAAATATCAGCTCACCAAGGGTAGAGATTTTGTACTTTCTTTCTCTCCTCAGCTCTTAGCATAGTTCCTTGCACATAATAACTTCTTAATAAATGTTGATTGATTGAAGGGACCTTAAATGTCATCTAGTCTGACCCCTTCATTCTATAAATAGCCATCATCTGTAATCAATCAATGTCCCTTTGTAAACATGGAAATTAAGGTAAACTTTAAATAAAACCAAACAAACAACTAAATCATCCCAATGCTTACTTTCCAACTCAGTGGTTATATTGTTGACATGCTTAGCACAATGTCTGACACAGAGTAGGTGCTTAATAAATGTTTATTAATTGATTGATTGAAGAGGACTGGTTGGTAAAATGCAGGGGAAGGTGCAGAATGTGGTGGTACCCTTTCAGTCCTGTCCTGTCCCAGACATACACAGTTTATGGTAGAATCAGAAATTTGGGGTTGAAATTTAGTCACAGCATTGAAAGTCTGGGGTTGTAAGGGCCAGTCTTGACCTCTCAACGAATATTTTCTGCGATAGATAGAGAGAGTGAAGGAGGGGGAGAGGTAGGCTGGGGCCAGACTAAGAAGAGCTTTATTCCAAGCAGAGGAGTGTGTATTCTCTCCTAGAGGCAATAGGGAGTCACTAAAGTTTCTTGAGCAGAAGAGTGGCATGGTCAGATCTAGGATTCAGTGAAGGCTATTTTCGCAGTTATGTGGCAAATGGATTAGAGAGGGATCATATATCACAGAAAATTGAAAAGCAGCAGCCAATTCTCCCACCCTGAATTCCAAAAAGGTGTCACAATCATCCACAGAATAGTTCAAATGCCACCTTTTGCAGGAAGTCTTTGATGCACCTAGGTAGCACAATGAATTGTGCACTGGTCATGGAGCCAGGAAGACCTGGGTTCAAATCCAGCTTTAGACACTTATTAACTGTGTGACCCTGGGCAAATCACAAAACCTCTTTTTGCTTTGGTTTCCTCAACTATAAAATGGGGAAAACAATAGCACCTACCTCCCAGGGTTGTTGTGAGGATCAAATGAAAAAATATTTGTAATGTGCTTAGTATAGTGTCTGGTGTGTAGTAGGTGCTAGATAAATGTTTGTTTCTTTCTTTCCTTCCTGATCCCTGCCTTGCCCAGATGCTAGTGCCTTTCATCTACTCTATATATCTTGTGTACCTGTTATCTCCCTTATTAGAAACTGAACTCCTTGAGGACAGAAATAGGTTGTTGGGTTTTTTTTTTTAACTTTTGTTTGTATCCTCAGTGCTTAGCACAGTGCCTGGCAAATAGGAGGCAATTAATAAATGTCTATTGACTGCCTTTTTTTTTTTTTTTCCAGTGCAGTGAGAGATGTGGAAGGGAGAGAAAACATGTTTATTTAATTGCAAATTTATTTTAAAAAAAGATTTTAAAAAGCAGGGCAAAATACAAATCTCTCCTTTGACTTAGGAAACAATCTCCCAACTACCAAAGCCCCTCCACTGAAGTCCAATTCTGCTGCCACAGAGTGATGGGTTGGAGGTGACCCGAGGTTCTCAAAGGCAAAGGAACAGAGTATAAGTCTGGAAATAGTACAGTCTCAATTTGAGATTTCATATCAGCCATCATAGGATTGGCTCTAACCCCATAGTGTGGAGTTGGGTCCAAATGGATTTCTCCTAGCCTTGTTTCCCCAAGTTAGTACCCTATTTTTTCACTAAAAAGTTACTTTATTTACTTCACATATATTTTGTATTGATATTTCTGTGTCCTCATTGCTTCTTTCTAGTAGAATGTAAGCTCCCTAAAAGCTGGTTATCCCCAGCAGCCAAGCACTTTATAAACACTTAATAAATGCTTTTCGAAGCTACAGAAAAGGTAAAGTTAGTCTTGTCATCAGGAAAAAGTGTCCTAATAATTAGAACTATCCATTAATAGAATGAGGGTGCCATTGCAAATAAGGAGGTGAGAATAGTGGGTTGTTCTTCCTCAAAGGGCATTGCGAATACACTGGATAGTCACTTGTTGGGTGTGTTATAGTAGGGATTTTTTCCAAACCTGGGTTAGACTGGGTAGCCCTTGAGGTCCTCGTCAACCCTGAAATTCTTTGATTCTGTCCAGAGGCCCATTGCCTTGGGCTGCCATCAGGGGCTGAATTTTGTTCAGCTCCAGCAGTTCATGATGACCATCGCCTAAGGCACGGAGGCAGTGCCTACCCTGGTGAAATCACAGATCTTTGAAACATTGAAGTAATCCTGGTCTAATCCCGCTGTGACAGAGAGGCAACTACTGGCTGGTGTCCAACTGAGCACTTAGGTGATAAAAAATGCAGCTGTGACTTATCCAAAGGGCCTCAGGCTTTGAAATGAGGTAAGAGAGGATACCAGCCTGAATTTGTGTTCCATCACAGAGCTTTTTCAGAATGGCGGGGAAGGAATAGAAACTACCTACATGAAGCAGTGTCTGGGAGGGAAGAAGGAAGAGACACAATGCAAGAACCATAATCTTAAGTCAGGTGCCAAGGGCAAGAACCAATTTGCCTGTCTCTTGCACTAATGTCCAATTCTTAGGCAGTCAAGCATTTATAATTTATTTATAATTTAATAATTATTTTATTTCATTTGATCCAGACCTGTGATCTCACTCAATCTTCCTGTGTGGAATCTCCCTCCATCAATGCAGATGGACAATTCACATGTAACTGATAGCCTTCTGAGTTATTGAGGGATACTGAGAAGTACACATTAATGACAGAATTTGAAATCAGATCTTTCTGGGCGTCCTCCTTATGCCACCTGTGGGGAAATATAGTAATTATTGGGAAAATCTTATTTATTATATTGTTTGAACCTAGCTTTATGTGGCTAGGAAATTGTCTAACCCAAAAGCTTACTGTAGAGGTCAGGCTGACCTTAGAGACCTCAAGGGCAACCAGACGGAAGAACCAGGCCTCAAGCTCAGGTCCTCTGACTCCAAATTCTATCACTCTTTCCCTGTGCCAAGATGCTTTAGGAACTAGAGAGTAGAGGATATCATCAAAGAAATAAGTGAGTGCAAAAAAGATGAGTTGGTCACATGCCAAGAGTGAAGGCTCCTCTGGTACCCCTGCAATGGGAGAAGAAATGGAGGAAGGCACTCAGTATTTTGGATGAGCCCACTGCAGTGAACTTAGGGGAAAGGAGTTACAGAAGATGGGCTGGCATGGATGACTCAGGCTCTACAGTGCTGGAGGGTAACACTCACCCAAACAATAGCACAGATACACTGGCCTATTGGCATTAAGAGGGGGAAGGGAAATTGGACATGAGGTGAACAGGAAGTGTGTCAATTTGTATCATGAACATAGGCCACGAGGCCAATGGGAGCTTTTGGCAGGGGGCTGGGGCAGGGGAACCAACTACATCCAAGGAGTCGCAAGACAAAAGGACGTTATTCCGGTGATTTTCGGTTTTTCTTTTTGCACAAAAACAGTCCATTTATTCAAGTGTTCTCCAGCACAAGTACATTAGAAAGGATCTTTATTATACTCTTCTGGGCACCAAAAAATGGGATGAAGGCGGAACTGACAGACTTTCTACATCTGCTGCACGCATTGACCTCTTTAATTATTTCATAAACAGCTATGTCACGAGCATCACTTACACAGAGATACAACAGAACACCAGGGGAGGGCCGAGGGCCAGGGACTGCTCCCGCCAACCACCCACCCACCTACCCGCGGGGTCCTCTCACTCATGCCCTCTCCCTGTGATGTCGCAGAATCAGACTGGGAAATGTACACTATTTATTGTCAATAAATAGAGAAGCGACCTGAAACGAAATAAAACAAAAATAAAATAATGGAAGGATGCTGAAACCAGAACAGAAAGGGAAAAGGCAGGGGTTTTTTTTGTTTGTTTGTGTTTTTTTGTTTTTTCAAAATAGGGGACTTTTAGAAAAACAAAGTTTGGAGTGGGGGTGGGGGGAGAAACGCATAGTCTGGGAAAAACAAAAATCCTGCATTTAGCTGCATGGAATGTGGAATCAAACTCTCTGCCTCTGGGGCCAAAGCCAGATCTCTGTAACAGTAAGAGTTTTGTTGCTGTTGGTGTTGTTTTTTAAACCAAATCCTCTACAGAGTTCATTCTTCTGTATGAATACATGTTTTCCCACAAACAGGTAAGCACCCGCTACTTCAATGCCTCAGCTAAAACACACGAAATCGCTCATTTAGTTTTCAAGTACAAAGTTAAAATGCCTTTTTAATAATAATATATCAGAGTAAAATAATAGTCTCTTTTAAACTCCACTACAAGAAAACAAAACAAACAGTCATTGTCCAGACAGCAGACTTAATTTAACAATATATATTTTTAATAAAATGTGTTTTTTTTTGTTTTTTTGTTTTTTTTAGCACCTTGTTGATTCACCTACTCCCGCTGTGTCTTCTAAGGAATTTAGGCATTTCTTACCCTCTCTCATTTTGTTGACATCTAGGGCTGTTCAACAAAATTGTTTTACAAAATGAATTGTGACATGTTTCCAATTTCCCTGTTCATCTCCCCAGGTTTGGGGCTGGAGACCGCTTGATCTGGTGTCAGGTAAAGCTACCCCCTTCCAATCTGGGCTGATCCGAGGTGAGAATTTCCAGTTACTGGAGTCAACAGGGACTTGCCCATTCCTACTGGCCTCCATTTTTGGGGAGGGGTTGGGGAGACACAAATTGGCAAATCACAGATGCTAGTCATGGGACCTTCCCTGACCCCACTGCCTCTGAGCCGCCCATTCCTCCCTGCCCCAAAACTCCACTTTTTTGGGGCCACAGCTAAGCAAGAGGCCACCAGAGGCCAACCTTAGTTGGCATTTCTGAAAAACAGGTGCAAGGGAATGAGTAGACTCTCTCCCTTCCCTTTCATCCCCATCCTTCCTTTACCAAAATGTAAAGATTTAAGAGCTGGTGCTTAGGGCAGTGGGGTTGATCCTTTGTGCTATGTATCCTTTAGCTGTCTTTCCCCTTCCAGATACCCCTGGGGTTGACCACCCGCCATGGTCACCTAGAACAGCTGGGTGGGTGGAATTCTCACCCGACTGGCCCTGATGAATCCACAGTCTCAGTAGCGAATGAGAAAATGGGAAGCCCCCTCTCTGACAACCTTCTCTGTCCTACTTGGTACTGGAGAAAGGACCTGGGTTCCTGCCTGGTTATGTAACCCAAGGGGTCCCCATTACCCCCATTTATTTGCTGAACAAGGGCAGTACCCACTAGTCATTTAGATTAATGTCTCCACCACACCAAAGGTCAAACGACTGATGCACCAGGACCAAAGCACCAGGTTGGGGTAGGAACAGAGATCCTCCCAGACAAAGTCCTGGGGGAAAGCAGGCTCGCCGTCTAGGCCAGCTTTGCCTGTGGAAGTCTCTGGCGTGTGTTTTATTCTGTTCATTTCAGAATGTTTTCAAGACTTGGAAATGCTTCGCTCCCCTCCACCCCCAAAATGATATCCAAGATGTCTCAGTACCACTGCCTCAATGCGGGCCAGGGTCCAACCCTACACTAGCTCCAGGGGGTTCCTGGGAAGGCTTCTGAAAACAGCTCTTGAGAGACCCCAGCCCCAAACAAAGCTCAGCACCAGGCATAACAGTGACAGGAATTCTTAAAAACTGCATCCAAAATCAACTTTTATACATATACACATATATATATATATAGAATCTCATATAGTTAACTACTTATCTAAGATATGAAAACTAATGATTGCAGTGTTCCTGTAAGAACGTTCCCCAATGGCTCAGCTGAAATGTTTCCTTCTTTTGCTCCCAATTATAGTTCCTGGACTGTCTTCTTAGCCCAGGTTGTATTCCTATCTAGGGTTCCTCCCCACTAGCAAACTCTGGATCTTCTTACTACTCGAAAAATAAGAGAAGATGAGAGCTGGCTGCTCCATACGGGAGGTGCCTCTGAAGGCTTGAGGGGAAGAAGCAGTACCTTCCCATTGGGATCTACCTAGACCCAGCACATAACCCAGGCCAATTTAATGAGCCCACCAGTCTCAAGACTCTGCTAAGTCACAAATGAACACCTGCTCTTTTGGTGCCAGAAACTATCCTTGGGAGCCCACCTCATGAGCAACTTTGCTTTCCAATGGGATGTTCAGCTGCAAAAAAAGAAAAAAAAGAAAAAAGAAAGAAAAGAAAAAAAAAGAAAAAAGAAAAGGAAAGGAAAGAAAAAGAAAAATAAAAGGCATTTGCTTTCAGGTAAAAAGGAGATCAGAAGTGGCAACTCGGCACCCCTATTTCATTTTGTTTTTTTTAGAGGGGCTGGATCCAGAAACTTGAATCTGCCTATTGGTTTACCCCCACTACCACACATAGGTCATCTATTTCCCTCGCTCACCCTGATCCTACCCGAGGGTTTAATACCAGATAACGTAAAGCCCCATGGGTTCTCAGCAGCAGTCCAATAAAGACTAACTTCCTCATTTGCTCTTTGCCTCAGTCAACAGCTGCATTCTTTGGCACTGTGCCCTACCAAGCACTGGCAGGATGACTGGTCTGTCCCCTGAAGCCCTCATTTCTACAACATTGACAGATGTGGCATCATGGAAGTGACAGAAATGGTAGGAACAACTTCTGGGTTGAATCCTGTCCCCTCCTTTTCTGTGGTTCCTACAAACCACTGTTCCCTTACAGCCAAGCTTCCCCCATAAATAAGGGAGCTGGGAATGATTCCTACCCTCTGCTGAACTTATAGAGCCCCCTCCGAACTTATGGAGCTTCATCCTGCTACTTCAAGGCACTCACCCTCTCCTCTGGAAGGTAGTTACCACCTGCAACCATGAAACACAGCAACCCAGAGGAGCCTCCAAATGCCTGAGGGAAGTAACTTCTTACGGAAGGCTCCCAGATAGGCACCTTCATTCCAATGTCAAGACTTAGCACATTCAGTCTATTTGCTCCCAAGTCCCTCTATCCTGATGCTTCCAGTCCATTATGGACTCATGAGCCATTTGGGCCTGCCTCTGCTCTGATCTGACTGGAAGCAGCAGGTTTGTGCAAGCAGCTCCCAAAGCCATTTTGCCCAGTACTTGATCCAGCCAGGTCCAGGACTGGCCCAAATGACTCCAGAGTTCATGCTTTTATCCTGCCAGGTAGGGGGATGTTTCCCATTAGGACATTCTGCTCTCTTGGTTTTCGTGGCATAGGAAGGTTAGCCACTCAAAACTAAGCCCCCAAGATAGTCACAGTTACAACCCCTTTCTCCAAGACTTCTATGAACAGCCATCATCTAGAAAGCATTGCCTGGCCACGAGAATAGACCAAAAGGTAGGGTGAGGTCATCTCCCCTGGAGGGGCTAGGGAATCCAAAATCAACCCCCTCTGGAGCAGAATGCATTCTAGGAGGACCACATCCTCATAGAAGAATCTCCAGACTGGGATATGGGGCCAAGACTGTCCCCAAACCTAAAAGCCTAGCCCATAGGATGATGGGATAGCATGCTTGGTTGGAGGGCTACCAAGAGCCCTCCCCCCCCTTAATTAGGTTTTTAATACCAGTATCACTGGGAAGGGCATAAGGCTTGGCTAATATGAGCTTAGCCCAAGTCCATCCAGATCATTTTTCAAAAATTCAACATTTTTAAGCACAAGTCTGGGAAACGGACTAGACTATATTGTATGAAGAGCAAGGAAGAGGCTTTGGTGCTGAGGAGCAGGGGATTAGTGAGCAGGAGTTGGGAGGGCCCTGCTGGCATAAAGCTGGGCACAGCATGAAGGGAAACAGTGAAAACACACTGGGGACTGGGAAGACCTTGGAAACAAGTGTCGGCTATGAGGGGAGGGAGCACCTTGGACTACTCAAGAGCAGCCCACCTCCTCCACTAGCCACTCTTAGAGTGGTGCTGGTGGCCTCCCAAACCAGGGTGGGATGGGGTAGGGAAGTGAAGCCCAGCTGGATAAAGAAGGGAAATAAAGGGGAGCACCACAAAGAAGAATAGGAAACCCAACACCAAACTCATCTCCAGTGGAAAACCAGTCATGATCCAAAAGGAGAAAACATCCAATCACAACGCCATCTCTAGACTTAGAGGAATGGGCAGCTTAGATGCCAATTTAAACAGAAGTTGGGTCTAGACTATTGGGGAACCAAGGCCCAGACAGCCCAAATGACAGCAGGAGTCTTGGGACATTGTCCTGGATGGACACCAGCTATGGTTTTTCAAGGCCTGCCTTAGGCATCTATCTCCCCCCTCCACCCAGTTGCCCTTCTAGTATTGGCCCAAGGCTCACTTTCCTATTTCCTCCAAGAAGTTCCTTAGGTTCAGGTAGAAAGCCAAGAAAGATGGATGAGAAGGTTGACTTGGGTTGCACCTTGGAATCAGATGTTGGGATCCAGGGTTTGCTAGCTCAGGACCTTCCCATACTTCATGAGAGGCATTAAAGACAAATGCAGGCTATCATTTGGATGGGGGTGTCTCTTAGCTAAAATATCAGCTGATCCAATCTCCTCTCCCCTACCACCTGTAGCACCTTGGGAACTCGACAGCTCCTGGATGGCATGGAGAGCCCCCCCCCAAAAGGTTAACTGCATTCAAAAGGATAGCAGGGTCGAGGTAAGTGGTTGTACGGGGCTCTCTACTCCATGAAATATTGGATCTTGGGGAAAGGTTATGTCTGTGTGTATATAACAGTGCAGCTGTAACTGTGTAGAAGTATGTTTGTATGTAAGAGATAGATTGATTTGTACGGGGCTATCTATGCCTGTGGCAAGGAAAGAGAAGGGTAGGGAGGCTTAGGAAGAGTAAGTCATCTGCCCCCTCTCCCCCACTGCATTATATTTCATATATATGTCCCTATCTATGTATTTATATAGTGCCTATCACCAGAGGTCCTATCCTTCTGGGGATGGTAATACGGGACCTTGAACTTTAGAGAGTGCCTCCTAACTCTGCAGGTCCCAGGAGGCTCCATCCCCCCTCCCATTATAAAATATATATCTCTATATGCCACATATCTACACCCCATCTATGAAGGCAGGCATCTGCCCATTGGCTCATACCCTGGAGCCACTGAGTGTTTCCTCTTCCTACTGCCCGGGCTGGGCCACCGGGCCCCTGTCTGCCAAAGTAGGAAGTGGGTCAAGTCTCTGGAACCAGGACTTGAAGTGTAGCTGACTCGAGGTAAAAACAAAACAAAACAAACCAAAAATGAAACAAAACAAAACCCCAAAAAGATGACGAAAGAGTGCAGCCATCATCAGACCAAGTACTAGGAGGAGGGGTAGAGGAGGAACCACACATACAATTCACATCACATTTAAAAGGAAAGAGACTGCCCCTGTCCTTCCTCCCTCCAACTCTAGATATTCCTTAGACTTGAGAAGAACAAAGGGGAAGCTGAAGGAGGAGAGGAGTGACGGAACTCCAGAAGGCAGACTTTCAGGGACTGGTGAGCTGCCAATTTATCGCTGTACAAAGGGGAGTATGGGCCCGGCCTGAGAGGAGGGGCGGGGGGTTTGGGGGGAGCCAGGATTCCTAGGAACCTGGGCACTGAAGCCACTGAAAAAAGAAAAAAAGCACCCTGTTTTCCCCACCCTGCTCCCTGCACCTTGGTATTTAACCTAAAGGGAGGAGGGAGGGTAATATTGGGCTTATTTTTTCCCAAGGGAAAAAAAAAATTTTAAACAAACATAATCAGAAGCATAACAACAATTATAATAAATCATGTCATCAGCCTCCCAGTATAAAACTGCAGCCTATGTTTGGAGATGACCAAAAACATCACTCCCCCTGGGGTCAGGGGCTGCCTTGTGCAGGGAAGGGGCAGATGGTAGCAGGACAGGGCGGAGGTGGTTTGTCATAAAAGAACACACAAAAGGCGACTTAGACAGAAAAGCACCAGTACTTTTTGTATGTTTTTTTATTTCCTCCAGGATGGGGTTTTAGCTGTACATATCCCCAAACTCTGGATGATTTCTGTACCCCTCTATGAGATATCCTCTGGAATCAGTGGAATGACTCAAGTAGAGAAACTGGGAACCTAGCCCTCCCTTGCCCCTGCCATCCAGCCCAGGGAGTTTTCCTTTTGGGAAATTAAAAAAAAATTTATTGCATGACTCAGGAAAGGTTGTCTCCTGTTAGGGCGTCTCACTGTCCTTAACACCCTCAAACTTAACCTCTTCCCTACTTCTTTTGGCAGGGAGAAATGGGACATGGGGGATTATTTCCTAACCCCCTTTCTTTACCATTTAAAAAATTAAAAGAACATAAAGTAATTTTTTAAAAAGAAAAAAAAAACCATCTCTCCCTTTTTTCCATCCTTGGTTAAAACCCTTTGCACATAAGGCAACATGGAAGGTGATGTTTTTACTCATCTCGCTGTTGAAAAGCACCATTATGAAGTCCGGTTGTACAGTAGTAACAGTACCTTTTTATATATAGATATATATCTTGTATCTATCATATATATATATAAACTGTAAACAAGAGGTAACAGCGGCTTCTACAAACTGATTTTCTTCAAGGTTTCCTGTGTGGTAGGCACCTGAAATACTGTATAAAAGTGTATTATGTGGGTGTTTTCATCTTCCCTGTTGCTAGTTGGGTTTCACTTTGCATCACCAGGAATGGTGCTGGTAAAATCCCACTCAGTGGCTGGAGGTGACCTTGGCTGCCGCCGACCGCCCGAGTGTCTCTCTGTTCCTGCTTGTGCTCCTAATCTAATCAGACCCAAGCCAAAAATAAAGCAACAACAACAAAAAAAAACAAAACAAAAAAAACCCCCAAAAACAAAAAACAAAAAAAACCCAAACCCCAAAACAAAAAAACAAAAAACAAAACAAAAACCCCCAAAATATATATATATACACATTTTATATATATATATATATATGATAGATTTCTATAGCACATTTCTTTCCCCCCCCTCCCCCCTTATCTCTCCTCTGCATGGTAGAGTTGCTGTTTTTATTTTGTTGAATATCTTTTTTTTTTTTTGCTGTAGTTCCCCGTTTTCCTACTCCTCCTCTTACAGCATTAAAAAAAAAATTATAAACCCTCTTATTTCAGTCACAGCGAGAAGCCAAAACCGAGACAAACAGAAAATCCTTCTGGAAAGAGTGGAAAACTAAAAGTTTGACCCAAATAATAATAATAATATTAATAATAATAATAATAAAGAGGGAAGGGGGAGCTTGGTTTTGTTTTTTAAATAGGATCGAAGTTTAACATTGAAAAATCAGAAGATGATGTCCAACCCTTTTGCTCGGCGATGCCTTGCGGATGTTTTCGCATCTGTGGTGGTTTTTTGTGTTTTGTTTGTTTGTTTGAAATTCCTTTTTTTCTCTTCTGGGTGCTGATGCTTCTCTCCATCCTCTCATTCTTGGTGGTTTTGCTTTGATTAGATGTCACCATCCCAGTTCACTTCCATGGCCCTTACACACAGGCAAAATATTCCTTCAAGGGGGCAAAGAGGTGGCGGATCACAGGAACACTCCATGACCGGCCTAGCAGTCTTTGCCTTGCTAAACGGCTCATGTTGGAGACATCCGTGTAATGGACTGGGAAGCCAAAGACCCTAGAGGAAGATATTGGCAAAAAGGGTAGGAAGGGGTGAACCTGGATGTCCCTTCTTTCAATCCTACACAGCTCAGCAAATCTGTAATTGGAATACATGCCACAGCTCTTGAGGACTGTGTGAACAGAAGGTGTATGAAACACTTTGGGAAACACTACTTAACACACACACACACACACACATCTCTGTTAAGCATGAGCCAGTCAGCCAGCCTGCAGTTTTAATTTAATTTCTGAAAATGTTGGTCTGGGCTGACCAAAGCTATCGTTTCTCAAGTTCCCAAAGTTAACTTTTAAAATTACCACTGATGAGTTTTTCATTACCATCACCATCTATGAAAAATCATAAAAATGACACCATTACTCATGACAAATCTTGTGGATTTGACCCCTAAGGGAGGCAGTGTGGTAGAAGAGAAGGAGCACTGGCTTTGAGGCCAGGGCACCTGCATTTGAAGCCGGTCTCTGCCCCTTCCTACTTGCTCAAGGGACCCTTGACCCATCAGAGTTGCTCAGTTTCCTCATTTGTAAAATGAAGAGGTTGAACAAGGTGATTCCTAAGGTCCCTTATAAATATATCTTATAAATCTAATAACTTATAAGTCTATGATCAATCAATTAAGCACCTACTAGGCTAGGCAGCTGGGGATACAAATAAAAGAATGAAATAATCTCGACTCTGAAAGATCTTACAAATCCTGTGATCAAATGAACTTGATTAAACCAAAACAGGTTACTGGGAGGCTCTGATAATAAGACCACAAACTGGGGCAGCTAGGTGGTGCAGTGGATAGAGCACCGGGCCCTGGAGTCAGGAGGACCTGAGTTCAGATCCTGCCTGAGACACAACATACTCACTAGCTGACCTTGAGCAAGACACTTAACTACCATTGCCTTCACCAAAAAAAAAAAAAAAAAAAAAAAAGGAAGAGTAAGATCACAAACCTAAAACTGGGAGTGACTTTAGAGGTCATAGTCCAAACCCCTCATGGTTAAGAGGAGGAAATTCAAGGCCCATAGTGTCAGTTAGCCAGTCAATAAACATATATTAAGCACATTCTGTATTCCAGGCACCGTGCTAAGTGCTAGAGACTTGCCCAAAGTCACATAGATAGTAGTCAAGGCAGGATTTAAATCCAGATCCTCTTGGCTTCCAAGCCCTTTCTGCTATATCACTGTCTCTCTTAGGTGACATATTCGTGGGATTTGGATTAGTAATAGTATTATTTTCATAGTAATGCATATTGGGATATTTCCCCCTGTACTTTTCCCTCCCTTAAAGAAATCTAAGATTCTGAAATCTTGTCTTACTCTAGGATACAGGTGGGGAACCTGTGGCCTCAAGGCCATGCGTGGCCCTCTAGGTCCTCAAGTGCTGCCCTTTGACTGAATCCAAACTTCATAGAACAAACCCCCTTCATAAAAGGATTTGTTCTGTAAAACTTGGACTCAGTGGAGAGGCTGCACCCAAGGATCTAGAATGCTACATGTGGCCTTGAGGCCAAAGGTTCCCCAACCCTGTTCTTGTATTTCCCAGTAAAGCTCACTTTGTTCCTGAGGGTCCATATTTATGCTTTGATAGCTAAGTCCATACTTAGTAAAGAGTATGACAATATGAACCCTATTACCTCCCTATGTGTTTCTTGGAAATCTCAGCTTTGCCAGTGCTTAGGTCAGTCCTACTGGCTCACAAGAGCCAGACCATTTTCTGAATTCTGAGACCCTTCCCTCTCCTCCCCACCTTACATACCACCCCCCTCCCAAGGAAATCTGACCAAAGCAGGAGGGAAGGGGGAGAGGGAGGGTACCTCTCCATTTCAGTGCACCATAAGATGTCCTCTTTCTCATTCATGAAGACAGGAAAATGCTGGTCTTTGCCCTGCTTGATGGAGTTTGACCTAGTTGTAATGGTCCTCACTTTGCTGAACTAGAAAAAAACAAGAAGAGAAGAGGTGTGAGTATCATGGCATGACTGCCATGCTCTGGGCCTACTGAAGTCTGGCCTAGTCTCTTCTGGACAGGGAAACAGGATCATTTGGTCAGGCTGATTCCAATGATGAGGCCCCAACTGCAGGACTGAGCAGAGACCTTTACTTGTCCTGTGCCTAGATACCCCTCTCCCTGCCTTTCCCACTCTCCCTTGCTGCCCTTGATTTCTTATTCTAGCCCAGCTAGCTCCTAGTTTTAGTTTCTTTTGTTCCCCTTCCAGACAAATAGTTCTGGTCTCCAATGTGTTAACTCGAAGGACAAAGAAGGGCACTGCTTTCTGCCCCAGGCACAAAGATGCTCAAAGTATCTCTAACTGAAAGTTCTTTAAATGCTTGGAAATGCTGACTCCAATAACAAATTCTCAGTGAAAGTGCTTCATGCAGCTTCTGGTGACCTTGGAACCTGAGAGTCACCTGGGAGGCTGGTCTTGCACAGAGAGCAGATGAAGCTCTGGCCAGGAAGCTTTGACAAGTACTCGATGCCCACTCTGGAGGCAGAGGGAAAGAATAACAGTAAAACAGGCTATTCCTGGTCACGAATGTAGAGACAGGAAGAGCAGAGCATGTGACTGGACCTTAGCTGGTCCCAGGTACCTCATCAACCATTCCATTTTTCAGGCTGTTTGGAACACTTACAGAGCAGACGTGCTGTGGTCCTACTTCTACCTTCCTGCTCCAGGACACCTTTCCTTCTTCCCCAAAGCTGGTGGTTTTCTTTCTAAAACACCATTCTACCCCACTGCCCAGTCCAGGCTTTCCAGGAGGGAAAATGGATGCTCAGTCCCTCACCTTTGCTATCCTGCCATGCTCCAAACACTCCTGAAGCTCCAGCTTATCATTCACGGTAGATGCCAATGGCCTAGGTGACAGAAGAGGCAAGTCAGCAGGGAGGAAGCCTTGGACACAGCCACTTGACACAGAGACTCCATCAGCCAGCCCCCTGACTCACAACACTGACAATACACACCACACGATCATACAGTTGCGCAAATCCACTGAAGGTTTGTGTTAAGGCTTATGTAGAGAAAATCACACTCCCCCATCTGCATGTTGGCAGATGGGACCCTGTGAAAGCTAAACAAAGGGATTTTAAAATGTATTTCCCCAAGTTAAAAAAAAATTACTGACTTTAGGGTGCCTGTTTTAAGTTAATGAAATGAGTTGAAAATTTAAATAAAATTGTTTCAATGTAGATCTTTACACATGCATTCACAATCCTGTGAATCCATACACCACAGATATGTCCAACACCCACATTCTACTCTCTTTTGTGTGTATTTGCTCAGTTTTTGCACTGGCATACAAATGCTAAGACAGAATGGATCCACCTGGTCCTCATTATTCCAGGTTGTCTACATAGAGTTTTTCTTCTTCTAGTAAGTAATAGGTGCTTAATAAATCATACTAACTGATTCCAGGCCTTAGGTTAGGGCCCCAAAGGGAGTGGAAATGGACACCCTAGGCTGGCTTTTTCCCTCGTGTGCTGAAGAGCTGAAGCAGGCTACACTCTTCTAAGATCTCTGGGTAAAGAAAACAGTCCTGAAAACTTAGACTTCGATAATAAGATTCTAGGTAGTATGTCGGAAAGATCCCTGAACTGTAGGTTCTAATCTTTGATTTGCTTTTGGTCTCAGGCAAGTCTCTTGGCTTGCTTCTCTGTGCCTCAGTTTCCTTATCTATAAAACATAGCAAGTTAGATGTCTTTCAGATCCCACCCAACTGATGTTGCTAGATCAAACATCCAGTCCAGATACCTAAGATTCCATGACATAATGCCTAAGATAATAGAAATGAAAAGAACGCATACAAAGAAAATCCTTGAGGTATTGTAATGACCAATCTTTGTCCAGAGAGAACAGATGACGCCTCTTTTTTTGGTGGGGGCAGACATAGTCACTGCCCAACTTGGGCTCTGGCTTTTTTGGTCACATACATGGGAGAGTTTGATGGGGGGAAGTTGGGGATGATAGGGTAGGTAGGTTGGTGGGTGGAGGTGGAGAAGGGGCAGCCTTATACCCTGGCTCTCTATTTTTTCTTTTTTAAACTAGACCTGTGATTTCACATACTACCACTGAGGCAATGGGGGCAGGGAGGGAACAGACATGCAAAATATGCAAGCCATACATATAAGCCAATCACATGTAAGTTTATACAGACTTCACAAATGCACATGCAAACTGATACATGCATATGCCCTCCACAAACACACACACACACACACACACACACACACACACACACACACACAGCAACTCCATTTCATCCCCATGTGCTCTAGCAAGTCACTGTTGTAGAAGACTGGGGGGGGGGGGGGGGGGGGGGGGGGAAAAGCCCCCAATAAGGGTGATAGCACTTGTGGGGCCTTTAGAAGACAAAAGTTACAGCACACTAGTTGGGGGGGACCCTTCCCCTGGTCAAGGCCTATGTGAATATTTGGTACAGGATTGAAATCGACCCAATTTCTTTACAGGCCTCTCCAGGTTGGGAGAAAATTCAGGGCAAGAACAAACATTTCCCAAGAGGTGTGGTGAGAGGTAGGTAGGGAAGGTGGACAAGTTGGGGAAAGAGATCCATCCTTTTTTCCCTTGTGAATTGCAAATTCCAGCAGGTGTGGCTTCCCCCACCCCCTAGGGAGGCATCAAAATATCTTTTTACATCTTGCACAGAAGAAAGAAAAAGACTTGTTTGGCAATGAAACTGAAAGTGCTTTTCGTTCTAGACCACAAATTATCTTCATCTGTGCAAACACAAAGTTTTTTAAATCCTTCAAAAAACTGATCTAGGGCTGCCGAGGAGGTGAAATCTTATTGGATTAAAGCAGAATTCTTTCAAGTAACAAGGTACTAATTGTTCACAGCTGGCCCTAACCCCTGGTAGGCACCTATGTAGCAGTAGTAGCAGTAGTAGCAGTAGTAGTAGTAGTAGTAGTAGCAGCAGCAGCAGCAGCCCCAGCAGTAGTAATAGTAGAAATAATAGTAATAGAAGAAGAATGAATAGTAATAACAACTACCTGTGATACCTGGGGTAAGACATCTGTACATCTTGGGCCTTAGTTTCTTTATCTATGAGGAGGTTGGATTAGATGCTTCTGAGGTCTTTGCCAGCCCTAGGTCTGTGATTCTCTGAACCAAGGAAAGGCAGTGCCATGTAGTAACTAGAGAGCCAGCCTTGAAGTCAGGACAACCATAGTCAAGGTTAAGGCACTTGACCTCTTGGTGTTCCAGGCAAATCTTTTAGTGTAGTGGAATGTATTGTATTTGGCGGTAGAGGACCGATTGGGGAATCGAATTTCAGTTCTCTTTACTACCTATGTGAACATTGGTAAATCACTTAATTTCTCTGAGTCTCAGTTTCCTCATCTGTAAGATTAAGGGGCTGCAAAGACTAGGTGGCTTCAGTGGTTCCTTGCCACTCTAAAAATCCATAATCTTATCTGTGATCATAGGAGTATAGGCACTTATTAGGGAACATGATACAATGACTCCTCTGGAGGCAGAGGGCCTGGGTTCAAATTGTGACTCTGATGTTTACTACCAGTGTGACTCTGAGCATGGCACTTAACCTCCTGGGCCTCAGTTTCCTCATCAGTAAAATGGAGATAGAGAGATTAACAACTACCTTACAGAGTTGTGAGGATTAAATGAGATAGTGTATGTAAAGCACTTGGTAAAAGCTTACCTAGTTACATAAACATGAGCTGTTAATCATCTTTATTATGTTATAGACAAGTTACACATCTGTGGGGAACTGTTACATCATGTCTTCCCTAGACTAATAAAATCATAGGTCTGGACTGTTCCCCCTACTGTTCCCCATATCCCTAACCCCTACCCCCACCCCCAAAAAACCCTGACATTTAAATAGTGTTTTAAGGTTTTCAGAGGCTGCCTAGTGTGGTGGATAAAAGACCATTAAGACCTGGGTTCAAGTCCCACTTCTAACAAATACTGGCTGAGTGACCTCGGACAAGTCACTTAACTTTAGCACTTTAAGCAACTCTGAAACTATAAATTGTAGAGATGGTACCAACTTGCTTTGGCATTGGTAAAGAGTTTCCTCATCTGGGAGTCCCTCATACCAATGAAATCACAGGTCCAATTCCTTTAAAGTTTGCAGAGCACCTTACATACCTGATCTCATTTAACAAGATTATATATATGGTTCAATCAGCACAAAATCAGCTTCACTACTAGAAAAAAAATGGGCTCCTGAAGGAGAAGACAGTTTTTTATACCACATAATCAAAATGTGTGCTGAGAACATGGCTTAACCGCTGTAACCTTTGTGGGTCTCTGTTCCTCCTTGTCCTTTGCAGACAGAAAAAGAAGCGAGGCTGATTAGGGAAGAAGGGAAGAAGAAACTGAGGTGGGGGTGGGGGAGAGGGTAGCAAAGTTCATTACAAGGGTCCTGAGCGCTTCCAAGCCATGCAAATCACCCCAAATGTGCTGGTGCTCTCACCCTGCTCTCACCAACCTGTTCATACCGGGAAGGTTACCCCAGAAGTAGCGAGCCCTGTGCGCTGCTGACACTTCTTTGGCATCAATCATCACAGGGTTGGACTACAAGACAGAACACAGGGAAAAGAATGAAGAGGGTTGTGGGGACCACTGGCAAAAGCCCTCCAAGCCATACATTAAGGCAGGGCAGCTTCCACCCCTGCTGGACCTTCCTTAGCAAGGCTGAAGCTTCCATTAGCTCTTAGCTCAGCCGTCAAATAGAACCAAAGCCACACACCTATAGGATTGATTGGAAGACCAAAAGCTACAATTCCAACAGGCTGGTATAGAAGAAGAGAACTGGATTTGAAGCCAGTGGATGTTGGTTTGAATCCCGACCCTGCTATCTGCTTCCTGTATGACCTTGGGTAGGTCACTTAAGCTCTGACCTCAGATAGATTACCTGACCTCAGCTATGTCACTTAACTTCTTTCTTTAGTTCCCTCATTTGTAAAATGAGTGTATTGGATTCGACATCCTCTAAGGACCTTTCCAGCTCTAAATATACATCTGGTGACCAAGTCAACATCTGCTTGCTTCTACCTGTTAACCCTTCTTCCCACTCAAGAATTACCTTTTGTTTAGTCAGTGTACATTGTGTGCTGTCATTGTTATTCAGTTGTGTCCGACTCTTTGTGACCCCATTTGAGGTTTTCTTGGTAGAGATACTGGAGTGGTTGGCCATTTCCTTCTCCAGCTCATTTTATAGATGAGGAAACTGAAGCAAAGAGGGTTGAGTGACTTGCCCAGCGTCTGAGGCTGGATTTGAGCTGAGGTCTTCCTGACTTCCAGGCCTGGTGCTCTAACCCACTGCACAACTTAACTGTACATTGTACAAGTTGTATTTCTATATCTACGTATTGTTTAAACAGAATGCAATCCCCTGAGGGCAGGGATTGTTTCATTTTTATCTTTTTATCACCAGAATCTATCCTAGTGCCTGGAGAGTTGAATAATGAATGCCTGTTAAGTATAAGATATATCAAAATTTAAAACTATTGAGATCAAAAATAAATTAGACAAACTGGGATTTGTTTACCACCTTTGTGACTTCACCCTTCCGGGCCTCCGTATCTTCAACTTAAAAATGATGGCCTTTGAGGTCTCTTCTAACTCAAAAAAACCCCCATAATCTCAGAATTATGTTACTCTACTTTTCCTCAATGCACCTCTGCAGGAAAGCCAAGGCCATGTTGGATCTGCCATGAGCACCATGCCCTAATGCCTCCCACCAAAAAACTAGGGTTGGCGTCAGACGGCTGGTTTAGGGAGGTTGGATCTCGGGCTTGTAGATGGAGAACTGAAGAGAACCCTGGAAGCTTAGTCCAACCCCCTCATTTTGACAAATGAGGAAACTGAGGGCCAGGATAGTGAACTGCTTGCCAAGGTCACATAGGTAGTCAATCAGGGTCAAAGCCAGGATTTAAACCTAGGTCCCCTAGTGCCAGCAGCAATTCTCTTTCCACCAGGCCAAGGGTCTGAATCTTAATAGCTTAATAACTATGGGACCGTGGGAAAGTCATATAACCTCCCCTATTCAGAATTTCCTTCTCTGTAAAATGAGAGAGAGGGTTGGACTAAACAAAACTTTGGATTCCCTTTCAATTATAGCCCGATGATAGATGACGGGCATCACCCAGACTGCTTACATTTAGGATATGGTGAAGAGAATGACCAATGTGACAACAACAGGGGCCAAAAATAATACAATGGGGCAGTCATATCTACACCAGCAGCTCTGCTCTCAATACCCATGCTTCCTCTCCCACAAGTATCCATCCTTTGAGTAAAGCACCCCAACTATGGCCCAGGCAATTCTAATTCATCTGTTCGGGTCCAATTAAAATCCTAGATTGTGCAGCACAAATGCCCTGGCCTTAAGAACATGAATGAGGGACAAGGAAACAATTTCTGTGGGGCCATCCTGACCCTGAAGCATGATGTGATTCCACCTTAATTTTTTGACAATAAGAATGATTTGGTTGGTCCTTCCTGATATAGGTAACAGAGTAGTGAATAGAGGGGCAGGTAGGTGGCACAGTGGATAGAGCACCGGCCCTGAAGACAGGAGAACCTGAGTTCAAATCCAGCTTCAGACACATAACACTCACTAGCTATGTGACTCTGGGCAAGTCACTTAACCCCAATTGCGTCACCAAAAAAAAAAAAAAAAAAAAAAAAAGAACCCCTCTCAGAATGGTAAATAGAGCTAAATGAGTACAGGACTTGGGAGTTAAGAAGAGTGAGGTTCAAATCCTGCCTCAGACACTTCCTAACTGTGTGACCCTGGGCAAGTCCTATCCTATCTTCACCTCAGTTTCCTCATCTGTAAAATAAGGGGTTTAATTTAATGCCCAGCTCTCAATTTATAATTCTTGATATCCACAAAATTACCCCTTAGGGTCAAGCAGTCCTTGTGACCAGTTTCCAGAGGCAGGAGCAAAAGTCAACACAAGAGAAAATTCAGTACATTCTCTGGAAGAGGTCTTTGCAAGCCCTTAGCAATGAGGCTCACCTGCCATTGCAAAGGGGAAAGTCTTTGTTCCCTTCCCCTAACTTTTGTTCTGAGGGATGGGATGAGATGAAACCCAAGAAAGGAGAGGACCTTATCTAAGAACTGACCAAACCAGCATAACCAGCCTCACCTCTAGAAAGCGTGAGATGTCCCGCTTATCACTGACCCCCATGGCCACTACATTTTCAAAGAGCCAGAAGAAGGGGCGGTCATCACCCTCCTTGGGCCGGGCCTCGTGCAGAAGGCGGTAGAACTCAAAGAAGAGCCGTCCAGTGCCCTCTGGAAGAGCATAAAACCAGATTATCAGCGGGGAACCAAGAGAGGGTCAAGCAGCAGAAGAAGGAAAAGTTAGTGCCTGCACCAGAGGCTATGGGAACTGGGGGTAAAGCGCAGAAAGGACACATGGACACAGGAGAGACAGCTGAATCCCAGGTCAGAGAGTACAAGTATTCCAGGGGAAATTAACAGAAAATCTCAATAAAGGAAAAGAGCAGAGTGAAGACCACCTACCATAGAGACCTTTCCGAGCAGGGTTGACAATAGAAAGGTCATTGCAGGGACTGCCTCCAATCACCAAATCAAAAGGGCCCCATTCCTGTATCTGTGAAGGAAAGAGATGGAACAATGAGCCCTCAGCTCCATAAGAGAGGAGAGACAGCATTCTGAACATCAGGAAAGGTATGTGAGGGGCTGTCTAGAGGCTGAGCAGTAATCTTACTCCATCAGCCAGGGAACCAGTGACATCTGGTAACAAGAAGGGCTAATCCTTCCACTTTGAACTGGGGCTCTGAGGGAATAGAATCCATGCCTGTCTTATCCACACCTTAAGATCTGTGGCTTCTAAAATGCAGCCTTGGGACCCAGGCAGGCAATACAGATAAATCCAATCAGGCCAGATCTCCCTACATAGACAAGGGTACAGGAAACTAGGGTCAAATCCTACTCTACTGTTGGTATTGTGTGACCTTGGGCAAGTCACTTTCCATAAAATGAGGATTTGACCCCCTTAGGTCCCTTGTAGTCCAGGATTTATAATGATCCCAGGATCTCATTTTATCTAAATTCCAGGGGACTTCTAAGTCCAGGTTAGGATTATCAATCTGCATTATTGGTCATTTTAAGGGCAAAGAGTGATACATTTAAATAATTTTCAAAGCCCCTGAAAGTTGGAGATGTGGAACCATTCCAGTGTGGGCCAACTTTTATCCAGGATCCTCTATCTGGCTGTATCCAAGTCTACTGAGTGTGCTATATACAGTGAAAAGACCACTGGATTTGAAGTTAAGAGGAGCTGGGTACAAAGCCTAGCTCTGCCTGACACTTGGGCAAGTCACGTGTCTCCAGGCCTCAGGTTCCTCACTTGTAAAATGAGGAGTTTGGTCTGGATGACCTCTGAAGTTCCTCCCGGCTCTTAATGTATAATCCTTCGACTCTATCTCCACCAGGACAATCCCTTTCCATCCTGCTCCAATAAGGCACAGCAGGGTTCCCTTGGTCTAGTCCTTGCATTTGGCTAAACTCCTACCTACTAAAGGCCCTGAGGAGGCAGACTAGGAGAGCAAGTGAAGGGGAAAAAAAAAAGCTGGCAGAGGGGCAGGGTAGCATGATGAATCATTAGGAAGCTGGGTTCCAGTCCTACTTCTGATACATACTAGATACGTGACTCTGGGCAAGTCACTGAACTTCAGTAGCCTAGGATATTCTCAAAGACTAAGATGCAGGAAGGTGCTCGATCGGCATTGGTAGAGAGAGTCTCCACACCTAGGAATCTCCTATACCACTTAAATCATGGGTCCAAATCCCTACCCCCCAAAAAGAAGGGACAGAAAGATAGGACAGATAGTAGGAAGGACAAAGGTTGTTGTTTTGTTTTTTAAGAAGGCGGAATGGGGCGGGGGCGGGGGGGGGAACGGAAAAAATAAAATAGAAGGAAAGGAGACAGAGAGCAGGTGGGGTTCCTCTGCATGGTGACATACGTGCTTCTGTGTGACATTTCGGACGTCCCCCACGTACATGATCTTCCCTTGGTGCCGCACCATGCCCACAGTGATGGAGTCCTCACACACCTCTGAGGCAATGTAGCGGTCTACCTGGATCCCCAGGTCCTTCAGCACCAACAGTCCTGTGGTCAGCCAGCAGAGAACACTACCATTTGTTGTCGTCCATGACTTTGAACTTGGAGGCTGGTCTAAAGATGGGCTTGAACACAGTCTTCCTAGCTTGGTGTTTTTCTCACCCTTTCCACTATTCCCAAATACTGCCAGGGCTTTTCCCAAAGCCCTGGATTGTAAGAAGTCCGATTCCAAATCACCAAGATGCAGCTCAGAGCAAGAATCAGGATTTCACCACATGCTCTGAGTTTGAATTAGTTTGAGCTGAGTTGGACTAGAGGATGGAGTGAGCTGACCAAGTTGTTTGAATAGCATACTAGACAGAGCTTCAGAGGCACCTGCTGATACAGGACATGTTCAACCTGGGGCAAAAGCCTCCAGCTAACTAACTTAAATAAAAACTGGGTCTGCGAAAGACCTGGAATTACTCCCAATTGTGTAACCTCATCCCCAAGGAGCTGAGCTCTAGAGGGAATATCTTAAGACAAATCTGGTCTACAATTCATTTCTGAGGCCTAAAAGCAGCATGATATGTACAGTGGACACAGGAAAGAGTGCTGGACTTGGAGTCAGGAAGATATGGATTCAAATCCAGCTTCTGACACTTACTACCTACGTGTAACCATGAGTAATCCTTATAACTTCTGAGTCTCAGCTTCTTCAGTTATAAAATGGGGATAAACATTACCTCAAAAGGTTGCTGTAATATATGTAAATCAGTGTGCAAAATTTTAAGTGCTAGGTAAATATTATTAACATTCAAACTAAAGAAGACTAGAGTCAGGGAACTCACCCCTCAAAGTTCATATAGCATGTCACTGCAGAAGATGTAATAATTAACCCAGGGTCCTCATCTTTGGGCATTTGTAGCTTCCCCAGGGAGTCATAGTTAATAGTAGGGTCATGATCTCTCCCCACCTTCATTCTAACTCTTATGAAGAGATGAAAATTCTGAGAATAGATACCTCTATCTTAACAGTGATCACAAATATGTTTTACATGAATGTACATGTATACCCTATATCAGATTGCCGTCTTGGAGAGGGGAAGGAGAGAGGGAGAAAAATTTGGAACTCTTTCAAAAATGAATGTTGAAAATTGTCTTCACATGTAATTGGAAAAAAATAAAATACTATAAAAAAAATAAAGGAGAGTGATCACAGTGTAATGGAAAGCAATCTTGGTTTGGAGTTAGAAGTCCTAGGTTTAAATCCCATCTCTACCACTTACTAGTTTTATGACATTAGACAAGTCATTTAATTTTTCTGTGACTCGGTTTCCTCATCCGCAAGATGATGGGTTGAACTAGTGAACCTCTAAGTGTACCCCTTCCAACTCCATATTTATGATCCCTGCCCTGTGAAACCCATATAAAGAAATCAGGAGTCCCAGTGTCTAAGACCTTGGCCCCTTACCCACCTGTGGCAATTCCATCAAAAAGAGATAGCACCCGGATTGGCTTCCGTTTCTCAGCTGGAACTGGGGGATAAACTTTGGGAGGGTCCTAAGTAAGAAGCATAAAAGCCTAAGTAAGTATTGGGGTAGAAGATTTTCAAAAAGAGGTTTACCTTCAGCTAACTTTGGCCTTTTTATAGCCAGAATCATTCCATCTCAGCCTCGAAATCTTCAGATTCACCAACCCAAATTCATTCCTGAGCTCAGGTTGGCTCCTCTTATTTATTCCATCTCAATGCATCAGATTAACAGCAAAGAGCCCCAGACTGAAGGGCAGGTGGTCTGATGGTCCATAGGGAAGGGAAAGGGAGAAGAGGCCCTCGGGGACACTCACAAACTCCTGGTCATGGTTGTTGGCGAAAAACATCTGGAGGCGTGACGGCCAGTCCTCTCGCCGCCGTAACAGCCCATAGGTGCCTTTGTGCCCACACATGTAGCAGTTCCAGGGGTCTTCTTTGATGGCTGCCTGGGCAGCACCTGGTCCCACCAAGAGGTCCACACATTCCACACAGAAGCACCTGGGGCCCCAGGGAAGAAGAAAGGGAGATGGTTTAGCTCTGCCTAGGGTTCAGAGAGCTGGAAATGAAACGGACTAGGCAAAAAGCATTGGACTTGGGACAGGGTATCAGCTGATCCCAAGTGGCAAGAGAGCTAGCCCAGGGCCAGAGGCAAGGTGTGTCCGGGGGCATGATGCTAAGTGTCAGGGCCAGCGCCAAGGCAAGAAGGCCCTGGGATGAACGTGTGTTTGGTGCCGGGGATTCGGGGGCTGCCCTCACCTGCAACAGTTGTTGTTCCCACACATGAGGACCTCTCGGCCCCCACAGCAGATAGTACAGTATGACTGGTAGCCGTCATCGTCGTACTGATAGGCACACTCCAGGAAGCAGTTCTGTAAGCGTCAGAGGCAACACCCAAAAAGCACCAGCATCAGGGCAAGCTCCCCCAACCTCCAGGAAACTAAGGCAAAAGACAGGCCCAGAACCCAAACCCCCAGCCCAGGGCTCTCTTCTTTAGTCCTAGAGCTTCATATGCCAGCCTCACTTCAGAGACTCTAGCCAGCACTAAAATGAGGCAGTGTGGTGCAACAGGGGAACAATACTAAATTGGGAGCCAGAGGAGTAGGGTCAAATTCTGGCTCTGCCATTTGCTCCCTTGGTTAATTTGATAAAGCCCTTAATTTTTCTGGACCTCAGTTTCCTCTACTCTAAAATGAGTTTGGGCTAGATGGTCTCTCTGGTTCCTTTCAGAAATAAATCTGTAATTCTATGGTCTCCCCAAGCCCAATCCAGGCTAATGGAGCAAGGTGAGAGCTGCTCATTCTCTTGATTCTGTCAAGATGACCTCAAGATGACAGGGTTGGATGACCTGGCCTCTAAGGCCATCTTCCTTCTCGCTCTAATGGGGAGTAACATGAAGATACCTGGGGTGATGACTAGTCAGCAGCTGACCCTGCTTCCTTAGCATTTTCCCTTAATCTCTCATTCTGTCCTACACTAAGACCCTGGGGTGGGGACAGCCCAAGAAACAGGATTCCCAATAAAAGAGAACACAGGACATTAAGGGAAGGAAAGAAATTTTTCAAAGGAGAAAAATAACAGGGAGCCCAAAGGGAAATCTTGGACGAGGCAGAATCTTTATCAACCCAACAGAAGAAACTCCAGGCTTCCATATCTTCTCATCATTAAAAACAGGTCCATAGCCCCTTACCCAACCCTGCCACAGACTAGGAAGTGCAGAAAGTAAGGAAGCCATATTTCTGGGGTAGGGAAAAGAGTCTCTTGAATTTTGCAACATGGCAACACCTCTGTTAACTGGCCCCCTACCTTGCAGTTTTGGCACATTCCTCCGATGAAGAGGGGGTGTTCCAGCGTGACGTTGAGGCTCCCACAGGAGATGCAGATGTCTGAGGACAGATAAGGCAGGTAGGCATCTCAGTGGGATCTGACCAATGCCTTGCCCAGTCTGGCTCAGCATGTCAAGAGGAAAAAGGAGAAAGGTGTGATTCATGAAGTGGATGAGAGGTCATGAAAGAGATGGAAAAGTTCTCCAGGGCACGAGAGTGGAAAATGCCTGTTCCCTAGATCTAGGATGCCAGTTCTTATCTCCTGGAGCAGCAATGTCTACTAGAAACAAAAACAAAGCCATAAAGGAGTGTTCACTAGAAGAAGAAGCACGGTCTCCAAACTTGGGTTATCAAGAGAATTCATCCAATGACCCATCTCCAATCCTACTTGGCCTCAAAAGGGCCCCATAGGACACAAAGAGGACAATATGGTTATTACCATGTTAAATTTAATATACGCTTTTTAAGAATTAAAAAGAAAAAAAATGTTTCATATACAATACTTTTTTGTTCTTTGGGTACTAAAATGTTCATGTTTGTTTATGATTAAGTTCATAATAAAAAAGGACATTTAAAGAACAGGGCAGAGCCAAATAACAAAAATAACCCTCTTCTCTTAAAGTTTCTGTGGAATGCACTGACATGTCTAGAGGCAGAAAACCATTGTACTCAAGAACCTTATATAAAGAAGGCAGCTTTGCAGTTCCATTTCTGGGCTTCTCTTTCAAACAGCCCTAGGAGCTAGGGCAGGGGGAGCTCATCTACTTTGAAGACAAATAGCTGGGATGGGGAAGGGTTTGGACTAGTTCAGATAGTCTGGTAGGATGGCAAATAGGATTATGGTTCTAGAACCCAGAATTCTTGGCTCTCCTCTCTTTCAGGGCTTAAAGGAAAGGACTACAATTTTGAAGCCTAATTCTTAGGGATTGGGAGAAGACCCTGCACACTTTGGGTTCTCCCCTTCCCTACCCTTCAACTAATGGGGGGATTTATATAGAGGTAACAAGGACATTTATGGATGCTTTCCCCTAAATGAGTGGGGAAATGCCTGCAGGACGGTAAAACAACGTGTCTATAAGTAGCAGTTGTATACATCGGGTTCCAGCAAGTACCTTCTAAGTAGATTCCCCAAGAAGCCCAGAAGATGGCAGAAAACATGTCATCCCAGCCACAATCCGCTCACTCACCTTCAATATTCCTGCATTTCTGCCGCACCTCATATACCAGTCGCTCTGCAGAGATACCAAAAAGCAAAGAAAGGGTCAAGGAGTAGAAAAGGTTTTTGTGGCTGTCCGTGCCCTCCGGCCTGTCAGCCCCCTCCCAAGAGTCTCCAGTAGGCGGTATATCCTGGGGCCACCGCTACCTCTTGTGCGTTCGTCAATGATCTCTTTGATCTTGGGCTTCTCTGCTGTGCTCTTTCGGGGCTTTTTGGCTGGTGGAGGTGGGGCATAGGCAGCAGCTTCAGGCTCTACTGGGGCCCACATGTCAGTGTAAACTTCCTTGTAGGGATTTCTCTCTTCTGTACAGGGAGGAGGGTGGAAGAGCTGGTTACTGGCTAACAAAATGCCGGGTAAGGAACAGAGACCCGAAGCGGGTCTCTAACCAGTCCAAGCTAGGGTTGGGCTATCTCAGGTCTATCTCTAGTTTCTAATGTCCAAACCCTCTGGAGGAGGGGGTGGGGTGGGGGTGGGGGAGCAGAAGAAGCAGGGTGAGCCCTGAGGTCCCATTGGGCCAGCTCCCCCTACCAAGCTCGTGTCCTGATTACAGAAGGAGAGGAGGGCTATGGCAACTACCATTGGTTTCCAAGTGTGAGTGCGCTCGCGCTCTCTCTCTGCCCCCTCCCCCTCCCCACTCTTCTCCCCAGTCCTTTGCCTAGTTCAAGCTCTGTCAGGCTGCAGTAGGTAGTTTGGGCCATTGGCATTTACCTTCTGGCGGCTCCAGGCCCTTGGGGCCAGAAGGCTGGAAGCCACCCAGAGCCCACTCGATCATTTGTTTGTTCTGCACTTCCACGGCCTTGGCTGTGTCACTTTCATCGTTCTCAGGGCAAGCCGGAAACAGCTTCCCAGCGCGGCTGCTGGCCACCTGTAGGGCAGCACGTTAGGGGGGGAGCGTCATAGCCAGGTTGGAGTGAGGGAGAGAATCGCAGGTGCACAGCCAGACTAGAGGAGAGCAGTGGGAGTGGACATAGCCAGGATATGGGAGTAGAAGGGGGGCGGGCGGAGCACAGATCAGGTGGAGTGAAGGAGGAGAATGTCTGAGGAAGAACAGAGTAGAAAGGGGGTGAGGTGATGGGAACAGGAGAACTGCAGCCAGAGGGCCTCACAGACCACAGACTTAGAGATAGCTGGAAGGGCACGGTGGAGGTCATCTAGTACAACCCTGATCCAAAATCGTGAATCCCTTCTTTGATGTCTTCAACAAAACAATGTTTAGCTGCTCCTTGAAGACCTCTTGTGTTAGGGAGCAAGACCGGGAGCTCACTACCTCTCAAAGTAATCCATTTCACTTTTAGACACTACTTGTCATTAGCAAGCTTTGGCTTACAATAAGCTGAAATGTGCCCAGCTGCTTCCATCCATGGGTCCTAGCTTTGCCCTTCAAGGCCAAACAGAAAAAAGTCTAACCTAAGCCGTTTGATTAGGGGGCTGTTTCACTTTTGTATCTCCTCAGAGCCAGCACGTTGTTGGCACTGAATCAATATTGGTTGATTGATCATTCTCTACCATGGTGGGCCCCTTGAAATACTTGAGAAAGATAGCTAGCAAGTGTTTTTCCCTAACCGTCAAAAATCCTGTCTTCCCCAAATCTTTTCTTCTCCAGGCTACCTACTAATAGCCCTCATTTCTTCAAAAGATCCTATGATCAGACTCCAGCTTGTTGGCTAGATACTTGAAGATCTAAGAGAGGTCTCTATTCTCTCTCTACTAGTCACCAATCTTCCTACCCTCCAACTTCAACTTTCTGGCCTTTCCCTCCCTCTCACCTTTGAGCCTCTGGCACTCACCTGAAGGACCTCATAGATGGCTTTCCGGTACATAGGCTGCTTATTATATGTGGCCTGGTGGAAGGCACTGCAGAAGGAGCTCAGTGGCATCAATTTCTCAACACAAACCTGATAGAAACACGAAGGCAACAGAGTGAAGGTTGGGCAAGAATTCTCAAGGTTTTGGAAGACCACAAACCATCACCCTGAATTAGCAAGAATGCAGGAAACAGCAAAGATTGTTAAAGACCACTCCCATACCATTCAATTTCTGATACTACCCACCTCCATCTACCCCTAAGCTGAGGTCTGCAGGTCCTGTGCCCAAGTAGCACCCTCCCCCAACAGCCACGAGCCTCTGAGAACTCACCACTGAGAACTTGCCATCTCCAAACCACATGACCCATCGAGTGCCTTCAGCTGCTCGACTTCGGCCTGTCATCCACCAGGATACAATGCGGCCAGGCCACCAGGAGAAGCCCCGAAGTTTTCCCCATACCAGTTCCCCAATGCCAAAGCCCCGGCCATCCTGTAGCCCAAAGAAGTAAAAGTTATTATTAGAATTGTCACCAGGATACCACCACCCATTCTCTCACTGCAAAAGTTTTCTCATCTACTTTCTGCAACTGTCCAAGACAGTCTCTGTGACAGACAAGGAACAAAAGGGCCACCTGGAGAAATAAAAAAATACTGGAACTGTCTAAATGTGAAAGCGAATTGAGTATATTGACAGGGTGATGGCCTTAAGGAAGATAAAAGCTTGAAGCTTGAGTGAGAGTTGGTGATTGGTGGGAGAATAGGAAGGGGAACTAGACGAGCCCAGGCAGATATTAAGTGTAGGAAAGAAGTGGACTGGGAGTATGGACACAGCATTAAAGTATTGTCGGTCAGAATGGTTTGGCTTTTCTTCTTTCTCTTTTTTTTAATTACAAAGTACACTGGGAGGGGGAGAAGAATAACTGGAAATGACTATGATATGAAAACAAAAGATGTCAATAAAATTTATTTTTCCTAAAAAGATGTGCTATACCAACACTCACCTCATATTCAGGCTCATCATCAGTGGCTTTAGCATTATTCTTGTCCCCAGCATCAGCCCCCACTGGCTCAGGTGTGGTGGCCACAGTGGGGGAAGCAGGATCAGTAGGTTGCTGTAAAGCAGGAGGACTGGCCTCCTCAACCTTCTGTGGCTCTCCAGTCCCCTGGGTTTCTTCTACCACATTCATCACTGCGATGACCTTGGCTTTCTTCTCAGCCTGAGGAGGACAGAGGGAGAAGTATCCAATGGAACTGTTGTTGCAGTTACATTGAGGTTCCCCAAGGAAAATTCAGGGCTTTTGCTTTCAGAGAGAAAATTCCCTGAATCTTGAAACTGCCAAGGGAATGGCAGGAGGATAGCCACCTCTCCTAGAAGTTGTAACAACTTCATGAACCAATTCACTTATTAAAAAATTAAAATAATACTCCCAATTATAAGCCATCCTTCTCAAATTGAATGCTACCCCCTTTATTTCCTCTCTAGGGCTCTGGGTCCTGTACTAGGACCACCAGAGAAAAAGACGGATGGTGATTTCATTGCTGGTAGTGGTTTGGCACCTGTTATCTCCTGTCTCTTTTTTTTTCCCATTAAGAAATCTAACTCCCCAGTCTCATCTTTAATTAATCTTCATATAACTTCTTAACAGGCCAGGTTCCTATTCTCTCATACTTGAAGAACCCAAGGTTTTGAGTCCCTCATAGGGCAACTTTGAAAAATTAAAGAATGGACTGGAAAAATGAGCAAACAACAACAACAAAAGAATTTGCTCATAAAAAGTTGGCAATGGCAGCAAGAGGCAAGGAAGATCAAAACATAGAAACTCAGAAGACAACAAGGTGAAAACAGCTACAAGCAAAGCCTCAAAAAAAATGCTAATTGGACCCAAGCCCAACAAGAATTACTAGAAGAGTTAAAGAGATAAGAGTGGTAGAGGAAAAATTGGGAAAAGAAATGAAAATGGGGCAGTGAGGTGGTGCAGTGGATAGAGCATCAGCCCTGGAGTCAAGAGGACCTGAGTTCAAATCCGCCCTTAGACACATGATACTTACTACCTGTGTGACCCTGGACAAGTCACTTAACCCCGATTGCCTCTCCAAAAAAAAAAAAAGAGGAAGAAAAAAGAAATGAGAATGACACAAGAAAATTATGAAAAGAAAATTAACAGCATGGTAAAGAGGCATTAAAAAAAAAAACCCTGAAGAAAATAACACCTTAAAAAACAGAATTGACCTAATGGAAAAAGAGGTACAAGATCTCACTGAAGAAAATAATTCCTTAAAAATTGGAATTGGGCAAGTGGAAGCTAATGACTCCAAGAGATATCAAGAAACAATAAAACAAAGTGAAAAGAATGAGAAAATAAAAGAAAATGTAAAATATCTTACTAGAAAAACAATTGACCTGGAAAAGATCAAGATGAGATAATTTAAGAATGATTGGACTGCCTGAAAGCCATGATCAGAGAAAGAGCATGTACATGACATTTCAAGAAATTATCAACGAAAATTGCCCCAGTATCTTAGATCCAGTGGGTAAAATAGAAATAGAAAAAAAAAATCCACCAATCACCTCCTGAAAGAGATCCCAAAATGAAAACTCCCACGGATATCATAGCTAAAATCCAGAGCTCCCAGGTCAAAGAGAAAATACTTCACATAGCCAGAAAGAAACAATTCAAATATTGTGGTGCCACAGTCAGGATCACACGAGATTTAGTGGCTTCTACATTAAAGAAGTGGACAGCTGGGAATATTCTGGAAGGCAAAGAAACTAGGATTACAACAGTGCTGAATATCCAAGAATCTAAATGCAGATGGAAGTATATTATTTGCTCTCCTTTTACTTTGTTGCTTTGTTTTATTGTTTCATTCTCTTGTAGTTCCTCCCATTAGTTCTAATTGTTCTTTATATCATGACTAATGGGAAAATATGCTTAATATGAATGTATATGTAGAGCCTATATCAGAGTGTATGCCATGGGGGGGTAAGTAGGAGGGGGAGAAAATTTGAAACTCAAAATCTTATGAAAGAGAATGTTGAAAACTAAAAATATATTAAATTAAAAAAAAAAGGCAGGGTAGCAATCTTGATCTCAGACAAAGCAAAAACAGACCTAAACAGAGATAATCAGGGAAACTACATTTTGCTAAAAGGTACCATAGACAGTAAAGTCACATTAAAAAATTTAAAGCAAGTTTCTCTGATAAAGGCCTCATTCCTCAAATATATTCTGAGTATAAAACTGAGTCAAATTTACAAAAATAAGAGCCATTCCCCAATTGATAAATGGTCAAGGGATATTAAACAGGCAATTTTCAGAAGATGAAATCAAAGCTACCTATAGTCATATTTTTAAAAAATGCTTTAAATCACTATTGGTTAGAAAAAGGTAAATTAAAATAACTCTGAGGTACCACTTCATACCTATCAGAAATGACAAATGCTGGAGGGGATGAGGGGAAAATGGGCATACTAATTAACTGCTGGTGGACTAGTGAACTGGTTCAACCATTGTGGAGAACAATTAGGGACTAGGTCCTGTGATTCTGCAATATTTTACTATCTCAAAGAGATCAAAGAAAAAGACCCATATGCATGAAAATATTGATAGCAGCTCTTTTTGTGGTGGCAAAGTTGGAAATCGAGGGGATGCTCATCAATTAGAGAATGGCTGAACAAACTGGGGCATATGATTGGGAGAGTACTATCATGCTGTAGGAAATGACAAGGGAGGTGGTTTCAGAAAAACATGGCAAGACCTATATGAATGGATGCAAAATGAAGTGAGAAGAACCAGGAGATCATTGTGCACAGAAACAACAATGTTGCAATGATGATCAACTGTGAAGGATTTGTACTGATTAACACAATGATCCAAGACAGTTCCAAAGGACTTATGATGAAAAAATTCTTTCTACCTTCAGAGAAAGAACTAATGAACCCTGAGTGCAAATTGAAGTATAATTTTCTCATGTTCTTTATTTTTCTTGCTTTCTTGGGGATATATGGCTAATATGGAAATACATTTTGCATGATTTCATATTATAATTGATATATTACTTGCCTTCTCAGTGGGTCAGGGAGGGAGAAAATTTGGAACTCAAAATTGAAAAAGAATGTTAAAAATAAATTTTAAGAGATTTTTTTTGGGGTAAAAAAAAGGAAATTACAGTGTCAGCAATATCACTGGTCCTGTCGCCACAGCCATCACTGAGGGGATTACCATTGTGGAGGAGGGGCTCATCAGCCCTGCTACCACCAACACCAAACACCCTAACCATCTGTTACCAATGGGCAGGTAAGCCCAAGAGTCCCAGGAATTACAGTCCCTCAAATCCCATACCACCACCACCTTTGATACCAGCTTGGCCCATGCATCCCCTGTTCAAGGCAGTAACACTAATGGAGATGAGACTGGGCAACTATCTCTACCCTGCCAACTTCTCAGTAGTCAAAGCTATTGAAGACACAGAAAACAAAGTTTTTAACCCCAAAGTCTTTGGCATTGTCAAATGGTTCAACATCAGAAACTGCATGGTTTTATTAATGGAAATGGCATTGAAGATGTATTAACATCTATATGGCCACTGCACCCTAATGACTACAGGTCCTTCCCTTCTAACTTGAAGCTGAAACCTCCTTTGTGTTGACTTCTGTTAGAACATGAATTCTTTTTGAGCAGGGACTGTTTTGTTTTCTTATTTTTATTCCTAATGCATAACACAATGGTTCATACAGTCTGAGAGTTTAATAAAAATTATTTTTTTTATTCCCTCATTCATTGCTGGCTAAATTCTTCTCTAGATTTTCTCTCAGAGTAGGGTCCACTAATGTATTAGCCTACCCCAACTCTCCAGGCAATCAATTTCCTGTAGACTCAACTCCCAATGGTTCGGTTTCAAACTTCGACGCTTTTCCTACTAACAGGCAGGCAACTGCACCTAGATTTCTAATGTCCAAGTCAAGCTTTCTCTGGTTCAGGTAGAAGACTGTTCTGACAGGCTTTGTGTTCCACAGTGTCCCCAATGGCTTTGAGACACTGCCCACTCGATCTCTGCCCCAGTCTGCTTATCTTCCTGCTTTTAATTATGGAATCCTAGGATCACAGATTTAGAGCAGGAAGGCCATCTGGTCCAGCCCCCTCATTTTACAAATGAGGAAACTGAAACTCAGAGAGGTTAAAAGAGATTTGCCCATGATCACACAACTAGCTAAGTCTCTAAGGAAGTACTTGGACCAAGGTCTTCCTAATTCCAAGCCCAAGTCTCTAGCAGAGATTCACTGAGAGGCTTCTCTGCTTGTGAGTCTACTGTGGATCCATCAGGAAGCAATTAGTAGCACTTTCCACAAGCCAGGCACTGTGCCAGATGCTAAGGGTACAAAGACAAAGGTTAAACAGTTCCTGCCTTCAAGAAGCTTACATTCTAATTGGTGGAGACAACACAGATAGGGAAATGATGGCCAGGCAAAGGCAGGTTTCTTGATGGAAAGGTCACACTTGAACTGTGTCTTCAAGGAAATGAGGGGTTCTAAGAGGCAGAGGTGAGGACAGTAGACTTTCTAGGCAAGGGGAAAAAACTGAGACAGGGCATGGAATACCTTGTATGAGGAACAAGGTGGCTGACCAGTAGCCAAAAAAAAAAAAAACACAAAAAACCCAAATGAAGTTGAGGAAAAGTCAGGACATAACTGAAAAGATTGAACAATAAAAGACTGTATGAAGAGGAGTGATGAGTAATAAGGCTGGAAAGGTTGGTTCCTGTTGCCAAATTCTACAATGTCAGTCTAGTTGGCACATTTCCTTTCTGGTGCATAGAAATCACAATGTCAAATTGAAGTCATCTCCCACAACACTTTCCACACCATCTCTAAAGTGTTATTTGCAACCTTGTCTTTTTTTTTCTTTTTCTTTTTTAGGCAATTGGGGTTAAGTGACTTGCCCAGGGTCACACAGCTAGTAAGTGTCAAGTGGTTGGTATGAAGCAGAATTGGAACTCAGGTCCTCCTGACTTCAGGGCCAGTGCTCTATCCACTGCGTCACCTAGATGCCCCCAACCTTGTCTTTCTTCTGTGCTGCTGTAATTCACATTTAATCCTTGTCTTTGAAACCTTCCCACTGGTTCCCCTATGACTTTGAATATCAAGAAAATATTCTTGACTGGAATTTTTTAAGGTCCATTTTAATCCCCTTTCATTCCTCCAAGGATTTGGGAAATGTCATTTAGCAAGCTTTTAGTGATGTCCCTTCTAGCTCTAAATCTTTGACTCTATTATGTATCAAACACCTTAGAGATATAAATACAAAACGGTCATTTCCCTCTAGGTTATTATATTTCCTTGGAGGAATACAGCACTTACTCATTAAGAAGGTCTTTATTAAGTTGGGGATGGTAAGACACCATGGGTAATGGTGATACAAAGACAAAAATAACATAGACCCTGTCCTGTAAGAATTGACATTCTTAGGGGGAAAAATTATGTGTAGATAAGTGAATAAATTAGAAAATACACAAAGTAATGAAGGGATTGTGGTAAACTAACCACAAAGATGGGCGAGAGATGAGAAAAGTTCTCCTAGAAGAGAATGTGAAATCAGTCAGCAAAGAGAGGATGAAGTCAAATTGTAGAAGATTTTAAATGCTCATCAGAGCATCAGAGGCCTTTGAATTTTATCCTAGAGGAAACTGGGAGTCATTGAAACTTCCTAAGTTATATACATGTACACTGAGAGGTATATTATACAAAGTATCACCAAAAGTCATTCAAAAGGAAGAGAACACTGGCAGTAGGAAAACCTAACCTGGAGGGAAGGGGCATCCAAACAGTTTCCCGAAGGGGTGGAGAGTGGAAAAAGTTTAAGAAGCCCTGCAGGAAAGGAGAGATTCTAAGTCCTGGAAGATGAGGAGGGAGAAATTCTAAACAAAGGGGATCACTTATGCAAAGATAGGAGAGGTGAGAGATGGAATGTTGAATACCACAGGGGAAAGCTAGCAGTCCAATTTGACTGGAGGGAAGAAGACATGGAGGTACATGAGGAAAAAAAAAGATGGGTACATGGAAAGACATACATGAACTGATGGGACTGAAGTGAGCAGAATCAGGAGAACATTGTACACAATAATAGCAACATTGTTTCGATGACCGACTTTGATAATACTTAACTCTTCTCAGCAGTACAAGGATCTGAGACAATCCCGAAAGACTCAAGATAGAAAATGCTAAGCACATCCAGAGAAAGAACCATGCAGTCTGGATGCAGATCGAAATATACTATTTTCTTTTTGGTTTTTGTCCATTTATTTATTCTTTCTCATGGTTTTCCTCTTTGGTTCTAATTCTTCTTTACAGCATGACTAATGTGGAAATGTTTAATATGATCGTACTTGTATAGCCTATATCAGATTGCACACCAATCTTGGGGAGGGCAAGCAGGAGAAAATTTAGAATTCAAAATCTTATAGAAGTGAATGTTGAAAACTGAAAAACAAATAAATGAAATTTAAAAGAAAGACAGACAAATAGAAAGAAAGAAGCTAAATTGTAGAGGGGCTTTAAATGTCAGGCTGAAGATTTTATCTTTTATCCTAGAGGCAGTAGGAAGCCATTGAAGAGTTTACTCTCTACAGTCACCTCCATATCTCAATTCAAACACTATCCTCAACATAAAACAGTCCTTAAGCGGAAAAGGTGTGTACTCACAACTACCTTCAAAAACAAAAAACGACACAGGGTAAGTCTAATTTCTTTGGGCATAAGTTACTTCCTTTTTTCTTTACTTATGCCGTCTCCTAAAGTTTGCCTGGAGGACACAAATGAAAACTCTTGCTCCCCAGCACCATGCCCTGCACTCAGAGGGCACTCAAATATTAATTAAGGATGACTCACGGGGAACCTCAACACTCACTCATAAAAGGGGATAATGTGTACTCTTCCCCCACAGACAGATGGAAGAATAAAAATGCTTGTAGACAGGGGAGGGGGGAGGGCCCTCGGCTGTGGATTCAGGGCATTGAGTACACTTCAATTATTTCTCCCTCCCCAACATTCCTACATTTAGTTACCTAGTATGGAATTTACCCTCAATTCTACTATTTGCCTGCACGTGGAGCATGCTTAGACAACGGCACTGGCATTACGGTCTCTCAAACTTCTCCCTTCCTCTGCTCTCTTCTCTCATTTCACCCCTTTTCTTTGACCTTCCTGGGAACCTATAGGAGATTCCATTCTGCCACTCTTACTGGAGGAACAAACTTCTGCCTCAAGGCTCCCCTTCTAAAAAAGATGGTCGGGAAGAGGCAGCGGGCTCAGGCCCTAATGACCTGACCTACATTAGGCCACTGACCTAGAAGACCCAAAAGATCTTTTTGCTCAAAAGTTAATGAGCCACTGGGGCCCAACGGCAGCACCTCTCTCAGTCAATGCAGAGGACAGAAGAATGGGGGAGGGGTGATGGGGGGAGGAGAGGGTCTTCCCATCAGCCTGAGAGAATAGACGGAAACTTTCTTACTTGAGGATGGTCAGAGAACGATGAAGTACATGGGGTGGAAAGAAAAAAAGAAAAGATTTTTCTCTCAAGCCTGGGAGTTTGAAAGACAGCACTGATAGGCCCTCCTGTTCTCCATCACTACCATGGTGAAACGATTTATTTCCACAAGTCTAACTTGACTACCTTTTGCCTTGGCTAAGAAGGCCTTAAAGGGAATTGTGCTTGACAGAAACCTCTTTGCTCTATCTCCACAAGCCTTTTGTCTTTTCTCAGATTTTCCCTGCTAAGCTCTTGAAAATTCTTCCCCTCAACTTCCCCAGCCTGCCAGGCTCAGTGGCTGATATCTGCTGGCTAAATGTAGTAATCCCAGTCCACCAAGTACAAAAAGTAGTGTCTGCCCCTGGGTTGGATAGGCTGTCACCTGAGAGACTGCAGTGGAAGCTTGTAGCCACAGTGGAGGTGGGGAAAGAAGAGAGCAAATAGTTGGAGGTGGGGGTCTGAACAGTGGGGAAGAAGCCGATTTAGGGGAGTGGGGGGTTGGAGGAGGGGATAAGAAGGAAAGGCTGCAAGACAAGAGAGCAGGGCCCAAGGGGCAAGTTCAAGGGAATAAATCCTTCAATCCTTACATTTTTCAACCCCACCTCAGGGTGCCTAGTAAACAATAGCTGGGAAAGAAAGACAACTCCTCTCCCCCACCTTCATCCCATTCAGATTGATGGCTACCATTTCACATGCTTTTCATGAGCTCAATTAACCCTCAACCTGGATTCCATTTTCTACCAACATGGCAGGGAGAGGAAATCAGGCACAAGCATGCATCTTTCAGGCCCTCTTCTCTCTCCCCTGCCTTAATGCACCAACTGGCACAACCAAGCTTCAAGGCACTGGCCAGTCAGGCAATGCTAGCAATGAGCCAGCAATTCACACACCAAGCGCTAGCCAGCCCCAACAATACCAACCCCCATCATCTGTCACCCCCAGTCAGCTGCCTGCTGACATCAGTACAATCCACTGTGTGAATCCCTGGATCCCCCCCTCCCCCCCCTGCCACCCCCAACCTCCTTGGTTCTCCAGTGGCAGCAGCAGTCAGGGTTCTGTTGTTCACCATCCCCAGCCCTCGACATGTCAAGAAAGCTCCATTCATCCTGATTTGGATCCCACCACTGCCCCTTGAATTTGACTCTGGGGCCCTCTACCCAGGCCTTTCTTCCCTCACCAGGCCCCTGTGGCAGAAGAGCTCTGCTCTACTATGCCCACCCTTGTTAGGAGTCAGGACCTCCCTCTCTCCTTCCCTTGCTCTTATCTGACTTGGCTCTTGCTCCAAGAACTCAGGAGTGGTGGAACTCCTGAGCCCAGCAGGGCCAACCACAGGCGCTGTCTCACCAGTCTCCATCCCCACCAGCCCCCAATCCCCAAACACAAGTCAGCAGGTTAATAGCAGGAGATCAGAGTGAACCTTAGATCAGCTATATAAATGTCAGCTGTTATTACTATTGTTGTTTCTCACACTGAGCCCAGCAAAACATGAGAAGAAGCTGTTCCCATTTAAACCCCAGGTCCCGCTCAGTCCCTTGCCCACCCTGTGGTCCATATCCACTCCTCTGACTGTGTTTCTTCCCCAATTTTCCATTCCCTCTCCTAGACCATGCTGCTTAGCCTGCCAGCCCTTTAGCCTCGTGGCTCTGCCCTGGCTGACTCCGTGGGCAAAGTCAAAGGAGTCCAGAGAAGTGACGATTGGCTGCTGATCCAGTGCTAGCTGAGCTTCTCCAAAATAACTGAGCCAAAATTTGGGGGGAAATTACACACCCCTTCAAGACAAGGGGTGGCAAATCTTAATCTTTGCAGAAATGCCAAGAGACTTCCCATCTCCTCCCCCAGCCTGGCCCCTCTGCCCCCCCCCCCCTGCCCCAACCCCCTGTACACTCCAGTGGTCAGCCCAAGCACCTACCCATAAGGCCAGGTGCAACCTCTGTCTGGTCCAGCTCAGGTGTGAGCCCTCTTGGCCCAAAAGCTCAGACTGTGGCCGCCCGTCTTGGGGGAGGGTAAGGGGGGAGATGGGGCTGGGGGCGGAGGGGTCCAAAGGGGGGGGAGGTTGGGGAGAGGGGGGAGGGCCTGAACATTTTCTTTGTCTAGGAACTCCAGGTCACGTGGGTCCAGCTGGAGTGTCTGGTTGGCTGGGAAAAGGACCGGGGGAGGGGGCCGGCTCACAGACGCTGGCAGCGGGCCAGCCCCCTCTTGTCTGGTCTACCAGGGGTGGAGTATTCAGGCACAGGGGCCTGGGGACAAGGGCTAAGGGGGCGGATCCCTCTCCTTCCAGGGGGAAGGGAAAGCCCCTCCCCCACCCAAAGAGGTCTTTCCACTCCCTCCCCCCACTCCCACTTCTGGAAGAGATTAACGGAGAGAGCCTGGGGGCCGGGCAGGGATCCCACGGGGAGGAAAGGAGGCCGGGAGTGGGGCAGAGACAGAGCCAAGGAGGCTGGGAGCTGGCCAGCTAGCAGGATGGGCCCGCAACCTTCCCGTAGGTCACCTGGGTGCAGGGAGAGCCCAAGGCCCAAGAGAGAGGGAACCAGGGAGGGAACTGAAAGTTGAGTTAAGAAAGAAAGTGAGGCTGGAAGAGGCGGAACAGGAAAAGAGACCTCTTGGCAAGCGAGAGGCCAGGAAGGCAGCAGGAAAGCCCCAAGAATGCAACATCAGCAAGCCCTAGCCATTTGAGTTGGAGCCTTGGGAGGAGAAATGAAGGGTCACTGCTAAAAGAAAGCCTCTTACTTCGTACAGCTTGAACTTTCGATCTCCAGAAGCAGAAGATGGGTTACCAGTGACAGCTTGCTCCTTCACAGGGCTTGACTTTCTAAGTTTGCTTATGCCTTGCCAGGTCCCCAAACTCTTTGGATCCCTTAGACTTAGTCCCTGTTACTCCAGACCCCTGTTTTCCCATTAGGGTGGGGCATGGTATGTTTTGTCTAGAAAGTTCTGAGTGAAGTATTCATGGAAATACAGTCCTATTCTAATTTCTCTGAAGCATCCTTTTTCCTGATTCATCAATTATTATTAAGGGATCATAAGATCATCAATTTAGAACTGGAAGGATCTTAAAGGTCACCTAGTCCAACCCTCTCATTTTACATATGGGGAAACTGAGGTCCAGAAAAATGTGACTTGCCCAAGGTCACACAGGTGACTGAGCCAGTGGCTCAGCTAGTATTCAAATCCAACATATGACCCAACTGCCGGGGAGCCCGAGATTCAAGTCAGGAGGATTCTTGGTTACATCTTAGGTGAGAAGGCTAGACCTGAAAAAGAAAGGATCAGGTTTCTCTCACTCTCCAGTTTGGTATGCCTCTATCTGTAGTAACTTCAGGGAAATCTCTTAAAAAAAAAAAAAATAAACAAAGAAAAAAACAACAACAACAAAACAAAAAAAAAACACCCAAATATGTATGTGTTGTATATATTATATATGTCTGCCCCAAAGTGGGTTAACTGGGTCTCTTCTAGAAAAGGTACTCGGTGTACGATATAGTTATCGGTATAGGACAGCTATTTCCAGCAAGTTTCCACATTGTGGGGTCTCAAATAAGGGTCTACTATGTGTTATTAGCATAGCGCAAAAGGGCTTAGAGATGGGGGTAGGAGTGGCAGAACTCAAAAGACAAAATATGAGCCCTGTCATCATGTGGATTATTAAAACTTCAAATTGATAAAACACTCAAGATTAAATCTACTTAGGACAAGATGTAGTCTGTGAAAAGATAACTAACAAAACAGAGGCAGTAAGGAATTTGATGGGGAAATGGTTCAAAATATAAACAACCTGTACCCTAGGAGGTCAGAGGTGGGGCTTGAGCTGGGCTCTAAAGGATGGAAATACTGGGAACAGTAGAGAGGTAGAAGGAGCATTTCAGGAGATAGAGAAAAAGTAAAGGCTAGCCAGAAATGGGCATTATCTGAAGATAATGGGGGGGGGGAGTGGGAGGAGTTGATGATTTGCTGAACTGGAACAAAAAGTCTGATTAATCAATAAGCATTTATTTAAACACTACTGCTCAGGGTATCCCTAAAGTCTTAGTGCAATGTACACTTTAATTGCTTAAAACTGCACTAAGGCGGGAATTGTGTTAGGCGCTAAGGATACAGAACCAAAAATGAAATGGCCACTGCCCTAGAGATAGGAGATGGAATGAGGAACAGCAAGATGCTGGTTTGGCTGGTTTGCAGAGGGCATGAAGTAAAGTAATGTTAAATCATCCTAGAAAGATAGGCTGGAACCAGATGGTAAATTGGGGAATTATTAATTAGAAAGTTGGGAAATAGGGTCAGAATCTGGCACCATAGATTTTTAATTACAAAGACCCTGAGAACCATAGAGTCCGATCCTTTCATTTGACAAATGAAGAAACTGAGGTACAGAGAATCTAACTGATTTGCCCAGGTAGTAAATGGCAGAGCTGGACTTTGAACTCAGGACTTGAAACTCCAAGTTGAGTGTTCTTTTCATTGAATTATGCTAAAGGTTTAGAAGTGGTTGATCTATGGAGAACTTTTGAAGAGTGTAAATTTTTAGGAAAAAAAAAAGTTAGTGTTCTTCCCTCCCAACCCACCTCCAATGTATATATTGCTAGAAAAGTATGTCCTAGTTTTATGGGTGGAATGTTATATTTTAGTTATTCTCACTTTGCCTTCTATTTAGTAACTGTTTCTAATTAATAGTTCAAACTAGGAATTCTTAACCTAGGGTCTGTCACTAACTTGTTTTAAAAAATATTTTTACAAATATATTTCAAGATAATTGGTTTCTTTTGTAACCCTATATATTTTATCAAATGAGATAATACAAGTAAATCTCTTTGCAAACCTTAAAGCACTATATAAACATTAGATGTTATTATCATCATTTATTTTATGCATTTAAAAAGCATTCTTCTGAGAAGGCCTCACCAGATTGCCAAAGGGGTCCATGGTACACATACAAAAAAAGATTAAGAACCCCTGGTTTAAAAAAGAAAGAGGGAAAGAAGGAAGGAAGGAAAGAGGGAGGAAGGGAAAAAGGGGAAAGGAAGGAAGAAAAAGAAGGGAGTGACAGAAGGGAGGCAGAAAGGGAGAAGGGAGAAAAGAGGAAAGAAAGGAGGGAAAAGAATGGAAGGAAGGAAAGAAAGAAGGAAGAAAGAAAAAAATTGTACTCTACTTAACAAAAACACTGACTGACAGAGGATGATTCTCAACTCAATCCTTATCACCCTTAGTTAATGTGACTTGGCCTTGCCAGTTTAACACCCTTCCTCCCATGTATACACCTACTAATAGGAGCTCCAAAAGCAACCGAGGCTCTGGGAACAAGGGAGTAGACTGTGAGCTCCCTTTCTTGCCCTCTCCTCATGGATGAAATTGAACCCCACACAGCCCTGAGCTTCAGCCTTGCCATCCTGGAGAGGAGCCAAGCACTGGAGAGGACAGCAAAAGCACATCTTGATATGCTGGCTACCTACAGAAAGAAATGTAACCCAATCCAGATTCTCAACTAAGGAATCTCAGGCCTGAGGGAAGAGACTGATGCTGGGATATTCTTGCCAAGACAAGTGATTTGTAACCAAACCGACATAAGGCAGGAAAATGACAGGAGGCAGGAGAAAAACTACCTGACCCCTTCTAGGACTGAAGGTATTTTGAGGGGAAGAATGAAAAAAATGGCATTCCAGGTCTCTTCAACTTGGCTTGGAGCTATAGGAAGACAGGCACACGGATATACTGTTGGGGGATCTTGGAATTAGTCCAACCTTTTTGGAGAACAAGATTCAGAATTAGCCAGCAACTTTCATACCCCTTAACCCAGGGATCCTACATGTATGTAGTCTCAAGGAGGTCAAAGAATAGAAAAACCCCCAAATAGACCAAAACATTCAGCCTAACACTTAAGCAAAAAACAAAAACAAACAAAAAATATGGTGACACAGTGGGTGCCCATGAATTTAGGAACAGCTGAATAAATTGTGGTATATGAACGTCAAGTAATATTATCACTGCTCTGTAAGAAATAATGACTATGAAGAATTCAGAAAAACATGGTAAGGTTTACATGAACTAACACAGAATAAAGCAGAACCAAGAAAACAATATATATTAACAGTTTTATTTGCAATTGTATAAATGAAAACAATACTAAAAAGCAGTTGAACTCAGAATAATAACCATGACTAATCTTAGTCCTGGAGAACAGATGATGAAACACATTTTCCTTGTCCTAGTGGTGCTGGGGGGTGGGGAATGGGGATGAGGAATGGTACATTATACTGTCAGAGGGGGTCACTCCCTGGGTTAGCTTAGCTTAACTTTTGCTTTGTTACAAGGTAAGGTTCCATAAGAGTGAGAGGAATATTTTGGGAAATGATTATTGTGTAAAAAACAAAAGACATCAGTAAAACTTTAAAAAAAAAAAAACAGCTTATAGGGTTGAGAGCTGGAGAAGACTTTGGAAACCATGTAGGCCAGCCCCCTCACTCTAGCATGGAGGAAAATGGGGATCAACGAGATAAAATGATTTGCTCTGGGTCTCCATAGGTTCCTTATGGAACATATCTGGGATTTGAACCCATGCTTCCAGGTGCCAAGGCTGGAGCTCTTTCCACTCTATCACTTTGCCTCTTTTCTGTCTCTTCTTATTGTTGCCATTTCTACTGCTGCTTGAGAAGACAGGAGTGGCTAGAGGTCCAAAGATGTATTCCATCACCACTAGATAGTGTAAAAGTGTCTTGGTAACTCCAGTTTTTCTTTTTCCTCTTCTCCATATGCATGGTATGAACCTCAGTTGTTAGTAAAATGCATCTTTAACTGAGACTTTCCAGACACTGGAAAAAATTTATTTATAAAGGGAAGAGCATGACTAGCCCAGGTGGGTAAGGAATAGCAAACCTGGCTCCCCCATCTGCTACCTTCCTGTTTCCCTTCATCAGCTCAGTTCGCAGCTGGAGGTCAGAATGATGATTTTGCAGAGAAGGCTTGAAAGTCAGAAGACCCCATGCCTGCAGCCTCCCAGGACACTGGGAAGGATCAATTGCTTTTCTAGTGATGAGCTAAGGGAACTTGCTGCAGATAGAACTAAGAAACATTGACACCCCCTCTGGCAGGAATCTAGGAAGTTATGTAAACAAGTCAGACCTTGCAGGGGGAGGAAAGCACTGTGGGAAGATCAATCCAGGGCAGTTAAAAAAGCACTTCCCTCCAAATAGGAGTGAAAGGGAAAGAAAGTATTCTATTCTCCTTCCCATCTCAACCAGTGGTCCACCCAGGATGTCTGGCTATCTTCCTGCCACCATTGGCCAACATCTCCCCACCCTGGCCAATACACTCAGCACCCAACCTGGACCTCTGCACCATGGACTTCTAGAATCTTTGCTCCAAGTGCTTGAAAAAAGCTGCTCTGCTCATTCTGGGGGCTCCTGCCCTAAGATCCAGCCTTTTCAGTCAGAGACTGAGAGAGTGCAAAAGAGTCCATTTTATCTAGATGGCCCAGACACTACAGATCACCATTCATTCACCTTGCATCCTATCCAGCTATTCACTCAGGCCACTTAACTATCTGCCAGCCTCCCTCCCCATTCCTTCCATCTCTTGTTCTGGGGACAGTAATCAAATCAATAGCACCATGGCTTCTGGAAAACACCTTAAAATAGGCTATGCATCAACTAGACACCATCCCTGTGACTTCCTCAGACCCAAATTCCTTCTCCCAGTTCCCATGCCCCTATATGAGTATTCTCCTTTAGACTGTAAGCTCCATGAGGTCACGGGGTGTCGTTTTTTTATAGCTGTATCCTCAGGGCTTAGCCTTGGTCTAGTGCTTAGTACATAGTAAGCACTTAATAAATGCTGGTTAATTAATTCTAGGAAACCTTGACTGGTAATAGAAATTCACATCCTTGTTCACCCTTAACTACTCCTTTCAGTACAGTACACCTCAGAACTTGAAGAGGAATAATGAAAAACAAACAAACACAAAACACTAGAATAAGCTCCTTGGAGGCAGAGATTGTTTCATTCTTTGTATTTGCAGTCCCAGTGCCTAGCACAAGATAGTAGATAATAAATGCTTGTAGATGGATTGATTGTTATTTGGAATCAAAGAACTTCAGTTCAAAACCTGATTGCTACTTACTACTGACATGATCTTATTTCCCTACTAGGGGCCTTAATTTTCTCATCTGTAAAATGAGAGGGGTGGATCACAACCCTTTCCTTCCCTTAGGTTCTCAATCTCAGAATTATCCTCAACTCTTCACTCTCTCTCTCACTTCAAATAGCCAATCGGTTGCCAAGTCTAATCAATTTTACCTTTGCAACATCTCTCACTCCCCCCTTTCCACCCATAGCCCACCACCCAAGTTCAGGCACTCATTACCTCAGCCTAGAGGGTTCCATTAGCCTCCTAATTGGTCTCTTTGCTTCAAGGCCATCCAATAGCAAAGTACCAAAGTGCTTTTCCTAAAGCACAGGTCGACCACGCCATTCCTCGGCTCAACAAACTCCATTGGCTCCCTCTTATCTCACAATGGCCAAATACAAAACTCCTCTGTTTGGCATTTAAAGCCCTTAAATATCTAGCCTTAATCTGACTTCCCATGCTTATTACACACTACTCTCCTTCATGCATTCCACAGTTCAGCCAAATTGGACTTCTTGTGGTTCCTCACACAACATTCCATCTTCTGGCCTTTGCTGGAATATTCTTATTCCACACTGCATCTGTTAGAATCCTTAATTCCCTTCAAAGTTCACTTCAAACACCACCTTCAACTAGAAGAAACTGCTAAGCAAAACAATGGATACACCTTTCCTTCCTCCAGCAAGAAACGTGCCTTATTTTTATTTGACTACATCATACATATACTTAATATATATGCATGTTGTCTCCTCCCACAGAAGATAAACTCCCTGAGGGCAGGCATGCTTTTCCTTTTGTCTTTATAAGCCAGTACCTCACACAGTAAGTGGCTCCTAGCAAGCAATTAATAAATGCTAAAAGAGGTCCCTTCGAACTCTAGACTTAGAGTTCAGGCCTGCACTTGCAAATTTCCCAAAAAACAGGTGCAGAACCAAAGATCCATTAATTTGTCTTAATTTGGACATCCTTCCTCCCATTTTTATCCACCATCTCCCCTCTGGGACCCTCTGCACCAAACCCAGAAAAATGCTTCCCTCAAGGCACAGTCCCCAAGGAGGGCAGATGTGGCCCTTCCATCTCAGCCTCAGGGCAAATCCACACTTCTGGTTTTTGTGGCTTTTTTTAATACATTTTTAATCAACCTAGTTAACTCTCAATCCTCATCCTTTCACTTTGGCCTGACACAACTCCTTAGATGAAGAATTTGACTACAAGAGCTTACTTAGGTTTCTTCAATTTAGACTGTTTCTAGTCTAGTGGCTATCAGCTACTTTTGTTTACAAAAGTTACCATAATGCTGGTGCCTGACCTTAGTAACCTATGTTCCTATTTCTTATCTTTTACTCTCAGTCACAAAACAGATTCCTTTCCAACATATGAGGCAGTATGGCGTAGTAGATAGACCACTAGACTGGGCAGTCAGGAAGAACCTTGCCTTAGGTAATTTCTAGGTGTATGACCCTGGGCTAGTCACTCAACTTTTCTTACCTGAAGGTACCACATCTATAAAATGAGGGGGTTTGCCTCAGTGTCCTTCTGGGACCCCTTCAACCTCTAAGCCTATGACTCACTGTAATTAAGTCCTCAACAGAAATATGCCGACTGTTATAAGAATATGAATCATTCCGCAAATAACAAATGGTTAAAGGATATGAACGGGGCAGCTAGGTGGTAAAGTGGATAGAGCACCAGTCCTGGAGTCAAGAGGACCTGACTTCAAATCTGGTCTCAGACACTTGATACTTACCAGTTACGTGACTCTGGGCAAGTCACTTAACCCTGATTGCCTCAGTGGGGAAAAAAGAGAAGAAAAGAAAAAAAAGGAAATGAATAGGTAATTTTCAGATGAAGAAATTAAAGCTATCTATAGTCATATGAAAAAATGTTCTCAATCACTATTGATTAGAGGAAATGCAAATTAAAACAACTCTGAGGTACCACCTCATACAAGTAGATTGGCTAATATGACAGAAAAGGAAAATGACAAATGTTGGAGGGGGCGTGGAAAAATTGGGACACTAATGCACTGTTGGCAGTTCTGGACTGATCCAACCATTCTGGAGAGCAATTTGGAACTATACTAAAGGACTATAAAACTCTGCATACCCTTTGACCTAGCAATACCACTACTAGGTCTGTATCCCAAAGAGATTTTTTAAAAAAAGGACCTATATGTACAAAAGTATTTATAGCAGTTCTTTTTGTGGTAGTAAAGAATTGGAAATTTAGGGGATGCCCATCAATTAGGGCATGGCTGAACAAGTTGTGATATATGATTGTGATGGAATACTATTGTGCTATAAGAAATGATGAGCAAGATGTTTTCAGAAAAACCTGGAAAGATACATGAACTGTTGCAAAGTGAAGTGAGCAGAAACAGAACAGTGTATATAGTAGCAGCAATATTGTACAATGATCAATTGTAAATGACTTAGCTCTTCTCAGCAATACAAAAATCTGAGATAATTCTGAAGGACTTAATGATGAAAAAATGTTATCTGCCTCCAGAGAAAGAACTGATGGAGTTTGAATGCAGATCAAAGCATATTATTTTTTACTTTATTTTATTTGTGGTGGTGGTGTTTTTTGTCTTCTTTTTCATAACATGCCTAATTCAAAAATATGCTTTGTGTGATTGCCCATGTATAACTTATATCAAATGCTTGCATTCTCAATGAAGGCAGAGGGAAGAGGAGGAAGAGAATTTCAAACTCAAAACTTTTTTTAAATGTAAAAAATTGTTTTTATATATAATTGGAAAAAATAAAATATTTAAAATTTTAAAAAGAATTATGCTAAGTAGGTTTAATAAGACAAGGGAAACAAGTGTATTCTTAATCAGTCAGTCAATGAAAATTTATTAAGTGCCTACTATGGGCTAAGCCCTGGAGATACGAAAACAAGCAAAAGATAGTCCCTGACTTCCAGGAATTCAATATCCAATGAGGGGGACAACAAGCAAACAAATATATATAAAGTCAAGCTATATAAAAGGGGGGAAGGGAATAATTAAAAGAGGGAAGGCGCTAGAATTAAGGGGGGGTGTGTGCAAAAAGCTTCCTGTGGAAGATGAGATTTTGATGGAACTTGAAGGAAGATAGTAGAGTGTAGGCGCTCCTCTTCAAGCATTGTCTCCCCCAATTAGAATATGAATTTTTCAGAGGCAGAGGCTGTCTCAGTTTTGTATTTGTATCCCCAGTGCCTAGAACAACACCTGGAACACAGTAGGCTCTTAAATGCTTTCATTTATTTATTTTTTTTTATTTGGTTAGGAAATGGGGTTAAGTGACTTGCCCTGTCACACAGCTATTAAGTGTTATATGTCTGAGGTTGGATTTGAACTCAGGTCCTCCTGAATCCAGGGCTGGTGCTCTATCCACTGCACCACCTAGGTGCCCCTGATGCGTTCATTCATAAATCCAATTTTGGATGTGTAGACATGTTGGCTTTGTGTCCATCCGAGTTCTCTCCCATTTGGAAATTCCTTCAAGACAGAGATTTATGTCTATTTTTCTCAGTGAACAAAGACCACAAATTAAGATGGATCAAAAGACTTGAGATGATTAAAGGCAAAAGTTCAAGGAGCTACTAAAACATCAAGGTCTGGGAAAAGATCCCCTTTTTAATAGAGGCTATTACAACAATCTACATAACATGTATGTCATGCAATGTATCCCACCATTTAACTTTTTTTTATTTAAATTCTATTTTTTTCAATTCACAAAAATCTAGTTTCTCTCTCTCCACTAGAAAAAATAAATTAAGAAAAAGAGATCAATGATATTTTAATTGCTAAATCCACTGCACATTAATTGTTGATAGGAAACATTTCTACAAGGAATATATGCTAAAGGATGATTTGTCTGTATTCAGGATCACACATTCAGAGCTAGAAGCAACCTAAGAAACTATTTAGTCCAGTGGTTTCAAGCTCAGATAGAAATGGATCCCTGCTGACCACATACTGACTTAGAAAACCACAAAGTAACATGATATTCTATTGTATTTTAATAGATTTTGTTAAACATTTCCCAATTATATTTTAATCTGTTTAATCTGTCTACTCTCAGGATTTGATACCTCTGATCTAGTCTAACTTCATTTTATAGATGAGGAAGTTAAGGTCTAGAAAGACTACGCCACTTGTTTGAAGTTATCCAGATTTAAAAAACAAAACAAAACAGTCTGAATTTGAACCCAGGACCTCTCATTCCAAATCAAGCACACTTTCCATGGCACTTGGTTAGAGCCAGATTATAGTGTGCATTAAATACCAGGATCAAGAGTTTACAATTCATTTGTGAAGTACTTGGGAGCTACTGCAGGTTTTTGAGTATTGGGGTGATATGATGAGATCAGGGCATTGAGAAAATTAATCAGGCAACAGGCAATAGACTGGAAGTAAGAGGACACATGGAGACTCTAAGTATGGTCCATGAAGAACAGATTTTGTTCTCAGAGTGGTTGTAGTTAATGTGAAGGAGGGGACTAACAGACATGAGTTTTGTAAAGCAAAATCGACAGAACTTGGTAAATGATTGACTGTAGAAAGAGAGTAAAGAGGTGACCCAGGTGATTAGGGGATGGAGCAGTAGTACCATTAATAGCTCTAGAGACACTAAGGAGAAGAACAGGTTATGGAGGAGAGACGATATAGAATTTAGCTACAAACTTGGAAACTCTAAGGTGCTATGACTATTAGTTGAAATGGTCATCACTGATCCAGAAATAGAAGTCATAATGGAGAGGAAAAGTGCACCCATATCCCCAGCACTGTCTAGCAAAGAGGGGTGAGCTGGCTATCTATCACATGCACACAGTTTGGCCTCCATGTTCCCATGGGGCGATTCAGCAGGCTAGCATGGATAAATGGAAATTATTCCTCAAGAACATAGTGTTCCCTCAGCTCTGAATCTACATTCACCAAGCAAATTTCTGTTTATTAATTAGCTTTCTGAATTACCTAAATACCAAAGAAACTAGTGGAGGAAAAAAGGATCCTGGACTGTGTGGCAGGCATGAATAATTTGGCACACTGGTTTAAAGTCAGTCTCTCAGTTTGGAACATGTAAGCCAGCTGTCTCTTATGAAGACATAGCATGTCCTAGTAAATACAGAACAGACACAGAAATCAGAAGGTCCTGCCTCTGACACCTATCTGGCTGTGTGGCCCTGGGCAAGTCATTTAACCTCTAAGTTTCTCAAGCAGTTCCCTAAAACAATAAGTTGCAGAGCAGATGCTCTGGCGTTGATAGAAGAAGTTTCCATACTGGGAGTTTTTTATACAAGAGTCACTGGAAATCCAATTCAGTCCAAAAAAACTGATGGTCAAGGTTCTAAAACACAGTAGCCAATCAAAATTCAATCCCTCCTAGTAAAGGGCTTCTAAAGAAGTCAGGTCTGTACTTTTCACCAGTAAACCATTTCGGTGCTTAACTCCTTCAGTTAAGAAATTCCCCATCACGTCTCACCTAAATCCATTACAACTATTCAAATTCATTTCGTCTTGTTTTGTCTGAAGTTAAAACAAATGGTCGGGCAGAGGCAGCTAGGTGGTGCAGTGGATAGAGTGGAGCCTTCCTGGAGTCAGGAAGTCCCAAGTTCAAATCCCACTTCAAACACTAGCTGTGGGACCCTGGGAAAGTCATTTAACTTCCGTTTGCCTTGGTTTCCTCATCTGTAAAACGGGGATAATGATAGCATCTATTTCACAGGGTTGTTGTAAGGATTAAATGAGATAATAACTGTAAAGGGCTTAGGACAGTGCCTGTCACATAATAAGTGCTATATAAATATAAGCTATGATGATGATGACGATGATGATGATGATGATGATGCAAAGAACTGAGAGTAAGGGGAACTAGCATGCTCTAGTGTACAGAGCATTACATTAGAAATGAGAGGACATGGATACAAATCCTGGCCCTTTTATTTACTATGGGATCATTTATCTAGAGTTGGATGAGACTTCAAAGGCCACTGAGACCAACCTCTTCATTTTATAGAAGAGGAAACTGAGATACAAGGGTAAAGTGACATGGCCAAAGTAAGCATCAGAGCTGGGATTTGACTTCAGAACCACTGCTCTTTCCAATGTCCCTCAGTTTTCTCATCTGTAAAGTGGAGATAATAGTAGTATCTACCTTTCAAAAGGGAGATAGATCAAATGAGATAATGGACCCAAAGCATTTCACAGGCTTTGAAGCTCTACACGAATGTCAGTTATTTAAAAAATTATTAAGACCTCTTAAAGGTAGAAATGATCTATTCACTTCCCAACAGTGGAGACCCCATCCATCAACCTTTAAGGCAGGGATCATTTATTACTGAATCAATGAGCTGTAGATCCCTATAACCCAGGAAGTGCAATTCAATTCAACAAACATCTATTTACTAAGTTCCCACATATGTTTAGGGATGAGACATAGCAGTATCTAATTGCTAGAGAGTTAGCCCTGAAGTCAGAAAGACCTGGGTTCAAATCAAATCTATTAACCTTGGGCAAGTCTCTTTTCAGTTTCCTCATCTGTGAAATGGGGATAATACTAGCACTTATCTTACTAGGTTGTTCTGAGGATTAAATAAGATAATATAAGTAAAGTGTTCTGGAAACTTTACAGCAATGTGTGTGTGTGTGTGTGTGTTTTTCTGCTATTACTGGCAGAGGAAAATTTCCTCACTGGGAATTCCCTGTACAGATGAAATCAAAGGTGAGGACTTTAAAAAAAAGTGTTAAGATGAAAAAAAAATACAAAATAAAAGACTGAGAGATAAGAGGAAGACCATCTCCTTTTCACTACCCTGTGTCTGCTAGAGTAGGAGAGGGATAGGGAGGGAAGCCAGGATCTTGGCTTCTTCTCTCCCCACTACTAGCAGAATATAAGGTCCTTGAGGGCAGGGACTGCTTGGGTTTGTTTCTGTATCCCCTCCCTGCCCCCCCCCCCAGAGCCCAGGGTCTGGTATACAATAGACACTTCATAAATGCTTATGGGATCTGACTGAATTTTAGATGCCTGCTTCCCCATCCCCCAACCCATCCATACGGATGTTGTGAACAACTGACCAGGACAGGGCTGTTGGTAGTGTGGCTAAAAATAGACACTGAGCCAACACCAAGGAGTTAGTAGGACTTGTTGCTAGGGAGACCAAGCTTACAGAGAGCAACCCAGGAAAGAAAGTGACAGACCAGGAGGAGAGCGCAAAGGACATTAGCTGGGGGCCTCCAGGCTGACAGGGCTCTCAGGACCCACCCCCACCCCCACCCAGGAGGGGCTCCTGCTGCCTGTCTCCTTCTGCCCACAGCTCTAAGAAAGAAAGCATCCTCCACCCAGAAACCTATCTCCCTGGAAACCATGCTACCAGGGTGAAGTCTGAGCCTTTGGAAGAGAGAGGCCTCTGCCTGCAGCCAGTTGTTATAGCAACCCCATCCTTATTCACTCCCCTATACCAACCTCTCTCCTGGCTTCCCCTAAAGATGGGTTGGGGCTCAATTTCAATACCAAATGATAGTACCAAAGGGCCTCTCTGCCCAGTCTGTATCCCCCAAACCCCAAATGTGGTGGGGGACTTCTGCCTTTGTCCTACACAGAAACTGAATGGCCCAGTAAGTGAGACACAAGGGAGGGTAACAATTCCCCAGTGTTCCTGTTGGGTAGGGCTTTCCCTAGGACAGAACTGACAGGGAAGGATGAACTCTGGAGCTCAGAGCCACAAAGAAGAATCATCAACTTCTCTTCTCCCATGCCTGTGTTCCTAATTTGCTCTGAACAACCAGGTGTGTATCCTCTTCAACAGTGGAAGGGTTTCCCTTTATTCACAAGGAGAATCCAATCCAATCTAATCTAATCCCTATGTGTAAGACATTATCCCAGTCCTTGGGGAATAGAAAGACAAAATGAAAAACAATTCCTATTTTTAGGGCCCTTATTCTCTACTGAAGAGAAAATAGGCTCAGATTCCTCCTTCCCTAACCCGTAACTTGAAAATGATAAATTCAAACCCCTCATCTTACATTTGAGGGAAACTGAGGTGAGGAGAGATGAAGTGATTTGTCCAAGCACACACAACAAGTTAGGTACAAAAGTGGTACCAGAACTAGGATTCTCAGACTCCTGATGCAGGACCCTATCCTTTGCATTATGCTATCTTTCTCAACATCAGATATCAAATGATTCATCAAAAGTTATGGTAGGCTTGGATAGAGTCAGCTCCTTTGCATTGGCAAAGGGGCAAATGATTATGAGATGTAGCACTACAAGACCCACTTGCTCTCAGAATCTCCCCAGGTAACTAGATAGCTCCACCCCCCCCCCCCCCCCACCCACACATACTTTAGGATGACAAATGAGTCAGATAACCAAGGATGGAACATTGTTTCACACAGGCCATTGTTAAAAGATACACATTCTTTCCTTCTCCCCTCCTAGGCTCAATTTCAACAAAGGAAAGTGAGAGCATAGAAAATAGTAGTTGCTTAACATCCTTTGGCCACTTGATTTTTTTTTTTTTGTCCAAGTTGAAGAACTTAACTCAGGTCCAGATATAAGTCCAGGTACAAGGAATCTGACTGCTCAAAGACATCCTATTCTCCAATCAGGCTCATAAAAGATGGGCTCCATCCAAAAAGACCAAAAAGCTGAAATAATAGTGGCTAAAATGTAAACAACTCTTTAAAGTTTGCAAAGTACTTTATATATGTTATCTTGTTTGATTCTCATAACAATCCTGTGAGGTAGGTTCTATTATTACATCAGTTTTCCAATTAGAGGTAGCTAGGTTGTGATTTGAATAGAGTGTTGGTGAGAAGCCAGGAAGATCTGAGTTCAAGTATAGCCTCAGATACTAGCTGTGTAACCATGGGAAAGTCACTTAACCTCAGTTTCCTCAACTGTAAAACGGGGATAATAATAGCACCTACCTTGAAAGATTGTTGTGAGGATCCAATGAGATAATATTTGTAAAGGGTTTAGTACAGTGCCTGGTATACCATAGGTGCTATATAAGTGCTTATTTCCTTCCTTCCTTCCATTTCACAAATGAAAAAATTGAGGCCCAGACAAGTTAAAGTGACTTGCCAAATGTTATGTCGATAGTACCTATCTGAGGCAAAATTCAACTTCAGGTCTTTCTAACTTGAAGTCTAGCACTCCATGTACTATGCCACACAAAGAAATACACAGGAGAGACACACAGAGGTCTTCCCCACAAAGATCCGTAGGATATGATCTGTTACCCATATCTCAATTCATATGATGAAGGCCCCACCAACAACTGGAGTGACCCATTTCATAACCTCCAGTGCAGCAAAAGTTAGTATGCCTATAGTAAACATCTGTATGAAATCTTAAGAAATTCAATTGATAGAGTACTTCTGAGAGAGCTGAAGGAAGAGACCAGTCTTCTCTGAGGTGTGTGTGGAGGTTCCCTTGAGAAGATGGGAACCAGCCCTTCTCCCTCTTGGCCCAGGTATATCTGATTCACTTCTTTTTTTTTTTTTTTTGGCAAGTGACTTGCCCAGGGTAATGATTGTCAAATGTCTGAGGTCAGATTTGAACTCAAGTCCTCTTGACTCCAGGACCAGTGCTCCATTCACTGTGCCACCTAACTGCCACGATTCTAATAGCTAATGATGTCTCTTCCGCCAGAGCTCTTGCTTGTGTGTGTGGCATAGATCAGACTGAGAGGCTCAGCTGACAGCCCATCTTTCCATGGGGTTGGGCAGAAATGGAATTTCCCAGCATGCCTCCTATTTCTCTCTGCACTTCCATATAAGTTTGGTCTCCATTCTGGCTCCCTCAGGGTCCATATCTTCCCCACCCTATCTGCACTCAGTGCTCCCACACCATACTCTACAGTAACCTTAGCAGACATAGCTAGACCATGGCCTGGCATGTATGGCGTAATGACATACTGATGCACCAGGGCTGATGAGGGTTATTACCAATCCATTTCGCTTTCATGATGTCTACCTGCAGGCATCAATCTGCAATTGAAGGGTGCCTTCAAATCACACGGTAATGGAAGAATCAAATAATGTGGCTGCTACTGCTCCTCTTATTTCCTATTTCACTGATCTCTGACCAGAGATCAGTGGACTTTCTATTGCAATGGCCTTGTGATTGGTCTCCCTGCCTCAAGTCTCTCACTTGAGGGAGTTCCAGTTCATCCTCCACTCAGCTACCAAAATGATCTTCCTAAAGCATAGGTCTAACCACATTACCCACCTCTACTCAAATTCCAGTGGTTCCCTATCACCTCCTGGATAAAATATAAAATCCTCTGGAGTGCAAAGTCCTTTATATCCTACCCCATACCTTTCTAGTTATCTTACACTTTGGAGGCCATCTCCAGTCGTCCTGATCTATATCTGGTCACTGGACCCACATGGCTCTGGAGGAGAAAGTGAGGCTGGTGATTTTGAACAGCCCTCTCTCACTTAAATCCAACTCACTTGCATGTCATGACATCACCTCCCTGATGTCATGGTCCTCTTTGAAAATGAAGGACAATTTTACGTGTCACCCCCATGTACTCAGTTACTGGCTTTCCTCCTTCTTGCACAGGATACTCTATCTTCTGACTGTTCATTGGACAGGTCATCCCCCATGCCTGGAATTCTCTCTCTCTCTCTCTCTCTCCCTCTCTCTCTTCATCTCTGCCTCTTGGCTTCCCAGCATCCCCCAAATCCTTGCAAAAGAACCCTTTCCAGATTCCCCCTTAAAGCTAGGGAAGGGAAAAGGAGACAGCAATAAGTATTCATATCACATCTACTATGTGCCAAGCATTTTTACAAATTTTATCTTATTTGATCCTCACAACAACCATATAAAGTAGGTGCTATTATTATCCCTATTTTACAGTTGAAGAAACTGAGGCAAACAAAGGGTTAAGTGACTTGCCCAGGGTCACATAGCTAGTAAGTGTCTGAGGCCATATTTGAACTCAGGTCTTCCTGACTCCAGGCCCAATGCCCTAGTGCCTTTTCTCTGTTGATTATCTCCAACTTAACATGTATGTATCTTGTTTTCATGTTGTCTATCTCATTAGACTGTGAGCATCTTGAAAGCAAAGACTTTGTGTGTGTGTGTGTGTGTGTGTATATGTAGGGGATTCTTTATATCTCCCAGTGTTTACCAAAGTGCCTGACACACAGTAGGTGTGTGATGTTTGTTGATTGGTTGACTGATCATTGATTTAAAACTGAAAGGCACTTTAGAGGTCATCTACTCTAACCCTTTCATTTTACAAACAGGAAAATAGAGGTGGACAGAGCTAAAGGGACTTGTCTGAGGTTACACAGGCAGTAAGTGGCGGGGCCAAAATTTGAACTCAGTTTAGAAGTTCAGTTCTAAAACCATAGCTCTTTCCACTGTAATGCACTACTTTCCAATGGAAAACACCTTAAGAAATAATTTTTGTTATTGTTGTTCAGTTGTGTCCAACTCTTCGTGACCTCATTTGAGGTTTACCTGGCAAAGATACTGGAGTGATTTGCCATTCCCTTCTCCAGTTCATTTTACAGATGAGAAAACTAAGACAGAGTTAAATGACTTGCCCAGGATCACACAACTAGTAAGTGTCTGAGGTCAGATTTGAACTTAGGTCTTCCCTGCTCTATCCACTGTGCCACCTAGCTGCCCCTGAGAAAATTTTTGTTTAAAAGAATGGCTCTCTGGGTAGGGGAGGGAGAGGGACATGTTTGAAATGTGCATGTGATGTAAAAACAAAGGTGCTCATGAAAATAAGATAATTTTTTTTTAATTGGGAGGTTAGACTGAATGACCTCTAAGGTCTCTTTCAGCTCTAAACCTCAGATACACTTGAATAGACAAGCTGAAGTCAACACTCTTGGCTCATTGCAGCTCTGCTAATGAGCTAGAGAAGTTGCTCAATCTCAGTGCCTTATCATCCTAAAGATCCCAAGAACCAGCTGTCTCCTGAAGCAGAAAGGACACATACCATAATGGCCTACAAATAGCCCTGAGGGGAAGGCCACAGGGGCAGGGGCTCAGGTTTTCAGAGGCGAGGACACAGCAAAACAAGCAGCCCTGAAGGAAGAGGAACAGATAACCTCCTTCAGAAGAACCGCATTAGTGTTACCATGGCAACCAGCATCTGGGCTGCCTGGTCTTGGCACCATGCCATATAGGACCCCAAGCTCAAGCCTTACAGAGGCAGTGCTTTCCAGGCCTCCAGTGAAGGAGTATGGACATGATGGGTACATGCAAGGGTTCAGAGTCCCTCATCCTGCAGCATTCCATGGTGGGGGATGTTGGAGCCAGCCTAGGGGCTGTGGTTAATTCTAGATCCAAAATCTTGAGTTAAATTCAATTCAACATTTATTAAGCACCTTCATTGTAGAAAACAAACAAACAGCAAGGGTGGGGATGGAATAACAAGATAAAAATAAGACCTGTCAGGTCCTCAAGGAACTTATATTCTTGGGGGGGAGGAGGAGTATATAATACCTAAAATTTGGGGATCAACAGGCACTTGCCTATTATTTGCTGTACTAGGGACAAAGGAGAGGTAGAAATCATGGTTTCTGCCCTCAAGAAGTTGAAAATCTAGTTGGGTGGACAAGGCCAGCACACAGGAAACAAGACTGAACATGAAAGTATATAACTAAGAATTTTTCATCATTCATATTCTCCCCATTTTCATGTAAATATTAGAATACAAGTTGCCTTCCCATAATGCTGTTATCCCTATCACTACTCCTGGCCCAGGCACTACCTCCCCCCAGCCCCAGTTTGATCTCCAGACTGGCCGTGGTTCTCTGTTCCCCCTCCCCCACCGCCTGAGTCTCCCTTTCCTTTTCTTCGTGCCCTCAATCTCTCTCCATGGCTGCTCATGGTCCTAAGGAGACTTCACAGACTTAGGGATGGAAGATATCTCAAGGACCATCTGGTCCAGGTTCCTCTTTTTATGACTGAGGAGACTAAGGGCCCATGGAGGGGAAAAAATTTGTTCAAGGTCACATATAGTGACAGAGACAGAGCTTGGACCCAAGTCCTGACCCCACAATGATTCCAATAGTTTCTGATGTCACATTCCTGCTCTCTGAGTCCATCTTGCATTTCTTAAAGAGTTCTGCCTCTCCTGGCTTCATTGTTTTGACAGTTTTCCACTACAAAGATGTGTCTGGTTTTACCAAACACATTTTGTACCCAAACTAGACCCCAGGTGTCTGTAAAGAAGTGGCATGGTGTACCCAAAGAACTGGACTGGGAGATTGGTCCTGGGTGCTGAGTAATCCCAGCTCTGCTGCTTCCTTGCCCTATGACCTTGGCTAAGTCCCTACCCTCCCTTCTCAGAATTTCAGTTATTTTAATTTGTAAAATAAATAGAATAATCCCCCTTTGACTCTAGTCCCAGCAGAATAGAGATGAGAATCAAATGTGATAGGCTCTGTAAAGTGTCAAGAACACTATCCTCATTCAGTCCTATGAGTGTCCATGCCTTAATGCATTGTGTTTTTCCCTTCCTCCCTTCAGGAATTAGAAGGGGGGGGGGAGATGAATTCTGGAAGGACTTACAGCTCTTTATAACCTGGTTCCTTCCTAACCTTTGAGATTTTTTTTATATCTTACTCAGTTCCTTTATAATCTGGCTGTTTTGGCAGTTAGGTGGCAGACACTTATTAGCCGTATGTCCCTGGGCAAGTCACTTAACCCTGATTTTCTCCCCAAAACAAAAACAATCCAGCTGTCCCAACCTACTTGTAGTTCAAGGAAACTCCATCTCCCTTCTCAAGTGCCTTTGTCCTGGCTATCTCTCACCCCTGAAGGGCTCTGTCCCATCATCTCTACCTCTTAGTTTCCTGGGATTCCTTCCACACTCAGCCAAAATCCACTTTTTGCAGGAGACCTTGCATAATCTCCAATGTGGAAAAACTTCCCCCTCACAGTGGCTTCCCTTCCCTCTACTTTGCATGTATTTTATAAGTACCTAGTTATTTCCATGTTGTCTCCCATATTAGAATACACACTCCTTGAAGACAGAGACTGTTTTTGCCTTTCTTTATAACCCTAGCACTTAGCATAGTCCCTAGAATACAGAAAATACTTAACAAATGCAGGTTAACTGATTGACTGAATGAGTGAAAGGTATTCAGTGCTTGGAGAATAGGAGTCTTGCCTCTGGTTTAGGGGACAAGTATCCCCTGTACTTCTTGTACCTCATCTGCCCCTCATTGGGAGGCAGGAAGCTAATCATGCAAAGAGAGGCAGAGAATCTAGGTTCAAGTTTCACTTCTGATGACTGATGCCTGGGCAGATTCTTTAACCTCCCTGGGCCTCAGTTTCTCTACCTGTAACAATAAAAGGGTTGGATTTGATGATCTCCGAGGTCTTTTCCAGCTGTAGACCTATCTGTGGGAGTAGGCGAAGCTAGAAAGCTGTTCTTAAATAGGCTTACCAAACAACAAACACTGATTAAGTGCCTAGCACCTACCACGAGTCCAGCACTGGAGATGCAAAGGCAAGAATGAAACAGTGCCTGCAAAGGGGAATAGCTGAGAGCAGACGTAGAACCACGAATGCTGGGTTCTCAGCTCGCCTCTAACATCAGCTTGGCTCGGGGACCTCAGGGAAGTGGCTAAACCACTCCAGAATGCAGTCTTCTCTTCTGATGCTTTCCTTTCCCATCCCATCATAAGAGCTGCTTTCTATCTCACGGACAGGATATGAGGGAGCGGTGACATTTTAGAGCCCTATGGCACTTTGTAAGTTCAGTTTAGGATCTTCTGAGTAGGAGGCGTCCAAAAGGAAACTGAGAAAAATGTCATTGTTTCCCCCCATTGTTGTCAAGCTCCCTAGAAGCAGAGACAAAGGGGTGAGAGGCCTCAGGAGGAGATACTCAGTTCAGCCACAGCCTTCTTTACATTTCCCCAGCTGCAGCTCAGCTCAGAAATTCCCACCAGGATGCCCACTAGGCCCTAAGGCCAGACACTAAAGAAAATGGTGAGGGGTCTCTGGGAGATAAACAGCAAAAGATACTTATCTCTCCAGGAAGGCAGACAGTTTGGCATTTAGGTAAACTCTTACCAGGAACAGCCTTAAGGCCTTAATTTCCATCCCAAAGAAAAAAGATTACATTTCCAAAGTCAAGTCCTTTCCCTCTTCCCTCACCCCGGATTTAGAAAATTCTCCAGCCTTTTGGGGGTGGGGAGGGTAAAATCTGCCCCAACTGAATCAGACCTAGCCATCAAGCTATCAACCAGTTCGAGTTGTCCTCAAATTGAAGGCCTTGCTTGGCTGGAGTGGATTACCCAAGTAGAGACTGGGGGACCTTTTGTCTGGGGTATGGTAGAAGAGACTGTCTGGGTATGGGTTTGACAAGATGGCCTCTGAGTCCCTTCCGATTCTTAGATTCTGTGAATCCACTGTATACCAAGCACTGTTGTAGGCAATATGGAAAACAGGCTGAGTTAATATAACGGATCGAACCCAGGACTTCGGAATCTGAAAACCTGGACTCAAATACTAACTCGCTCCAACTGTGTGACCCTGGGTAAGTCACTTGACCTCAGTAAGCCTCAGTTTCCTCACCTGCAAAATGGAGATGATGACACCACTGCCCACTTCCTAAGGTGTTGGTGAAGATTAAATGAGATAGTGAATGGAAAGGGCTTTTGCAAACCTTAAAAACCTAACACCTCCTCTCCCCCAGTCTTCTTAGACCTTACATGCAAACCATGTATTCCTAGATGGAGACATTGACTACCTTACTGTTCTTCACACCAAACACTCCCATTTCCAGACTCTGGGCTCTTTCCCTGGCTATTCCCCGTGACAAGAAGGCTCCCCTGATTCATCTTTGCCTCCTGGCTTCCTTCTAGTCTTAGCTAAAATCCCACCTTCTGCAAGAAGCCTTTCCCAGTCCTCTGCAATCCCAGTGCCTTCCCTCTGCTGATTAAGCCCCCTTTGTTCTGCACTGATCTTGTTTGTTCATAGTTTTTTTTTTCATGTTGTCTCCCCAGTCAGACTGGGAGCTCCTTGAGAGCAGGGACTATCACTTTGTTTTTCTTCACATCCCGATGCTTATCACAGGGCCTGGCACATAGCAGGTGCTTAACTAATAAATGCTTGTTGACTGAGCTATATAACTTTGAGCTATGATAAAATGGAAGCCTTGATGAAGGTTTTAGATTTACAATATAATAGCTGTCCAGAATCTAGGGGAAAAAATAAAAGCAAATTGAACAGTTTTTGCCTACCCAAGCTTATTCTGACAGTAATCATCTATAGACATTTTTCTCTTATGTTTCTTGAAACTTCTGTTTAATCCTTCTCTGAATTGGAAGGGTAAATAAGAAACATCTAGGCCTCTGGCCATTCGTTCCAGAAGCAGGGGAGATGATGACAATGGGGAGATGTGAGGGCAATGCCAGATAGAGAAAAGTACCAGAAAAGCTTTGGTTCAAGTGATCCCTTCCCCCAAAGGTTTCCAAGAACCATTCTTATACCAGCCTGTTACAGGTAGGTGTCTCTTCAGCAAGGTAGGTGTTTACAGTTTGAGAAAAACTGGTCAACAAATACTTAGGTAGCATCTACTCCGAGGCATCAGGAGAGTGGAGCAAGGGAACTGACATTTGAACTTGGACTCAGGAGCCTAGAGTCCAAGTCTTGGCTCTAAAGCTAAGCTACAAGACCTCCGTGACCTTCAATTTCCAAGAGAACTTGATTTTGAACTTGGACTCAGCAGCCAGGGATTCAGAGCCAGGCTCTGCCACTTGCTAATTATGTGACCTCTCTGACCTTCAATTTCCTCCTAGGTAAAAATGGAATAGTAAAACTTGTACTACCAACTTGCCAGGTTTTTGGTGAGGAAAATGAGGCACTACATAAATGTAAGCTATTATCATTAATTGGAGAGGGAAGCTAATTAACAATACAAAGAGGTAGAAGTGCCCCAGTGAGTGGTAAAAACAATTAACTGCCTACAGAATTCAGAGGTGGGAGACAAAGCCTTGAAGGCTCAAGTGTGCAGGGGCAGGCGGGTAGAATTTAGTCTGGGCAGGATTGTGGAAGGTGTAATTGTAAAGAAAAGGATGTGAGAGTGCATTCATCCAAACATCAAATATTTAATCCAGGCCAGGGGAAAGGCTGAAGTAACCTTTTTTCCAAACTCTATTCTATACCCAAACATAGCGCTTTCTTCCCTAATCTTGGTGAAGATGATAGTGAGAACCCTAAGGTGAGAGTATGAGAATGGTGCGTGAAGGTGAACAGCCCATCTATTTAAGAGCCTATGATCGGGGTAGATAGGTGGTGCAGTGGATAGAGCACCAGCCCTGGAAGTCATGAGGACCTGAGTTCAAAAGCAGCCCTTGATACTTGCTAGCAGTGTGACCCTGGACAAGTCACTTAATCCCAATTGTCTTGCCAAAAAAAAAAAAAAAAAGCCTTTGACCAGTTTTCCATCTGCCTTTGTGAGGTACAATTCCCTGGCATGCCAGGAGTACACTAAAAATTCTAAGTTTACAGGCTCGTAGATTTAGAACTGGAAGGGACCTTGGAGGCCATTTGGCTCAAGCCAGCATTAAGTGACTGACTCACGGTCACTGGGTGAACTTTTTTTGCCTTTCTTTGTGTACCTAGTGATTAACACAGTACCTGGTATGTAGTAGGTACCTAATAGATGCTTGTTCAATGACTGCTCTTTCAATGGTTTCTTTGTTTTTTTCTGGGCACACCCAGAAGTCAAAACTACCTTTTCAGCATGTGTCCTAGCAAAATAAGGTAGCATAAGACGGGTACAGGCAGACACAGCCCCACTGTGCTCTGCTACTTTGAAGCTATCTGGGCAGGACAGAGTTGATAAGGAAGCCTTCTCACAAAGCCTGACTGGCCTCATGCCATAATTCACCACCAAGATCTATGAATATTTAATGGGATAGAAAGGGGGGAGGAGCAAAGTCTAAGAGTTACTCCCTCAGGGAGTTTGTAATCTAGGTGGGAATCCCTAGTGCTAAGAGTTAGTCGAAAGATACTGAAAATAGATAGCACTATATTATTAGCTCTCTCTTCCTAGAAAGTTCATTAAGTCATATGATTCTTCAATTAGCCCTACCCTTGAGGCCCAGAGATAGTCCTAGGCTGGGGCTAGGTCCTCTAATGCTATCTAATATCATGTCATAGATAAGGAAATAGAGGCCCAGAAAAGTTAAAAGACTCATCCAAGGTCACCTGGACAGAAGCAGAACCATGATTCAAATCCAGGTCCTCCAACTATAAATCCAATGTTCTTTCTACTAGATGGAGAGCTGGTTTCAGTCTGAGGCATAGATGATAGAATGCTTGCCTTGGAGTCAAGGAGGCTTGGGCTGAAATCCCATCTCTAACACTTATTAGCTATGTGACCATGGACAAATCACTTACTTAACCTCGACAAGCCTCAATTTTCCTATCTGTAAAATGGGGAGATGAATATCTGCCTCCCCTTTTAATGCATAAACTCATGGGATTATTCAGATGAGATGTTTTTATATCCCCAGTGCCTTGCCTGTAGCAGACACTTAATAAACACTCTTTGAATTTAACTGAATAATTAAAGCATTTTACAATGTTCATGTGTACTACACAAATGTCAATTATCAGGATCGTTCCACAGTTAGTTCCCATCCCCAGTGTGCTTCAAGGTAAATTCCCCATATGGGGGAGTCCCAGTAAAGAATGGCTGAACACCAATCAGTGGCCTGGACCCTGGGGAGGCCTTAGGACAGAAGCTAGGGTTGGGCACTTCCTCCCACTAGAGCAGGGGTGGGAAACCTGCAGCCTCTAGGTCACATGTAGCCCTCTAGGTCCTCAAGGGTGGCCCTTTGACTCAATGTGAAGTTTGGGCCTCCCTTGAGGCTGCAGGTTCCCCACCCTCGTTCTAGATGAAAAGCAGCCTGATCTCCATGGAAGCAGGTCATCTTCATGATAGCCCTGTGTGGCTTTCTAGGTATTTTTATTTTTTACTGCCTCAGGATCAAAGAAGGAAGGGCCATGCAAATTGGGAAAACTCCATGGCCTTGGGGGAGAGAGTCATATACTATTAATCAGATTTATGTAAGGGGAATAGCAGAAGCCACTGAGAGGCTGGGATCCAAGGGAGGCTGTGGCCAGGGAAGCTCCCCAGCATGACTTATAAGGGTTTAAGAAATGCCAAGCAGGTTACAAAGACTATCCCTGCCCTCAAGGTGCTCACCGGCTAGTCAAAGGGGTAAGATTACCATACAGGAAACAAATAATGAATACAAGACCAGACAGCACACAATCCAGTATTGTTAAATCTCCGGATGCCAATAAAAAGGGGAAATTCTGAAAAGGGAGGGGCTCCCTATGGACTGCCTGGAGGAGGTGGCTGTTTGAAAGAGCTTGTCTCCTAACCCACATCCTCTACAAAGCAGAGGAAGGAGCCCAAACCAAGTAGAATTCCATACAAGAGCAGCCCCATCAAGCACACAGATATCAACCAACTGGCCCTTTTGGATTGCATTAACAAAACGCACCTGAAATTCATTTCCACTATTTACTCTTAAAAAAGAGAATTCTTTGCACAAACAAGGCTTATTCTTTTTCAGAACTATATGAGGTATTAATAGTCTGATAACTTTGTTCTTCTTCAGTTATGAATTCATTTTTACCTTCTTTTTTCCTAGTTATGTGACCAGTATAATTAAAAGAGTGCTGGATTGGCCTTCAAAGGACCTTGCTCTGAGTTCCAGCTCTCTCACTTACTACTTGCATAATCTTGGGCTTATCCTTTCTGGGCCTCAGTTTCTTCATTCTTAAAATTAGGGGGTTGGATTAGATCGTTTCTGAGGTTCCTTCTATCTATAAATCTCTGATCCTATAGACTATGCTACGGCTTTGGTCAAGTCACTTAATCTTCATAAGCCTCAGTTTCCTCATTTGTATAATAGAGGTGCTGGATTAGGTAACTTCTAAGGTGTTCTAGATTATAGTTTATAAGCTCTGCTTTATAATTTCTAGCTTTAAATCCATGATCTTAAGACATCTATCTTATAACTTTGGGCAAATCCTATAACCTGATTTGCAAAATGGCAAAATAGTTGCATGATATACCTCATTACGAAAAATTAAGTAGTAAGTGGGGACTAGACCCTAGGTTTTCTATCTCCAAGTCCTATACGCTTTGTATGACTGAGAAAAGGCATGTCAAGCTCCCTATGAAACTGGGCCCTAGAGACAGTATGACTTTCAGCCAACCAAACAATGGAAATCCTCACCAAGGTGAAATTAAAATTCATGGAATCCTAGTCTTAGGGTTTGTATGGACCTCAGAGAGGACCTCATCCAACCTGTACTTGGACAGGAATCTTCTTCCTCCCCCATAACATACTTGATAAATGGTCATCTAGCCTTTGACTGAAGATGTCCAGTGCAGGGGGACCCAGGAACTAATGACTTCCTAAGACAGCCCATTTCACTTCTGGATGGCTCTAACTATTGGGAAGATTTTCCTTAGATAGAGCTGAAACCTGCCTCAGCCTCTTATACCCACTGCTCCTATTTTGATCATCTGGGGCTCAGAAGAATGTCCAGTCTTTCTTCTGCAAAATAGACAGATGGGTGATCATGTTTCCATTAAGTCTTTTTTTCTCCAAAAGTTTCTTTAAGTAATCCTTGGATGGTTGGCATGGTTTTCAGTTCTCTCCCTATTCTAGTTGTGTTTCTTAAAATGTGGTATACAGAGCTAAACACAGTTGAGTGATCTAGAAGTACTTTGAGCCCGCTCCTCATTCTAGAAACTGCACGTATATCAATAGCAGCAGGAGATCACATTAGCATATCATATTGATAGATATAGCTAACTCATTTGAGTTTGTAGTCCACTAAGACCCCTAGGTCTTTTTGATGAGAAAGGTCATCACTTAGCTACTCCTCCCTCATCCTGTACTTGCATAGTTGATTTTTTTGAATTCAAATATAGAACTTTACATTTAGTCCTATTAAATTCCACTTCAAAAATATGTGGCTTATTGTTTTAGCCACTTGAGACACTTTTAGGTCCTGATTTTACTGTCCATGTTGGTCTTTCTCCCTGTTTCATGCCATATGCAAATTTATTAAGCATATCATTTCTACCTTACGTAAGGCAGGAGTTTTGCAGATGGTCTTTCTTGTGTCATAGGCCCCTTTTCTACAATCTGGTGAGGCCTATGGCCCTCTTCCCAGAACTGTTTTTAAATGCATAAAACATACTGTATTACAAAGGAAATCAATTATATTGAAACACAGTTATCAAAGCATTAAGAAAACAAGTTCCCAGACCTCAGTTTTAAGAACCCCTAAGTAAGATAAATAAACCCTCCTAAGTCACCGATAAACACACAGCACACAAAGCCAGATTTATTCCAAGCTCTGCCACTAATTTGTCATATGACTTCGACCAAATTGGTTGAGGGCCTTAGTTTTCTCAATTGTAAAATGAGAAATTTAGATAAGATGAATTCTAACATTCCAAGAATGAAGCAGCTTGGTATACTGCTTACTATCTATATGACTTTAGGCAAGTTAGTTTCCCGCTCTGGGCTTCAGTTTCCTGGTTGGTAACTTGATGAAGTTGGCCTTTAAGGTCTCTTCCATTTAGAATCCTAATCCTGAGTCTATGACCCTGATTTCTAGGCCCAGGGTCTAGCAGGGAACTAAAGGGGTTAAAAAAAAAAAGATGGAAAAAACCATTGGCTTGGGGAGTCTGGGGGAGTAAATAAATTTGCTATCCCTGGGTAAGTAGAGCAGACTGAACATCTACATTTCCATTTCAAAGGAAAAGCATGAATCTCAGAAGCCAATTTCCTTTCCTTTGCCCCTAGTTCTCCCCTCCCCGCCCTTTGTTCCTCCCCCATAGGACAAAATGCTACAATCATGTACAAATCAATGAGCCAATATTTATTATCTATTTTGACGGTATCAGTAGGGGTATAAAGGCAGATAAGGTTTAAAGGGTTGGTTGGGGCTGGACACTGGAAAAGGTTTGGACTTTATGATGAAAGGGGGAAGGGGAAGGTTAGGAAATTTATCTGGCTAGCATGTGTAGGGGAAAAGGGGCTGGAGGCAGGAGGCCAGTTAGGAGGTTATTGAAATAGGCCCAGGGATAAGACTTTGGTGGGGGTAAGTGCATGACAATCCGTCCAGGGAACAAAAAGAGCCAGGTTATTGACAAATGAAAAACACTGAATTAGCAAGAAAAAAAAAATACCCCACCCTCTTCTGGCCTCTTTATTCTAGGAGCAAGTTCCTCTTTTTTACCCTGAACTGAGTGTAACAGCTTTGTTGATTCATTCATCATACTCGTCACTCCTCTGAACCAAGTTATGACTTGCAAGGGGGGTGGAGATGGGGGTTGGGGAGGCAGGTACTAAGTCACAGAATGGGGTAATAAGTTCTAACTTGTAAGTCAAGTAATAGAGTTGGGGGAGAAAACTAAATCGAAGAAAGGGTCAGGGAAGAGGCCACAGAAAGAAACAATTCAATTCGATTGAGCAAAAATGATTTATTATGAGAATTTGTTAAACTCCTATTATGAGCAAGGCTCCGTGCTAGATTCCAGAGAATCATGAAGGTTGGAGTTTCCAGGGCTGTCCCACATAGGGCAAGTCACTAGAGCCCTCAGTGCCTGGAGGCAATGGCCTGAGGCTAAATGGAGAAGCTGGTGCTGATTTGTTCTGGTTTGGGGACAGTTTGCTACATTAAGGAAATTTCAGATGTGGTAAAACAACAACAATAACAAGAAAGAATCAGCCTTCAAGGAAAATAATGTAAAATGTAAATGGAGGTAATAATGGCACTATTAATTTCCCTGGGTTGCAGTAAAGACAAAATAAGATATTTGTAAAGCACTTAGCAAACCTTAAAACACTATATAAATGCTAGCTATGATTATGGTTATCATCATCAACACCACCATCATCACTGGAGGGTGTGGTGCAGGTAAGTGTAATACAAGGTAGAGTTGATTGGAGGGACCCAAATAAAATGCTGAAGGAAAACTTGAGGATGATTTTACATTGGGAGGGAGAGGCTGATAGGGAGAGGCAGGGAAGGCTGGAAGTGGCATCTGAACTGCACCTTGATGCAGAAAGAGATGTTCCATTTTCCAAGCCCATTTTGGGAGCACAGAATGAGGGTGGGGAGGCCCAGCGTCCAGCCCAAAGCCACCTTACCTCCCTTTTCCACCGAGCCAGCCACTCATCTCTCTTGCGTTTACTGATGTAGTAGGGATCCCCAGCCTGGAAGGTGAGCCGCTGCATGGGCCGCTGTCGAAGACTGGACTCCCAGCCCAGACCTCCCCGTAATCGTCCCCGAGCTCCCTAGGAAGGGGAGAGAGGCAGACAGGCAGACAGACAGACAGACATTCAGGAAGGTGTTGGCACTCTCTCTCTCTCTCCCCTCATTGTCACCAGGGTCCATTATTGCTAAAAGGCAAACAGAGAAGGGACTAGAAAGTCCCTGCAAAAAAGGAATGGAACTACTGTGACCTGCAGACCAGAACCCTTGATCTTGGGCCTCAGAGATCCTCTAGAGAAGCACTAAATTAAGGAGTTAAGAGGGTCAGATAAGATGATATGTGCAAAGCATTTTGCAGACTTTCAAGTGCTATGACCACCATCACCATCATTACAGATGAGGAGTTTTATGCACAGACATCCACCAGCCAGAAGGGAGAGGGCCATTTACTAGCAGTGTGACCCTGGGTGAGTCACTTAACCTCTCTCAGCCTCAGTTTCCTGACTTATAAAATGGGGATAATATTAGCACCTACTTCCCAGTATTATTTGTGCAGATAAAATGAGATATTTGTGAAGTGCTTTGCAAACCTTAAAGCACTCTATTAAACGCTAGCTATTATTATTAGGAGAGGAGAAGCACGAGAGGCCAAATTGCAGACCTTTGAGGCTATAGTCATTTCACAGATGAGGATGCTGAGAGGCAAACTTGTCCAAGGTCCCACAGGTAGTAAATGACAGTCAGGATTTGAACCCCCATGTTTCAGCTCCAAATCCAGTGCTCTTTCCATGACTAACAACTAACCCGAACAACTCCCTCACCCCTTTCCTACATAGTGATTAAGAATGGAGAAGGTAGAGTTAGGCCATCCTTGGTGCTCCCCCTCATGACCTGTCCGAAATGAACATGGCCCCCTCCTATGGCTCTCCTCCCAGTACCCACTAGGCACAATCAAGTCCAGAGGATGGAGAGGGAAACTCTCCAGGCTTCTCTCTCTTCTTAGAATTAGGACCCAGAGACCAAACTGCCCTTGTGAGTTGGGAGCAAATACTTGCCTCCATTTTCACAGAATCAAAGTGGGTTTCCTCCTTCTCTTCTTTGCCTGTGGAGAGAGAAGAGCAAGGGCTCATCAAATTGATCCTCACTCCCCCTAGGAGTGGCATAATTGTTGCTGCAAGATCCTGAGACCCAGGATTGTACCCAAGAGGCACCTGGTTCTGGGAGGCCTCCCTCAGTTACTAGCCTGGCTAGATCCAGCTCTGCCCTTCCCCCATTAGCTAGAAGTAGGCACAGAGTGGAGGGATTTTAGGGAGAAAGAATTAGGACAGAAGCTGCTGAGGGGTTTGGAGCTCAGTCCTGAGTGGGGGATCTGTAGTTCAGTCAGAGTTGTGGTTTCCTGTGCGTTGTCTGTCTCTGATACTCAGAAAGCAGCTATAAATAACTGCTTCTCACTGCCCAGGTGCAGAGAAGGGAGGACAAAGGTGGGAGAAGGCAGGAAAGGTCAGGGTATGGAAAAGAAAATGGGGAGGGCCCACATGCTTGTGAATACCCTCCAGGCCTTTCCATGGGCTCCAAAAGGGATTGTTTGCCTGTCTGTTATTTAGGAGTACATGTGAAGGTGCCTGAGCCAGCTACTCCGTGGTGTGTGTGTTCATGTATGTTCTCTCCTGTGTGATGACAGATTTTCAGACCTCTAGCAAATATTATGTAGGGAAGAGATTGGAAGCCAGGAGGGCTGGTTCCACATTCATCTTTGCTGCTAATTGGTTTTATGACCTTAGGAGCATAGATTTTGTGGCTAGAGGATATCTTAGCAGCCACGTAGCCCAACTCCTCTCCTTTTACAGATCAGGAAACTGAGGCTCAAGGGGTGAAGCATTCTGCCCAAGTGGCAGAGCAAGGATTTAAACCCAGGTTCTCAGACACCAAATCCAGCACTTTCCCGGCTCTTTCTCTCTAACAGGTCACAGCCTCTTCAGGGCTGTGTAATTAAATGTATTCTATCTAAAATTGGATGATAGGAGTGGATCCTTTAATTCTGTAGCCTGTGTCCCCCAAGTGCTAGCTTTGCCCTTTTGACAAATGGCCCATAGCAGTTCTCTCTGGCCTGAATTCCTTCTCAGACTGTGCAATAGCTTTGCCTTGCTTATCCATCCAGGTTTCTGAGAAATCTGATTCCAAATAGTAGTAGTAGCCAAAGAACCTTGGCTACCTTGGCTGCCTCCTCATTTTACCACAGTCCCTCTCTTGTGGTCACAATTCAGAAGGGAGATTCCCTTGGAATCTCCATGCCTCTTCTTCTACTTCCTGAAAGGCCCTCAGCATCTCAGGCTGCATCTCTGCCCTTCCCAGGCCCAGCCTTCTAGCTGGCTCTGGAGCAAGGCCAGGCACTGCTCTGTGAGGCTGCTGCTTCCTCCCTCCCAGCCCTTTCTCTCTAGGTCCAACCAGCTGGCTTCAGGATTAGGTTATTTACTCATTTCCCAGTTTCCGGCCAGGGGCTCATTCCCCTCAGTTCCCACTTAGGGGCCCTGGATGCTTTCTTTCAGAGAGAGAGAGTATTTGAGTTGAAGTTTGAGCTTATGGCAGGAGGTTGTGTCGGAGACTTCTGGAGGTTAGGAAGCGGGGCAGGTGGGAAATGGGAGGGGTGCAAGGAGCCTGTAATAAAACAAAACAGTCCCCACTTGCTGCTGCAGCTCCAAAGCAGAAAAGCAACTAGAACATCAGATCAACTAGAATGCAGAGATCTCCCATAGGGATTTTTCCCACCCTCTAACCTCCACTTGGGGCTCTTTCCTCCATCTAAATGTCCATTGATGTCACTCACTACTCCCCTTCTGGAGACTGTGCCCCCTGGGACTCCAAACCTCTTTCCCTCATATACCCACAACCCATAACTTCCAGATATCAATAGTCTCATGACCCAAACTAGTTGTGAAGATTCACCGTGCCATAGGTTGGCGTGGGGGGATAAGAGGAAAGGATCAAGAAATACACAATGGGGGAATGAGTTGCATTCCACTCCACAGAAGAACCCGACCAAACCTGTTAGGTCTATAACCCCAGAAGCTGTGCTGAGCCTGGAGGGTGAGGGTACACATGGGAATAAAAAAGAATATGTGTGTGTATGTTTGCTATGGGCTAGTGTGTGGGTGGGGGGAGGAGGGTGTGGATATTTTGAAACTCTTAAGTGACTTTTCATCCTTATAGACTTTTACAGCTTTCCCCTAGTTTATCTGTTTCTACCTTCCCCTGCTTTACTTCCCCTCACTCTAACCACAGCCATCTCCCTGACTTTTCCTCTGGTTTCGACATGGGCCTCCTAGAAGATTTCCTTCCCACAGTTCCCTTCCTCACCCGAGAATATTTCCTGGGGCCCCCACCTCTCCTCCCTGACTGCTTGGAAGGGCTTTGGTCGCCCCTTTCTCAGGACACTGACCTTTTGACCTGGAAAGTCTTGAGCTGTAATCCCAGCTCTGCCACAGTGGGACCCAAGATCAGCTGCCGCTTTTGTGCAACTGGAGGGATTTGCAGGAGTCTGACACAGCATCTGTGTCAAATCTAGGCCTTAGAGCAAGGTCACTCAGGTTCCTACATTCACCTTCTTTTTTGTTTGACCAAGATCCCAAACTACACTGAATCCTCCACTGAAAATGTTTTTGGCCATTAGATAAATGTCAGGCTCCCTTTCTAAACCAATTCTTTTTTTTTTTTTTTTTTTGGTTAGGCAATTGGGGTTAAGTGACTTGCCCAGGGTCACACAGCTAGTAAGTGTCAAAAGTCTGAGGCCAGATTTGAACTCAGGTCCTCCTGACTCCAAGACTGGAACTCTGTCCCCCATGCCACCTAGCTGCCCCTCTAAATCAATTCTAAAGCGTTCCTTTTCACTCCACCCCACCCCAGTCAGAATTCTTATCCTCTAAGAAATTCTCCCACTTTCTTCTCTCCCCAGATGTCCTTGATCATTGAATTATAGACCTAGAGCTGAAAGGGTCCTCAGAGGCCATCTAAGCCAACCAGCACTTGACCTGGAACCTCCTCCATAACACTGATAACCAGTGGTTACTGGATTTTGCCTATAGATATTTAGTGAAGGGAAATCCACTACCTACAACAACTCCAGCTGTTTGGAAGTTTTTCCTTTCATCAAGTCAAGTCAGCAAACATTTATTAAGCACTTATTAAGCACCGGGCACTGTGCATCTGCCTCTTGGCTTCTTGTACCCAGTGTTCCTAATCTTGCCTTCTAGGGCCAAGCAGAGCAAATCTAATCCTTCCACATGACAGCCCTTTAATTACTTGAAGACATCTGTCATGTCACCCCCTGGGTCTTCTCTCTAGGATGCATAGTTTCAGTTCCTTCAACCTCTCTCTGTATGGCATGGTTCTTTAGTTATTTCTCTACTCTGCCCATTCTTTTCTGGATGTCTTCTAGCTCAACAATATCTTTCCTAAAATGTGGAACCCAGAATTCAATACCATATTCCAGGTGGGTTCTGACCAGGGCAGTACACAATGGAACTCTAAATCTCCCTTGTCTTCGTTCCCCTAGCTTTCTTAATGTAGGCAAAGATGCATGTGTTGTTTCTTAGGCACACCCTCCCTATCTTGTACAAAAGAGGTCTTTTCCAGCCCAGTACTATCATGCAGCAGACAAGATATACTTGGCATGAACTAAAGGCACTTTTTCTTTCCCTCTCACATCTATCTGACCTCTAGGTCTGACCTAGGCCCTTAGGGTGGTATCTGCTTTGTAGGAGATTGATTAATACAACTCCAATATCAATTCAAGTCCTGGGGGTACCAGGAAGAGGAATTTAGTTTGAGATCAGTCTGGGAAATTGAGCCTGTTATATGGAGGGCCTGAAGAACAACCATGTTGACCCTATTTGAGATGTAACTAGATCACTAAGACTGAGATAGCACTAGGTCAGCCTCTAAGAAGGAGTAACATTTGCCCTGGTGATAGCGCTCTGTCTGAACCTCAACTATTTTACTGGTTAGGAATTAAGGGGTCAGCTAGGAAGTTCACACCCGCCCAAATAATGGCTCTGGCGCCTCCCAGTGGAGTATCCGTCTTCAGAGATCCCTCATCCGCCTCTAGCCCATTTCCTTATTCCTGAGGTCCCTACATGGATGATAGGCAATGCATAGGTGCACTGGGAGAGGTTACCCTTGATCCCCTCTAAGCAATCAATTGATTGATGGATAGAGAAGCAACAAAGGATGCGTGGGCCCATTGAGAAAGCTTCCTCTAAGAATCTTAGGAGAATTTTAGGAGAGAGCCTGTGGGGCTGGGGCTAAATACTCAACACAGAGATTGAGACCCACATCCTAATCTTTCTGGACAAGTTATTTGATGACTACAAAGTTAAGCCTCTTCATCTGTCAATTGAGAGGAATGAACAAGGATCTCCAGCTCTCAGAAAACATTCTTTTATTCTATGACGAAAGGATGCTGGCAAAGTGGGATTCTTTCAATCCCTCGACAACTCCACAACCCACCCACATAACCACCAACGTGTCAATAATAACCCTACACAAAGCCGAAACATCTCTGCAGTGGCTCAGTGATTCCCACTTTCCAAACATCCAAGCAACCCCACTAGGATCTTTAGTAATCCCGCAGCAAATTAAGAACAGAAAACAGCTCAGCCTCTGAGGCAGCTGGTGGTGATGTGGACAGAGTGTTGGCCCTGGAGTCAGGAAGACCTGAGTTCAAATCTACCCGCAGACATTTACTAGCTCTCTGATCCTGAGCAAGTCACTTAAGCTCTCTGTGCCTCAATATCCTCATCTGTAAAATGGGGATAATACCTTGTGGGAATGAATGAGATAATATTTGTAATAAGCATTTAGCATAGTGCCTGACAAAGAGTAAATAAATAAATTCTTATTCCCTTCTCTTCCCTTCCCCAAGTCTTTCTCCTCAACTTGACAGATCTCTGCTTTTTAGGTAGTGGGAAGCCTGGACATCTCTTCCTAACATACTCAGCACCAAGACAAAAAGGAGGCCAAAGATTCTGGGAGCCCTTGGGAGCAGAGACACAGACAAGACCAGAGACAGAAACCAGACTCTTTAAAATACACACAACGAAGAGAAAAATGGCCAAGGTCAACATGATCACAGAATAGCTTTCCTGGCTCTGAGTCTATACTGGTCCTAGCAAAATGGTGCCCCACAACAGGAAGATTTCAGTAAATACATCTGGGACTCTCCAAATTAAATGGTGAAGAGGTTATAAGGATCATAGGATTGAAATGGGATGGCATATTAGAGATCAAATCCAGCTCCCCCAGAGATGAGGGAGAACTGAGAAAGAAGATTTGAACCCAGGTCTTCAGACTCCAAATCTAGTATTCTTTCCATTGAGATCATACCAATAGCCTGGATAGTGATGCCAGGCTCCCCCTCCCCTTGCCCAAGGACTCAGCAACCATTCCAAGGTCACCAAGGTCACTTTCCAACACCCCTTCCAGGTTCTCTTCCAGTTAAACCATTCCCTTACCTATTTATCTTATGAAAAAGCTGACAGATCCAGGATAGCTCCCTGTCAGTTCTCCCAGACTCAATCCGTAATCTGGGGGAAGGAGCCCTTGCCTGCCAGGATTCCATTCTCTAAAGGGAACTAAGTGCTCACTCAACCCACTAAAAGAGGATAGTTCTATTTAAAGGGAAGATACAAGTGGGAGGCAAGGGAAGGGCCAGGGGACCCAGGCCTAGGCAATTTGAAGGACCTGGCTTTCCCTGTCTCACTCTTCCTAAATCTGGAATATGATTCACTTGGGTGATTTTTTAAGACACAGGATCATGGTGTTTTCTCTAAACATTGTATCTGGATACAATTATAATGGATTATACTAATTAATTTACTTATTTCATCTTATATACTTTCAAGAAGGGCCTCTCGAAATTGAAATGCACTTACACAAAACAACATGCAAATTACTAACGATTCTACAGCTCTGCCTAGAAGTGAGTTGCTTGAACCTGAAGGAGAAATGGAGGCCGTAGTCTAGAACTGCATAAACAGAAGCTACCAGGAGGGAACAGCATTCCGTCTTCTGTTTTTGGCCACATCCTGGAAGGGTCTGTATCTCACAAGCTCCCATGAGCTTAGTGTCCATTCTAGGACTCTCTTAGGGCCTCTAGATACAATCCTTCTTCTCCTAACTCTTCCATGACTTAATTTCCCATTTTCTAGCCAGGTAAACTCACACTCCAAGTACAGCAGGCTCAAAGCATCTCTGCAGGGAAAGAATACAATGGCCTTCAACTTTTACAGCTTCACCCAAGGCCGAGGGGTAGGAAAGCAGAGCAATTGGGTAGATAGAGCATATTCATAATTTACTACCCCCAAACACCAGGCTCCTCAAGATCCCTGATACCCAAACTTTTGGTGCTTCCTTGTCTCCTAGAATGCAGAAAAGGGGGATGGATCAGAGTCGGGGGTGGGGGGAACCTACAGCTTCTTCAAGCGCCAGCCTGCAAGCTCCATCTTGTTCTCAATTCTGGATTCATTGCTAGGTCCACCCCTAGGGTGTCATTGAAATCCATGACCACAGTCCCTTAAGAATACTCCTGAGAAAAATTACAGACTAGAGGGCCATAATGCTTAAGTTAAGTCTTGACAACTGAGGACTCACCGCCCACAACAGGGGCTTCTTGCCCATCCTTGGGGGTACAGCAGCCATTCTCCAGGGTGCGGGCAGCCTCCGGGGCGCTTTCTGCCTCAGTCTCTCCATCAGCCCGTGCCCCGCCCTTTCGCCCAGCAGGGCTCCCTTCCTCTGGCTGGGGCTCACTGAGCTTCTCCACATCCCCATTGGGCAGCAGCTCTGCAGGACTGGTGTCCTGAGCCATGGAGGGGGACTTTGAAGTTGCGGCAACGTCCTTAGAGGTGTCACTGTTTTCCACCTTAAGAGATGAGAGAGAAAAAACATGGCAAGGTATTAGACAAAAGAGCAGCAAGTTTACTGGTTTCGTTGTTCCTGATCCCCGGTTCCCGATTGATAAACTTGACACCCACCAAAAGCATACCCACCAAAAGACTCCAGTGCCTCCCAATCTAAAGCCCTGATCTAAGTCCAATGCTTCTCAGACTATTAGAACAATCACACTGTTCTCCTAGTCCAGTCCCAGTTGGATTCGAATGTCCTCAGTTTGACTCTGGTGTTCTCCCCTCTAATTTTAATACTTGGGACCCTCCCCTTACACACTCCCTTCTCTTCACCTTTCAAGGCCAAACCCCAATTCTAGGCAATGATTAACTGCCTGGGAGAGTAGGAAGGTCAGGGCCATAAAGCTAAGTTGTCCCATAAAGGGGCTTACCAAAGGGCCTCTCTGATCCCCAAATCAATGAACTCAACTCCACCCAGCCTAGCCCCAGCCCCATGGTCCTTTAAAATAAGTGTGATAACTAGGTTGACATGGGAGTCGATAGAGGTGGGGGTAGAAATCTCCCTCTTATCACCTGTTGGCTTAAAGCTGTTCTTATCCCTAAGAAACCATCTAGGGGTTACAGGTAGGGTGACCGCTCCTTGACACACCTACTGGGCTCAGAGCATTGGAACCTGGATTACTTCAGGTCCTCCAGGATCTTAAAGGCAGGTCAAATTATTCACTAGGTAATATTTATCCTTAGCTTCAGGGCAGATGAAAGAAAGAAACATGAGAAAGCATTAGACAGATAGCATCAAGTTTGCCAAACTGGAGTCACAGTCCACAAGCCATAATCTAAATGTCCATGAAGGGACTGGTTTGCTTCTCAAGCAGACTTCAGTGCTTTCCAATGTCCACACCCTATGCCTGGACCCTGTCTTTCCCTCCCTGTCTACCTCCCCACCCCTGTGGACCTCCTTCCATATCAGCATGATCTAGTGGGAAAAGCTGTGGATTTGGAGTCAGGGGACCTGACAGTGCTGCTTACTGATGGTGTAACCTTGGGTAAATCATTTATTCTCTCTGGGCCTCAGTTTTCTCACCTGTAAAATAGGAAGATTGGACTAGATGGCCTCCTTCAGCCTCTTAACAACAATAATAGCTAGCATTTATATAGAGCTTTGAGGGTTGCAAAGCTCTTTACATATGTTAATTCCTTTGATCCTCATAACAACCCAGTGAGGTAGTTGCTATTACCCCCATTTTACAGGTGGGAAAACTGAGACCCAGAGAAATTAAACTACTTGCCCAAGGTCACATAGCTAGTAAGTGGGTAAGGCAAGATTCAAACTCAAGTCTTCTTGACTCCAAGTTAGCTGCCCTTTGATCATATGAGTCCTAGGACTGCCCTTTTTTCCTGGCATCTTCTAGCTGCTTTCTTGTATCTACCCTTCCAATAAAATTTCAGGTATCATAATCTCATTCCTGCAGGGCTCAATGAGTTAGTGAGCCAATCTGATACAAACACAAAAATATAAACCAGTCCCTGCCCTCAAGGAGCTTATGTTCTAATAAAGGGAGGGGAAAAATATACACAGACAATTAAATACAAAATATATGCAAAATGCTTTGGGGAGAACACCAAATAATTGGCTGAGGGTAATCTCATGTAGGAAGCGGCACTTGGTTAGACCCTTAGAAGGAACTAAGGATTTTCAAAACCAGAGATGAGGTGGTGCAGCATTACCCAGGGATGAGGAGGGAAAGTCTACATAGAGAGAGAGCAAATAGGATTATTTGCCCAGAACGTAGATTTCATGGGGAGAGGGGTGTAAATGGGAAATTGGATTGGTAACAACCATTTACTGAACTAAAATGAAAGACAGGGAGGAGCAAGATTGCAAAGGGTTTTAAGTACCCTCACCCACCCCCCAAAAAAAGAGGTTAAAAAAGAGCTTGTGTTTGATTCTAGAGCCAATAGGGTGTTTATGGAGTAAGCTAGTGCCAAGGTCAGCTTTGTGCTTCAGGAATGTCACAGGCAGCTGTGTGGAAGAGGTGACCAACACCTGAAGCAGGGAGAGCAAAGAGAAGGCTATTATAATAATTATCCAGGTGAGATGTGAGATGGGCCCAAACTTGGGTGGTGATCATGTGAATGGAGAGAGAGGTAGATTCAAGAGATGTGTAGGTGAAATTGACAAGACTTGACAAAATGATTGGATCAGGATGATGAGGAAGAGTGAAAAGTCAAAGGTGACAGAAAGCTTGCAAACCTGGGTGACAAAGAAGGGTGGTATTCTCAACAGAAATAAGGAAGTTAGAAAGAAGCTTGGGTTAAGGGGAAAGATAGAGTTCTGTTTTGGAGATACTGAGTTTGATATGCCTATGGGGTATTCAGGTGAAAACATCCAGCAGGCAGCTGACAATGTGGGACTGGAGATCCAGAGAAATGAGGGTCAAATGTGTATATTTGGGAATACCTGCCCAGAAATAATAATTGAACCCATCAGACCTAATGACATCACTTAGAGAAAAGATATGGCATGGTGAGAGAAAAGGGAGTAGGATGGCGCTCTAGGGGTACAACCATAAAGACAGGATAGAGGGATGGATGATGATGCAGCAAAGGAGAGTGTGGGGTACCCGACCTGCTGATCGGTCAGAGGGCACCTAGTGCTTTGAACAGACAGCCTCTCTACAATTATCCTAACCATTGCAAATGCCTCCACTGAATTTTTGTCTTCAGTCCAACAGAGGAGAGGATATTGACAAGCTGAGAAGGACCCTTCTTCCCTTACTCCTTAGAGCTCCAGTTCAGATATATAGGTATGGGTTTGGTACGATATGGCTGGACCTACTTATGTTTCTCTATTCTCTACTATAGTTGCCAGTTAGAAAGTGTCCCTTGAATTCCCTACCCTGTGGACTTGGTGGCATGGTGAGTTATTCAACTAGGTTGGAGAGAAGGGAAATGTAATGAAATGAAGTTGGAAAAATGAAATGAACCTACAGCAAGATTGTTGAGAACCTTGCATACTGAGCTGAGAAGTCTGAACTTTTATTCAGTTGGCAATGGGGAGCCACTGAAGGTTTTGAGGCAGGGAAGGCAGCTGCATTTTAAGAAGAATGATTTGACAATGCTGTATAAGATGGATTTGAGGAAAAGAGACTTGGGGAACAGTTACAATAGTCTAGGGCTCTCCTATTACCTTTACCCCCAAAGTCAGACTTTTCTAGAATTTTAGAGTTAAAATAGAAAAAGACTTTACACATATAAATGATAATAGGTTATTTCAACTACCACAGAGTTAAGAGTGAGAAGATATTTAGCTCACTTATATACCCCAAATCCCTCATTTTGCAATTGGCAAAACTCAGGCCCAGAGAAAGGACTAGATGTTCCCAAGGTTACATAAATTACCAGGATTTGAACCTGACTCCAAATCTAGGTTTTTTCCTACTAGACCACCCTGGTTCCCATAAGAAGAAAACAGTCCCTTCAGAACTAGTTCTAAGGTCTGTTCCAGTGCTAAGATTTTCAGATTGATTACTGCTGTCTAATCTGGAGCTATAGAAGCCTGGCAGGCAAAGTAAAAGATGGAAATAAAGAATCAGTTATTGATTCAACAAACATTTATGGAGGGAGGATGTTAGGTCCAACTTGAAAATCAATCAATCAATTTATTAACATTTATTAAGTCCCTACTATGTGCCAGGCACTGTGCTAAGCTCTGTGGATACAAAAAGAGGCAAAAGATAACCCTTACCTTCAAGAAGCTTATAATCTGATAGGGGATGCAAACACACACACACATATACACACCAAGCTACATTCAGGATAAATAGGAGATAACTAACTGAGGGAAGGCACTGGAACTAAGAAGGTTTGATGAGGGAGGGGGCATATTTGAGAGATGTTGCAAAGGTGAAATTGACAGAACTGGGCAACAGCTTGGATATGGGGTGGGGGTGAGATAGTGAGGAGTTCGGGATGATTGCTTGGTCATGAGCCTGAGGGACTGCAAGGATGTTGTTGCCCTCTAGAGTAGCAGGAAAGGTAAGAGGTGGGCACTGTTTAGAGGCCAAGACAACGATTTCCCTTTTAGACATGTTAAGCTTAATGTTTACTGGACATTCAGTTTGAGATGTCTGAAAAGCAGTTGGAGATTAGAGATTGAAGATCCGCAGAGAGACTGGGGCAAGAAAGGTAGATTTGAGAATCATCAGAATAGAGATGCTGATGAGATGATCACCAAGTGAAATAGTGTAGCAGAAGAGAAGAGGGCCCACAGCAGAGCTCTGAAGGACACCTACAGTGAGAGGATGTGATCTGGAGAAGGACCCAGCAAAGGAGGCAGAGAAGGAACGGTCAGATAGGTAGGAGGAAAACCTGGAGAGAGTAGTGTCCCAAAAACCTAGAGAGAAGAGTGTCAAGGAATAGAGAGTGATTTACACGTCAAAGGCTATAGAGAGGTCAAGGAGAATGAGGATTGAGAAAAGGCCATTGGATTTGGCAATTAAGAGACTGTTAGTAACTTTGGAGAGAGAAGTTTCAGCGGAATGATAAATTTGAAAGCTGAATTATAAGGGGTTAAGAAGAGGGTGAGAAGAGAGAAAGTGGAGGTACTAATTGTACACAGCCCTTTTGAGTTTAGCCACAAAGTGCAGGTGAGCTGTAGGATGATAGTTAGCAGGGATGGAAGGATCAAGTGAGGGTTTTTTCAAGATGGAGAGACATGGGCATGTCAGTAGGCAGGAGGAAATGAGCTAGCAGGCAGGAAGAGATTGAAAATAAATGAAAAAGTGAGGATAACAGTGAGGATGAGGGGCAATCTGTTGGAGGAGATAGAATGCAATGGGATTGCGTGGACAGGTAGAGGGGTCCACCTTAGGAAGGAGTAAGGCCACTTCATCATGTGAAACAAAGGTGAAAATGTGGGTACCTGAGTGATAGGAGATGAGGAAGAGGGGAAAAGTGGAGGTTCATGATGAATGACCTCAATTTTTTCTGTAAAATATGAAGCAAGGTTCTCAGCTGAGAGTAAGGGGAGGGAGAGCCATGAGAGGTTTGAGGAGGGATAAAAACGTTTGGAAGAGCTACTGTGGAGAGTGGGATAATGAGTTGATAAGGGAGGTATAGTAAGAGTGTCCAGCAGCAGTTAGGGCTCAGCTGTGGTTGTGTAACATAAATTTGTAACAGACCCAGTCAGAATATGCGATTTCTCTCCATCTCAATAAGTAGCAGGTGTATAGGAGTGAAGGCAATGAATGGTGGGAGCGATACAAGGATGAGGCTTGGCTTGAATTCGATTCAAGAAAGGAGGACAGTATAAAGTTGAATTGGTTCACCAAGGGGTCAAGATGGGGAGAAGAGGAGGGAGTAACTAGCAAAGGGAGAGATGGTCTGGGAGGGAATTTAGGGGTCAAGGGATTGAAGGTCGTGGGTGTAGACAAAGAGTAGGGTGTTGTAAAGGAAGGTAGAGGGAGATCTAAAAAGCCAATAGATTATGGTCAGATAATGGGATTTCAGAATTCTTGAACGTAGAGGTAGTACTTTTATGGGTGATGACAAGATCAAGGGTATGACTATCTTTGTGTTTGGCTGAGGTAGGGTTGGGGCGTAGTTCACGGGAGGTGAGTAGGTCATAGGAAGTGAGTAGTTAGGAAGTTTGGGGGAGAACCAATATGTTATGTTGAAGTCCCCTAGTATGAGGGCAGAAATTGGGAAGGAGAGAAAAAATGTGAGCCAGGTTTTGAACTCACTGAGGAAAAAAGGGGAGTGACCTGGGGTCTGCAGACAACAGGGAAAAAAAAAAAACCCTAGAGAGAACACTCAGTGGGAACAGGATTGAGAAGACAGATCTGAGTTTGATGGTGCAAGCCTGGAACACTTGCTACCAAGGAGGCTGAAGCCGGTAGATCTCTTAAGCTTGAGGGTTCTGAGCTGCACTGGAGCTAAGCTGATCAGGTATCTGAAATGAGTCCAAAAGGAAGCAGAGGACTACCAGGCTGCCTAAGGAGAGGCAAATGCCCTGGTCAAGAATAGGCAAGGCTTCCACACTAATCAGAGTGAGATCAGCCCATGAGTGGTCCCTGCACTACAGCCTGGGAAAGGTAGGGAGACTCAGGTTTTTTGTTTTGTTTTGTTTTATTCAAGAATAAGCATGGTATAATTATGTACCATAGCTCTGAAATTAGAGCATCCTGCCTCTGACACTGTGTGACCTAACTTCCCTGTGCCTCAGTTTCCTTATCTGCAAAATGAAGCGGCTAGACTAGATGTCCTCTGAGGTCCCTTCCAGCTCTAAAGCAATGACCCAATCACTGAGGACAAGGAGAAGGAACCCAAAGGAGGAAATTGGGACTTGGAGATTCAAGAATGAAAAAGGGATTGTGTGCTCTGGGCCACAGCAGCTTCACTTATTGGTTTACTGTAGCTCCTCCAAACCCTAATGAATGGGGTAGAAATGGGAGACTTTCATAGAAAAGGAAAGGAAAGGCTACCGTGGCCCTGACAGGGCTTAGAGTACAAGAATGAGACATAAATGGGGAGCTTTGAGAGCAAGTGGAAAAAAGTCAAAGCTGAGGGAGTGGAAGATGCTAACAGAGCTGATACGGTTGTGCAAGACCTATTTCTAGACAAGAAAACAAAGCTCTATAGTTTCCTAAGCATTAGTTCTAGGTTTTTCCACCTTGCCTCAGCAAGGGAAATCCCCTCGGGTCATGTCTGTCCTCTGACCTCAGGAGGCCTCACTATGGTCATGTGGGTCAGAATGACGAGACAGCCTGAAACTTGAAATATGCCAGACTCAAATGGGACCAGCTGTTCCAGGCCTCTCTCGTGGCGGACAAGTACAGACAGGCTCATACATGGATACCACTGAAATAGGAAAACATCTTTCCAGGTGCTCCCCTTGCCAACCTCCTTGGCAGCAGTGAATGCTGTACCTGGGTGTACCTGGTCCATCCTCCCACCATTGGGAAGCATCAGAGTGGGGTCAGACGGTCCATCCTCTTACCACGATACGGTCCTTCAGCTCCCTCTGGCCACTCCCTAGCACATGGGGCTGCCAAGCAGTTGCTGGGTTTCTGGGCCCCACAAAGCTGCTCCCCACCCCCCACACAAAGATTGCTTTTTATAGCTCTCTTGTCACTTCCTGCCCAGTGCATCACAGTGCTTTCCTCACCTCAAGGACTCACTTCCTGTTGATTGCCAGCTCCATGGGCATAGAGCTCTAGGAGATATGGCTTTCTGACAGCCCTCTCCCCCCACCCGCCCCCGCCCCCCACCACATCCCTGTGAGCCTCATCCTCCCTCCCTGTTTCCAAAGACAGTTTCAATCCAGTCCTTCTTTAGCATCACACTGCTTTTACCACCCTATTTCAAGGAGTGAACTTGGACTTGGATGCCATGCCTCAGTTACTCTCTCAACCTGGAAATTTCCTGGAAGACCCCTCTGCCTTTCTAGCCCCCTACTCCCACTGCTGAGTTCCTTCCAGAGACTTCATTTTGGGCTTGGTCTAGACCAGCTTCATTCCTTTCCCCCTTTTTACTTCTGACTCTCAGGACTTGGCCACCTTGTCCTCTTTCCCATCCCCTTTTCAGCTCCCTTGTGTGTTGTCTTTCCCTGTTAGCGTATAAGCTCATGGAGGGCAGGGACTGTCTTTCATTTTGTATCTCCAGCACTCAGCACAGCGTTTGGCACATAGTAGGTGCTTAATCAATGCTTCTTGTCTTGCCTTGCCTGTTCTCTAGTGCTAGATCAGTCCAAAGCAAATCAAACTTCCCTTCTTAGGTGAAGATGAAGACGAGCTCCCGAGGTCACCCTTTATCTTCTCAATCAACACTGACTTCATAACCCCTGTGAGCCAGATGCAGGGCACTGCCCCCCACATTGCTTCCAGACTCCCTCTGAGGCAGAGCTACCGCTGAGTCAGCCAACTGAGAAGTATTTATTAGGCACTTACCCAGCACTGTGATGGCCTATGGGAAGAAGTGGGGGAAGAGCACAGGAGGAGGATTACAAAAGGTTCCCAACCTTAGGAACTGACAAGTCAGTTGAAATGATAGAATTAGCACAATGGAATAGCAGCATATAGCCTGTAAGTGGAGCTGGGCACAGGAGGCTACGGTAACTGTGCCAGTATGAAGATTTCCCCTCTCTGAGCCTCAGGGGATGGACTCTGGGTGACATTTAAGGTCTCTCTCAGCAGCCATGATCAAGTTTCTCCAATTCATCTTCCACACAGCTGCCAAACGGACATAACCTAGTAACTCTCCTGCTCAAGAAGTACTAGTGACTCCCTATTGCCCTGAGGGTAAAATACAAATTTCTGCATTTGGCATTTGAAGCCCTTCACAATCTGGTTTGAGCCTATCTTTCAAGGCTGATCAGACATTCTCAATTCACGCACTCTTGTGTTCCAGACAAACTGGCCTCCCGGCTGTTCTTCACCCATAACATTCCAACTCCCCTCTCTCTATCTGTACACAGGCTGATGTTCCCCGTGCCTGGAATACATGCCTTCCTTCCTCATCTCTGACTTTTAGAATCCTTAGCTTCATTCAAAGTTTGGCCCTAGTGCCACCTCTTCCATATGATCACCCCACCCCACCCCACCCCCAGCTGATTGGGCTTCCCTCACCAAAAGGTTCCTTGTATTATTTTGCATTTACTGTGCCTTTATTTATCTTGCACATATCATTGTGCACGAATAGAATATAAGCTCCCTGAGGGCAAGAACTATTTCATTTTTTTCGTCTCTCTCCCCAGAGACTAGTGCAGTATCCAGAACATGGTAGGTGCTCAATAAATGCTTGAATAACTGAGCATGACTGAACTGAGCCTGAGCATAAGTTTGGAGATAACTTTTACAATTCCAATTGACCACAAAAATGCCCATAGTCCATAGTTACCAAAATGTTCCTATGACAGGAGTTTCCCCACATCCCACTAAAGATTTTACAAAATTCATTTTCTCAAATACCCTTGATTGATCACTAGACACAGCACTCCTTGCCTTCTCAATTCATTTAAGAAACATTTATTAAGCACCACTGAGTGCTGGAGACACTAAGGCAAAAACACAGTAGTCTGCCCTCAAAAAGCTTACTTTTTACTGGGGGCAATACAACATGTGCACCAGGAGATAAGCACAAAAATGCAAAGTAATCTCAAGAAGGCAAAGAATTAAAAATCTGGGAAATAATCCTAAGGAGAAGCTGACACCTCAGTTGTATCCTGGGGAAAACAAACTCTAAGGGGTAGCAGTGAAGACAGAAAGGCTTCCAGACACTGGGGACCATTCAGGCAAAGGCAAAGAGGAGGCAAGAGGTGAGATGTTCTCTTTGGGCAATAGTCAACAAACTGCTATGATTGAAAGTGAGAAAGTTCTCAAAGCCAAGAGTGACAGAAGACTAGAAAAGTAGATGGGAGTCACGTTGTGCAGGGTTTTATTTTTTATTTTTCCAAAAATTTATTTATTTTTTGAGGTAATCAGAGTTAAGTGACTCGCACAGGGTTATGCAGGTAGTGTCAGAGGCTGGATTTGAACTCAGGGCCTCCTGACTTCAGGGTTAGTTCTCTGTCCACCACCCCTCACGAAGAGTTTTAAATGCTTAACCAAAGATTTGAGATTTTATCCTAGAGGCAGCAGAGGAGCCATTGAAGATTTTTGAGTAGGGGAGTGACGTGGCCAATTTTTTTTTTCCTGGAAGATTAATTTGGCAACCGTCTTTACATCAGGAATCAAAGAACAGCTCAGAGAATTGCAGTTGAAACTCCTTGTCCAAGGAGATGGCACCAACAGTAGCTGTTGCCGTAAGAAGCTACAGGTGCCAACTTCAGCGTCTCCAGATTTCCAGTAGTGTGGAGAAATTAAAGGAAAGAAAGAAGAGGAAAGCTGGTGTGTGGAATCCATTCCTCCTCCCCTCTCATGAGCACCAGCAGAAAGCCTGCAATGCTGATGAAGTGAGGAGTTACCTTTCCACCACACTGCATGCTTTATGTCACTTCCCTTTTCCCTTTAAGGCCTCCTCTAGCCATCTTCCTGAAGTATAGGTTGCACCATGTCACCCCTTCCCCGCCTGCCTCAATAAATTTCAGTGGCTCCCTACTACTTCCAGGATCAAAATATAAAATTCTTTCTTTGGTTTTTAAAATCCTTCCCAACCTGTTGTAGTTCAGTTGTGTCTGACTCTCCATGACTCATTTGGGGTTTTCTTGGCAGAGATACTAGAGCAGTTTGCCATTTTCTTCTCCAGCTCATTTGACTGATGAGGAAACTGAGGCAAACAGGGTGAAGTGACTTGCCCAGGGTCTCATAGCTAGTAAGTGTCTGAGGCCAGATTTGTAGTTAGGAAGATGAGTCTTCCTGATTCCAAGCCCAGCGTTCTAACCACTGCACTACCTAGCTGCCCCTTCCCAATTAAGCCCCTTCCTAGCTCTCCCATCTTCTTAGACTTTACTCTCTTCCACATACTGTATGATCCATGAACACTGGCCTTCTTGTTGTTCCTCAAATACTGGGCTCCATTTCCCTACTTGGTCTTTTTCACTGGCTATCTTTAATGCCCAGAATGTTTTCCCTCCTCACCTTCTCCTACTATTCTATTATAAGACTCAGCTCAAATCTCACCTTCTGCAAAAAGCCTTTCTTAGTAAAATCCCCCCCTCCCTATATATACTGCTACTGCCTTCCCTCTGAGGTTTTCCTTTTGCATCATAAGTATCTTGTAGGTATGGTTATTTGCATAGGATGTCCCCACATTGGAATATGAGATCCTTGAAGGCAGGGAGCATGGTTTTTGTCTTTCTTTGTATCCTTTGCACTTAGCACAGTGTCCAGCACATAGTAGGTGCTAAATAAATGCTTGTTGCCTGACTATATTCAATCTAGATTTCAAAACCCTACTTGAAAAACCTCCCTCATGTATACCCCTATCACCACCACCACCAAAATATTTTTCTTCCTTTCTGACCAGTCGGGTGGCTCAAGGCAGTGTGGAATGATGGAGAGGGTGTTTCATTTTGGGTAAGAAGATTTGGGTTCATAATCCAGCTCTGTCATTTCCTACCATTGTGATCATGGGCAAGTAACTTCACCTCTCTGGGTCTCAGATTCTGTATCTGTAAAAATAAGGAGGTAGGATCAGATGGCTTCTATGGTCCCCCCTAGCTCTAAAACTATGGTCTTAGATATGAAACTGAATGGGTATCTAGGTGGCGCAGTGGAGAAAGGATTGGGCTTGGAATATTCTTGAGTTCAAATCTGGCCTCTGATACTAGCTGTGCGACCCTAGGCAAGTCACTTAACACTGTTTGCCTAAGTTTCTTTATCTGTAAAAATGAGCTGGAGAAAGAAATGGCAAACCACTCCAGTATCTTTACCAAGAAGACCCCAGACAGGGTCACACAGAGTCAGATATGACTGAAACAACTCAACAATATGAAACCACTCAGTCTTTTTTTCTTACCTGTTCCCATATTTGTTCTAAAACTTTCATTCACACTGTCCCATAAAACTGGAACCATCTCCTATTTTCTCACACTGTCTCCTTCTTTCTTATTTAATATTCTCATGTTAGAAGGCACGGCAAATATAAATAGGGTTCTAGCCTTTCCTCAGATCTCTACACACTGTTTTTCCCCATGCTATCCACGTTCAGGCAATCATGTTAAAAAACAAACAAACAAAAAAAAGCTCTGAAATCTAACTGTTACAATGGGAAATTCATCCTTTCTCTTCTTTCCAAATTATCTTGTACTGATTTCAGATCTATTCTGTATATACTTAACATGTGTCCCCCTAGATAGGATGTAAACTCCTTGAGGGCAGAAACTGTTTAATTTTTTGTTTGTTTGTCTCTAGGTTTAGGATAGCTCCTGGTACATTTTAAGGACTTAGGAGATACCTGTTGGTTGTTTGGGATTGTTTCTTTGCATTTGTACCCCTAGCACCCCTGGTGCAGAGTAAGCACTTAAAAAATCATTATGTCCACTTTATCCCGTCCAATCTTGCTTGTACATTAGTTGTTTGCAAGATGACGTCCCCATTAGACTGTGGGCTGCTAGAGAAGAAGGGCTATCTGTTGCTTTTCTATGTATCCTCAGAGCTTAGCAGAGTATAGATGCTTAATAAATGTCTGACTCAGCTATTGACTAAATACCTGTTTTTTAGTTGTTGTTTTATTTTTGGTGTCTGCTGTTCATTGGGCAAAAGACACCAGCCTCACCCTCAGCCCCACCCATCCACTCTAAGTTTTACAAATTTGTTGGCCGACAACCCAGACAGTCAAGCCTAGCTAAACTTCTCAGGTGTTCATAATGCCTGACCAGCTGGCTGATTTCACGGCTGCCTTATAACAGAAATTTTCAACCCCTTCCCTGCAATGAAATCTGAGTGCAAAGCGAAGCGGTTCCCACAGTACAGCCCACTGAAAGAAGCCAACTTCACCCAGGGCAGAAGGCTCTTATCCTTCCAGCCTCTGCCAAAAGAAACACTCCCAGCATCCCTCCATTCTATGTGGCTGGTACCCAAGGGTCCTCCCTTCTTGTCCCTGTCTCCCCCTCCCCACCCCCTCCACTCCCCCCACCCCCAACCCCATATGCCCTGTGTACTCAAGCAGCTGTTTCTTCCAGCCACTGTTTGCTAACTAAGTCTTCAAGGGCTCATAAAAGTCTTTACTCCTCCTTCCTTTCTGGGCTTGTGTTTTTACATCTCAGCATAGAAACAAGTCAGGTGCAGAAATAAGGGCACAGTGATTAGAAATCCCAGTGGAGGCCTGGGATTTGTGGGGCAAAGGAACCCCACTATCTGGCAGGAAGAAAGCAGCAACAAGGCCTACTCATCCTCCCACTCCTCATCCCACGCTCCTAACAGTTCCCCATCTTTCCCTCCCCTTCATTTTCTCTCCTCCCCCTCCCCCCCCCAGTTGCCTACCTGAGTCATCATGAGCTTTGCTGGTGTGCAGTTCCTATAGGAACCAAGGTAGAAGAGATGCACAGGGAAAGTGATGAGAGGTCAGGTTCAGGCAATGCCATTCCCCAGAGTCCAAGTAGACTGCTTCCCTCCCCCCCTCCTGCCTTGCCGCCAGCTTCTTCTACAACCCCTGGGCCAGCCTGGGGACTCCTTTGGTTCTGTTCCCAAGAAAACCTCCTCTGGGAGGGTCTACAGGATGCTGTGGATGGAACCCAAGGAACAGGACCAAGGCTAGAGGGTGTGGCCAAGGAAAAGCCCTTCCCCCAGCCCCACAGGGAGTGGATGACGCAGAGGCTAAAACGCCAGGAAAAAAAAAATTGGGGCTGCCTCAGTTTATGGCCCCAGCTGCCCGGAGGACCAGGCATGAAGAGGGCCTGAAATTCACAGTCATGGAAAAGACATAGGGAATACTAGCTGGTGGGGCGAGTAGGAGGCTTCTCCGGGGCTCACTAGGCTCCTCCCTTCCATCGCCTTCTCCAGATTCCCAGGCTCTCCATCAACCACGCCCCCTCCCCCCCCCCCTTCTCAGGCCTCCCAGCCTGAGTCTCTACCCCCAGCCTTCCTGCCCAGGCCTCCAGTCCCGGCTCTCCCTACCAGTGAAGGGGCTCCCCGCTCTCACAAAGCTTTCTCCCCCAGGGTGACGCTGTGCCTTTAAGGCTCCCACCCCGGCCTATCAGGCAGATGGAGAGGCCCTGCAGTGGCTCTGCTCGGTGCCATCCGGGAACCCTGGCAGCAAGCCAGCTGCTTCCCTGTGATTAAAGACACACGCACCGAGGTGCATGCAGGAGCGTGCACGCTAACAGACCCACATCTGTATACTTAGAGCTAGACACACGTATGTGTGTGCATGCACAAACAACTACTCCCCCCCTTCCTACTCCCCACCTTCTTGCTTCTCTCCTCTTCTCCCTGTAAGCCCATCAGCTCCCAAGCTCTAGCTCTCGATTTTTCCAGGTTGACTCTAGTTTCAGGAAACAGCCGCATGTCCACGTAAGCAGTGTGGCCCGGCCCCCAGAAGAGACTGGAAAGGGGCCAGCCACTCTCCCCCTCCCAGCAACTCCAGCCCCAGCCCCTTCTCACAGCCCCTTTTCTCTGGCATCTGGTTCCCCAGATCGTGTTGCAGCCAGGAGAAGAAGCTGCTGGGAGGCAAGGCTAGCCAAAGAGATTCAGAGCATCCGTCACCCCTTGACTCCTCCACCCCACTGACACCCTAGCCAAGCAAGGCTGCTAGCTCTGAGCCCAGTTGCCCAATTCCTGCCCCTGCTAGGGGGGAGGATGGGAAAGAGGGGTTGCCCAGAGAGGAGGGAGCCGAGCAAAGGAGCACCTTTCCCTAGGGACCAGATGGCATTCAAAAGCCAACCTTCAGCCACACACTGTACCATTTAGCCCGTCCCTTCATCCTGAGCTGGAGACCATCAGCATTAGGACAAACCAAGGTCAGGGTGGAAAGAATTTTTTGCTTGGCATCCCCCTTGGAGACAGATGCCTGAGCTGGATGGACCCTAAGCTTGATCTATCACAGCGTTTCTGATTATAACCATTTTCAATGTAGTCAGAGTCAATTCTACTGGGATGCATTAATTGAGGACCTACTGTGTGTCAAGTATTCTGTCAGGGGCAGGGGACAGAAATACAAAAATGAAACAGCCCCTTACTTCAAAAAGCTTATATTCTGTTGGGGGAGAAAATCCCCATAAGAAAATTAACATAAAGGCAGAACAGATAAAAAAGAAATATAGGATAATTTGGAGTGAGGTAGGTCCTGGCAGTTGGAAGGGGGCTGCAAGGATCAGGAAGGACTTTATCTAGGAGGTGGTATTTGACAAGCTGTGATTTGATTTGAGCTAGTCCTAACCCAATGTGCAAGGCAAAGATGAATAAAAGGCAATGTTTATTCGCCCTCTCTAGGCCTAAAACCTGGTGGGGGAGGGGAGAGGCTAAAATGTATACAGAAATATGCTAAAACAGAGGATTGTAGTAAATCACAGGCAAAGCCCAGTATGAGAAATCTGAGGATCATAAGATTTAAGATGTGGAAGGAAACCTCTCATTTTACAAATGAGCATATTGCAGAGATTAACCAGGGTCCTTCTGCCTCTGAGACTGGCTCTCTATCTACCGTGCCAAGATACTGCTCACTGAAAATCCTTGCTACATTTTGTTGATGAGGAACCTGAGATTCAGAAGTAGATTTGCTATAGATTATACAGCTAGTAGGCGGTAGAGTCAGGATTTGAACTCAGGTCCTCTGACTTCAAGTCAATGCTCTTATCCCTCTGCCATACAGCTCTTTAAGAGATTCTGTGATTTCATCAGCAGTGGGAAGCTTCTGATGGCACCAAGGCAAATAGCTCAGTAGGTAAGTCTTTCTTTTTTTTTTCTTTTCTTTTTTAGGCAATTGGGGTTAAGTGACTTGCCCAGGGTCACACAGCTAGTAAGTGTCAAGTGTTTGGTCTGAGGATGGATTTGAACTCAGGTCCTCCTGACTTCAGGGCCAGTGCTCTATCCACTGCACCACCTAGCTGCCCCCATCAATATGTAAGTCTTAAGGCATTATCTGAGGCACATAAAGACTTAATAACTTGCCCTAGATCACAAGGGCAGCTAGGTGGCACAATGAATAGAATGCTGGGTTTGGAGTCAGCTGAGTTCAAATCTGGCCTCAGACATTTTATAGTTGTGTAACCCTGGGCAAGTCACTTAACCCTGTTTGCCTCAGTTTCCTCATCTGTAAAATGAGCTGGAGAAGGAAATGGAAAACCACTCCATTATCTTTGCCAAGAAAATCTCAAAAAAGGGTCACAGAAACTGAAATCGAAACAACAGCCATCACCAAGATCACAAAGCTAATAATAAATCAATCAACAAGCAGTTATTAAGCACCCATTACCGGGCATTGTACAAGCCTTTGGAGATGCAAAGATAGAAGTGAATTAGTCCCTGTCCTCAAAGAGTTTATAATCCTTGGAGGGAAAAAGGAGAAACAACGTGTACATATGTAGATACAGATATATATATATAAAATAGATGAGGTGTTTTTTCAGGGGAAAGTATTAGAAGATAGCGGGAACAAGAAAGGCTTCATGTAGAAGAGAGCCCCTAAGCTGAGCTTGGAAGGAAAATAGGGATTCTGAGAGCTGAAGGTGATGAGGGAAGTACATTCTGAGCATGGCAGACAGCTACTGCAAAGGTTTGGGAAATGGAATGTTGAGTGTGAGGGACAATCAGAAGGCCAATCTGGCTGGACTGCAGGGTGCATGGAGAGAAGCAATATACAATAAATAAGTCTGGAAAGTTAAGTTGGGGGCAGGCTGTAAAGGCTGTTTTGTACTTTATTCTAGAGGTAATAGGGAGCTATCAGAGTTTGAAGGAGTGACACAGTCCAATCTGTGCATTTAGGCAGTTGTGCGGAAGATGGATCGGGGCCCAGAGAGACTTGAGCTAGTGTGGCCAATTAGGAAGCTATTGCAGAGGAGAGGTGCTGGAGAGCTGAGCTTGAGTGATCTTCATGGGAGTAGAGGGAGGGGGACTTTTGTGAGAGGTGTTTCGAAGAGAACAAGATTTAACAACTGCTTGGATTTTTTTTTTGGCTAGGCAATGGGTTTAAGTGACTTGCTCAGGATTTAAGTGACTTGCTCAGGGCCAGCTAGTAAGTGTCAAGTCCCATAAGCACCCATTACCAGGTACTGTCCAAGCCTTTGGAGATGCAGAGATAGAAGTGAATTAGTCCCTGTCCTCAAAGAGTTTATAATCCTTGGAGGGAAAAAGGAGAAACAATGTGTACATATGTAGAAACAGATATGTATATAAAATAGATGAGGTCAGATTTGAACTCAGGTCCTCCTGACTCCAAGGCTAGAGCTCTATTCACTGCACCACCTAGCTGCCCCCAACTGGATATTTGAGGTGAGAGCAAGAAGTGTATAACACTGAGATTGTATGTAGGTTGCTGGAAAAGTGGCGGTACTCTCAGAAGAAATAGGGAAGTTAAGAAAAGGGATAGATTTGGGGTAAAAAATGATTAAGTTCAACTCAGAAAGTGTCGAATGTTGGCTTTGAACTCAGGCCTTCCTGAGTCCAATGAAGCACATCGTTCCAAACAAGATACATCTCCTGCCCCTTTTTGTCCTACTAAATAGCTACTACTAATACTACTACTAATAGTGCTACTAATAGCACTTTCATCATTCCCTTCTTCAAAAACCTTCAAGGACTCCTCACTGCCAGCTGGATAAAGTCCAGATACCTTAGTTTATCCTTTAAGGCTCTCCCTGATGTGGCCTTAACCTACTTTCCCTTGGCTTCGGCTAAATCACTCAACTCCTGGTTCCCCAAACATATCCCATAGTTTGCTTTTGTTGGAAAGCTGTCCCACCCCCCTCCCAGCTTCTCTGAATCCCACCCATCCTTCTGGGGCAAAGTCCTACAGACTCTATGAAGCCTGGTAGGAGCCCTAGATCAGCCCAACCCCTAGTGATTCCCCCCTCCTCTAAGCTCCTACAGGGCTCATGGCCCCATGACCACACACACAGCTCTGTGTATAGCAAAGCAAGTTATCTGTTAATGTATTTATGTGCTGGTGCCTTAGATAGATAACAAACTCTTGAGGGGAGGAGCCGTGTCTCCTGTTCCTTTGCATTCCCCATACCAAAGGATCTAATCCTGACTGGTCCTAAGTAAGAGTTCTAACCAGGTACCCCTATCCTCACACCTTTGAAAGCCAGAAAAGGCTGGAGTGAGAATAACTTTGTTGTGATTTGATGCTGGGGGATCAAGAACAATATGGTCTGACAACACTGGGTAATTTAGGGCTGCTGACCAGGTTATGTGGGACCAGGAAAGGGAAAAAATTAGCTAATGATAGGAGGAAATCCACAGAGGATTCAACCACTAAGTTCAGGCAGATGCCATGAGAGCAGTTTTGACCTGCAAGCAAATGGTCACTCAGGATCTGAAAAACAAGAGGGACCTTGTGTCATCATGGATCAAGTGAGTAGAGAGAGGAGCTGAGGAGAAAAAAGCCATAGCAATAGCAAGAAAAACACAGACAACAACAATAATAACACACCTGGCATTTTATAGGGTTTTCAGATTTGCAAGGTACTTCATATACATTACATGAATCTCACCACAACTCCCTGAAGCAGGTGATACAGGGATCATTATTCCCATTTTATATATGGGAAAACAGAGGTTCACAGAGTCTAGGTGATTTGTTCTATGTCACCCAACCAGTGAATGTCAGAGGTGGTATTTGAACTCAGATCTTCTTGAACCAAAGTCCAGTGTTCCATTCATCATCATACCACACTCAAAGTCAAGTTGGAGAGGAAGTTGGATTCATGAATGGGTCTGCCTCTAGCAAGTTCAAGTCAGGAGACCATAAATGGCCTGCCTCAGTCTAATGTGTGCTCGAATGTCTACCACGTACACTGAAGTAGACGAGTTCTGCACGGAGCTAGCTGTGTGAGCATGTGCTGGGCTGTAGTCAATCCCAAGGAATGGTGTGAGAGAGAAGAGAAAGAAGTAACTACCTGAATGGTCTTTGGACCCAAGCTCTTGAAAGCACTAATGACAAAGACAGGGAGCACAAGAGAGAAGTGGGACAAGCCAGGGGTGAGAGAAACATGATGCAGGGAGAAGGATGTTTTTAAGCTTATGAGTTTTAAGACCATAAGATTGTGGGGGAGGGTAGCTAAAACAATACATTTCCTTGCCAAATTTATTCCATTTTCTTTTTAAAAATTTTTTAAATTTAATTTATTCAACTTTCATAGTCAATTCAGGATGAGAAATAGTTGTTGTCTCTGTGTTTGTAAGTCCAAGTTTCAGTGTGTGAGTGTGGGAGAGTAGAAAGAATGCTAGATTTGGAGACAGAAAGATCTAGGTTCAAATCCTGCCTTGGACACTTATTAGCTCAGTAAAATCACGTAATTCTCAGAATCTCAGGTAATTCTCTACAACTTATCTGCTAAGTTATATATTGGTTATAATCTGATTCTTTGAAAAGAGGTCCTCCACCGATGAAATTATAGATCTTGGGTGAGTTGGGTAGGTTGGAGTTACCTTTGTATGGATGTACGGTACTGAGGAATGTGTGGATATGTTTACATCCCTTCGTGCTCAGTCATGTGCAACTAGGAGCATCTGTTACCACAAAGGGCAATCGTTTGCTCCACGGGTTTTGTAGCTTTGCATTTTTATAGTCCCCTGATAAAGACCAGAGACCCTAGGTTTCAATCTTTACTCTGTCACTCATTCCCTGTATGACTTTGGGCATCACTTCCCTTCTCTGGGCTTCAGTGCCCTCAAATCTGGAAAATGAAGTGGTTGGACAAGATGGTCTTGGGTGGTTTTTATGATCATGTGCTCCTATGCCCCATACTTAGACCTCCATTGCCTTCACCTGTTTTTTGTGACAGTTTCTGCTAATATCCAATAAGGTGAGATAATTTTCAAGGTAGGCAAGAGAACATGTGTCCCAGTCCCCATAATGCCACCCAAAGCAAATCCCTCCCCTTCATGACCATCTTCTTGCCATGCCACCCCGAAACTGAACCTCCAGCTGAACCCTGGGGCTGGGCTACTCTGATGGGTGTTTTCATTTATATCTAGCTAACCCCAACCACCCGACCATTTCTTCCTGGAATGCCTTGGCACAGGTACATATCCACCCTTTCCACCTCTTGTTATAGGAACAGTAATCAAAATGATCATTGTTTCTGGAAAGAGCTTGTCAATCAATTGCCCCTTGGTTCTTATCATCCCTGTAACTTTCTTGACCAAAATATTCTTCTCTGGCTTATCTCCCCCAGTTAGAATGTAAGCTCCTTGAGGGCAGGGGCTGTCTCTTTTTTATCTCTGTATCCCCAGAGATTAGCATAGTACATAGATTAATAAATTGATTTGCATTCATTCATTCATGGATAATTCATTTATTCATTCTCTCTCACCATCAGAATACAAAGTATTCACAGAAAGAAATTTGCCTTAAAGTAATCTAAAAAATAATCTTCAAGAACACAATACATTGAAAATCAGGTAGCCCCTATACTTATATTAGGTCTTAGTGGAGATATGAATGTGTGTTGCTACAGAAATCTGTGCCAATGTCAGGTATGAGTACTGAGGGATACCTAGTAAGGTATGTGTATATCTGGAGATTAGGGAGTAAATGGGTCAGTAGTAGTGGTAGTAGTAAATTTATATAGTGCTATGTGCCAGGTACTGTGCTTTATAAATATTATCTCATTTTATTCCCACAACCACCCTGGGAGGTAGGTAATATTATTATTATTATTCCTATTTTACAGATAAGGAAACAGGCAGACAGTTGAGCCTAAGTAACTTAGGGTCAAATAGCTATTAAGTGTCTAAGACTGGATTTGAACTCAGGTCTTCCTGACTCCAGATCTAGCACTCTATCCACTGTACCACCTAGCTGTCACTATGTAGCAGTAACTAGCACAACATCAATGGGGTTTCATCCTAGGGTGCTTACATCTAGAAGTGGGGAGCAAGGTTCTTCTTCTCCAGGAAGGTACACTTCTTCCTTGTGACAATTACCTTCCCAATGCCTTCCTCCAGGGAACCGTCCCTGGGATGCCACTAGTTCCAAGGTCCCATTGCAGCGGTTCCCTTCTCCCAGACCTGTCTTCCCTGAGATCTCCAATGGAATAAGGGCTAGAGTCCAGGGGTGGGGAACCTGCAGCCTCGAGACCACATGTGGCCCTCTAGGGCCTCAAGTGCAGCCCTTTGACTGAATTCAAACTTCACAGAACAATCCAATCCAAACTGAATTCAGTCAAAGGGCTGCACTTGAGGACCTATAGGGCCACATGTGGCCTCAAAGCTGCAAATTCCCCACCCTTGGGCTAGACTTTTGGGGAGATAGCCTGCCCCCTCTCTGGTCTTGACTGTAGCTATAGCCTGACTGTTTTCTGTGTGCCTAATCATCTCCAGACAAATCCCCAGAATTTTCTCCAGAGTCAGTGACAGCTAATTTTCTGTTGTGGTAGCAGATACCACAAAGAGAGGTGAGTAAGGTTAGGGCTGATCGGGTTAGGTGGCTATGGTGAGGCCCTGCAGGGCAGGAAATTCTAAGTGAATGCTATGATTATGAGAGATGAGGCTATTAGAAGAGCAAGGGGAAGAAGAAGAAGCTATGATAGGATGTGGTTAGGGTTAGTGAAAGACATTGCTATGGATGGATGGCAACCCTGGCATCTGCCTGGGAGCAGAGATCCTGGGATGAGTGAAGCTCCTTCGGTTCATGTCTTCTACATGAACTAATCCACTTTTGGCTTCAGGTCAGCTCAGCCCAAGCTCCAGAGTTCCATACTTCTTCCTCCTTTGAGTTATTTTTAGCAACTGGTGACCTCAGTATGCTCCCTCCAAGCAAAATAAACCTCTTGAAAATAAGCAGGGTATAAATCTGAGATAGACAGATGGAAAGACAGACAGACAGATAGAACGTAAGCTCCCTGAGAACAGGGACTGTTTGGGATTTTGTTCGTTGTTTCTCTAGCACCTAGTAAAGTGCCCGATACATAGTAGGCACTTTAATACGTTTGTTGAATAATTGATGAATAGTTAGATAGAGACTGTTTTGGTTTTGTCTTCAAATTCCTAGTATGTGCCACAATTCCTGGCACATAATAAAACTTTACTGAATTTAATCAAACTTATTAAATGATGATGACGATGATGATGATGATGTAGATAGAAAGTCCTTGAGGAGATAGATACATAATAGGAAGAAAGAGAGAGAGAGAGAGAGAGAGAGAGAATAGGAGAGAGAAAGAGAAAGGAAGAAGAGAGGAAGGAAGAAAAGGAAGGAGGGAAAAAGAAAGAAAGGAAAGAGATAAAAGAGAGAGAAAGGCAGGTAGGAAGGATAGATGTGGAATCTATAAATCCTTAGTCACCACTCTCACCCAACAAACTTAAACCATCACTTCCCAGGGGCCTGGAACCAACCCATGGGCCTCAAGGAAAAGGTGGCATGTGGAGAATGAGGAAGAGCACCAAACTAGGGTTTGGAGGGATGAAAACAAGAACTGTGTATTTAATTGTCCTGGGGACTCAGCAGTAGGTGACAGACCTGGGAGTAGCATCTTCTGGTCATGTCACCAGTAGAGCATCTCACTTTCGAAGATGCCCTCAGTCTTGAGAAGGAAAGGGTCCCTCTTACCTACTACCTGAAACCTTCCTCACCTTGAAACCAGGAGAATACAAAGGTGCTGCTGTTCCTCATACTACAAAAGCAGCTCTCAGATACTGCCCAGTTTCCCTTCTTTACTTTTTATCTGCTGGACAATATCAACAAAATACTGGTCCCAGGAGGGCCATTTAGCCCAGCATCTCTTCACTTCCCATTATAGCTCGTTTCTCCAATGGTACTCTGATATAATCCTAAAATCAGAGGCTATTAGAGCTGGAAGAGAGCTCAGAGGTCCATCCAGCTTTGCTTAACTGGTCTCTCCAATTCATCCAGAACATCTTTCCCCTAGGACACACATCCATGACTGTATCTGAAGCTTCAGAGCAAGGTTAAAACTACCAGGTCTTTCCTTCCCAGTTTCAGTCCATTGTATCCCATCCTACTTAGAGAAAAGACTCTGTAGTTGGAGTTCTAAGTAGAAGGAAGCTCTTCCCTGACTTCCCTGACCCAGATTCCATCATTCCATCCCAATTGCACTTACAGGTCTACTAAAATATAACCTTATTGTCTCCATTTCCATTAGTTTGAATTGTTGTCTTTGCATTGCTAAATTTCTCCCTCCAGAATCTCTAATTTCCTTTAAAGCTCAGCCCAAGTGACATCTTCTATAGGATACCTTTCTTGATCCCCACTGCTTCCTGCTATTAGCACCTCTCCCTAATTACCACCTTGCATTTATTTTAGAATGTATATTATATCTACTTATATAAGTACTTATTGTCTCCTCTAAAGAAGGGAAGGTCCTTGAGGGCAGGAATTATTTCATTTCAGCCTTTGTATTCTGAGTATGTTGCACAGTGCCTAGCACACATCAGCACTTAATAAATGCTTATTGATTGACTGATCAAACAACCAATATCCTTTTTTTCTCTATTTCCTACAGGTCCTGAACCTCTCCTTTCTTTCTTTCTTTTTTTTTTTAAGGCAATTGGGATTAAGTGACTTGCCCAGGGTCACACAGCTAGTGTCAAGTGTTTGGTCTGAGACTGGATTTGAACTCAGGTCTTCCTGACTTCAGGGCCAGTGCTCTATCCACTGTGCCACCTCACTGTCCTGAGCCTCTCCTTTCTTGTTTGCACCAGCCAGATATTTATGATAGATTTCCACTCCTTCTCCCTCTCTCTCCCACTCCCAGACTTAGCCACCAGAAGATACATATTCTGATGTTTTTAATTCTTTCTAGTAAATTCACTCCTGTGGCCCTGACTGCAAACAGAAGGAGCAGAAGGCCTCTATGTGGCTGGGTTGGGTGTGGGATAGTACTTACACCTATCTTAGAGTCATAGATTTAGGGTCAAAAGGGGCCTTGGAAGACATTTAGTCTAACCCCTTCATTTTACAGATGAGGAAACGCAAGCCCAGAGAGGCTGTGGTTTGCCTAAAGTCACACAGATTATAAGCATCAGAAACGAGATCTGAACCCAGGTCCTCTGATAAATTGAACCAGTGCACTTGCCACTGTACCATACTGCCTCCTGTCAACTATGATGCTTTCCACACTGCTTCCTCTAAAGTGCTTTGTGCCCTTACAGGTAGGATTTAGTCTGAGGTGGCCAAGGCTGCCAGAAGGATATGGGCCTTGCCTGCTGACCTGCCCTCAACCTTGGGTTTCAGAAGGTCCAGTCTCTAGGAATGTTCCCCCTTTTTCCCCTAAATTCCACAGACACTTCTCCAAGACACTGGTGGGCTGACATTAATTTATTTTCCATTTCTCCTGTCCCCTGCTAGATAATGCCACACCATTCAGGCCCCACTTATTCCTAAAATACATTCAAACTTTCAACATTTACAGTATAATATCACAGAATGTTTAAGAGCTGGAAGAGACATAATGTACAAGGCTTCTTAATTCTGTTATGGCCCCTTCTGGCAGGCTGGTGAAGCCTATGTGCCCCTTCTTACAAGAATGTTTTTAAATCATAAAATACATATAGGATTACAAAGGAAGCTAGTTATATTGAAATATAGTTATCAAATTTTTTTTTAAAGTTCCTAGACCTCAGGTTAATAGCCACTGATGCAGTCCTATATCTTCATTACAACTGACACCAAGAACTAAAACCCAAAGACATGAGGTGATTTCCCAGAATCACCCAGTGGGGGGATTTGAACCCAAGTCCAGTGCCCTAGCCACTATGGTGTATTGCCTCTCTTTTGTTCTTTCTTGGCCTCCCTAGTCCCTAATATGGTGTCTAGCACAGAGTAGGAACTTAATTGAAGTCTGTAGAGTTGAATTAATTTGATAACCCAAAGCTACACTCCATTCTCCATATATATTTTTCTTCCATCTCTATGATACCAACCCTATTGTCTCCCAGGCTCTGACAAGGGGTCACTTCAGCCCTCCCCAAATCTTGAAAAGAGGCCAAAATTGCTCCATAACCCCCACCCCTCTTACTTCACTATTAGTGAGTTTAATTCAAGAGAAACAGTTAGAGAGAGAAGGCTCCAGTCTACCACCTTTTCTCAACTGGAGTGCTAGAGTGAGCAATCTTTTTAGTTTCTGGTCTTTACAGTGGGAGAAAGCTTCCCTCTGATTCTAAGCAAGTCATACACTGGGGAGCAGCAAGGGTGTGTGGGAGGTGCCACTCAGTTTCTTGAGGCTCTGGTGATCACAGTCTGATATTCAAATCAGATTTAAGTGATTATTAGAGAAGATAACAGCAGCAGCATCACCACTGAAGTGCATTTACTAAGTAAGCAGAATATGCAGATAGTCTTATAGAATCAGGCTGAAGAATCTTTTAAAAACATTACTTTAATAGCCCCTACCTTTTTAAAGAAAGGAAGAAGGTATATTTTCTCATCTCTTCTTTGGAGTCAAGTTTGGTCATTTTAGTTTCAGATTGTCTATTTTCAGGGTGTTGGGGTTTTTTTTTATTAATCTTTCTACTTGCAAGGTTGTAATTATATTTCCCTGGTTCTGCTACCTTTATTTTGGATCACCTATTCAAATAAGTCTTCCCATGCTTTGCTGAAGTCTTTCTATTCATTGTTTCTTATGGTGCAATAATATTCCATCCCATTCATATATTACATTTTGATTAGCCTTTCCTCAATCAATGAATATCTGTTTTGTTATCAGTTCTTTGCCATCACAAAAAGAAATTGGTACTATGCATAAAGTGATGCATATGGAGTGGGTCTTTTTTTTTTTTAACTTCCTTGGTGTATACAGTCAGCAGTGGGATCAGGGTAAAGTCTTAAGAAGGATGAGGCTTAGCTCCCTCCAGCAGATGGATCCAGCCCCAGTTGTAAGTTCTCTATAACCTCTGACTGTGGCCAACCCATTGGTAATTGATGGGGGAAGGGCTCCACTCAAGAGGATCAATGTCTTGAGGATATAGCCTAGCATATGCTGTCAATCTCTCTTAATAGAGTCTCTAAATCCCTCCCAAGATCCCAGGTCCTTTGCATGGCTAAAAGGTGGCAAACTCCTGCCTATTAGGGATAAACATACTATACAAAAGACACTCCCAAGCCCCATGAAAAATTCTTCCTTTTCCTCTAGAGTTAGAACCATTCGTTCTGATGCAATTCCTCTCCCGAGATTTCATCTGCATTTTGTGAGCCTCTCTGTTACAGTTCAAAGATGGGTGGAAAGGCAATGTACATAGTGGCACATAGTAAGAGCTACATAAATATTAGGTAATAGCAGTAGCAGTAGCAGTAGTAGTAGAACACTAGACCTGAAATCAAAGAGTATGGTCCAATGGAAAGAGCATCATCTGAGTTCCAATCTTAACTCTGCCACTTTCTAGCTATGTGACCCCAGGCAAATCCCCTTAACCACTTGGGCCTCAGTTTCCTCATCTATAAAATGATATTGGTCTAGATGACCTCAAGGATCTATTCCAGTTCTAAGGCTATGATGCCGTTAGACCTGCCTATGAATTTCAGCTTTGACATCAACTAGCTGTGTGAATTGGGCAAGTCACTTCACTCTTTGAGCCCGAGTTTTCTTCATGTATAAAAGGGGCGGGGTGACAATATTGCCGTTACCTACTCTCCAGGCTGCTATGGGAAAAGAGTGCTTTGTCAATCTTAAAATGCTAAATAATCCTAATAAATGTGAAATAGTATTCATCATGGTTCTACTTGATTGCAGGGATCAGTGAGGTTCTTAGTACTTCAGGATTTGACTTCACAATAAATAGTGTTGCCCTGGATACAGAGGTATATACTGGATCTTTGTGTTCTTTGAGGGGAGCAAAGAAATGGAAACAAGGTGGGGGCCTATCCATTGGGCAATGGAACAAAACATTCTTATTTAATACCTGAATGTCATGGAATACAATTGTGCAATTAAGAAATAACAAATAGGAAGAATTCAAAGAAATGTGGGAAGATACATATGAACTGACAAGAGTAAGGAGAATCAAGAAAACCAGATGAACAAGGACTACATAAATACAGTAAACAAAAAGATCAGCAAAAGGTAGCTGAGTTTGGAACCAATGAAAAATCATCAAAGGTCCATCAGAACAGGTAAATGATACATACCATACCTCCCTTCCCACAGCATAGAGACAGGGAACTACCAGGTCAGGATGTGGTCTTCACTGTCAGAAGATCATTGTATCAGGTGTTTTTGCTTAATTGTTTTTCTTTGTTGGGGGGTGAGGGGGAAGGCTTGGGATGGGGGTGGGGGAGTGCATTCCCAGAAATTACTGTGATAGAAAAACAAAATACAACTTAAAAAAAAAAAAAAACCAAAAACCCAGAACTTTATTTGCTTAGTTCCTGGCCTTGCATTTGCTCAGTTTCATAGGCTAAATGATAGCTTCTCTGCTTAAGTCTCAGCTGAGACATCCTCTCTCCCTCACTGATTTCCCTCACCTCCCCTCCTCCCTAGTTCCCGCCAGCAAAGTGAGATGCTATGGAGTCACTACTGCTGACACAGGCAGGGATAGTCAGGGCACAAGGGAAGAATTAACAAAGGCAGCTTGGCTTCTAAGGCCAGAACCCTGCAGGCATCTTATCCCTGGCAGGTAATTTACAATGCTCTTTCTGATGGCTTCTTCTACTTTATTATTATAATTTTTTACATAATAAAAGCACATTAACATCATCCCCACGTGTGCTAAGCTAGGCTCCCACTAGACATTTAAGGAAGTCACTTTCTCTTTCCTCTCCTATTTTAATCTATGGGAAGGTCATCACACAAGAACACTCAGCCTTGAGCTTCTTCTGGATCCCAACCTCTCTTACTGGTAACCCAAAGCTCCTTTGGCCTTTCTCTTTTGCATTTCAGCTTAGACACCAGAAGTCATGCATGCCTCCTCTCTCCTAGCTTTGAGGTCACTGGATAATTCCCCAACTTTCCACCCTGTGGATGTATTTGTCTACACACACATGCATACACAGGCATACTCACACATGTATTTATAATAGCTTGGAAACCTGGCCTTCTGTCTTTATATGCAACCCCAGGAAGATTAAAAAAATTCTAAAATGCAACTGTGATCTCACCCATTTGGATGTTCCCTCCAATGAGGCAAAGCACAAGCTAGCCAAGAGAAAGCAATGCCTCTAGAATAATGGATGGACCCGTTGGAGCAAAGTTATAGAAAGATGTGGACAGGAGTCACACCACATGGGTAGGGCAAGCATGTAGGGGCTGTGATCCAGGCAAATTATTCTCTGAAAATTGGGACGCCTCCTGACTATGCCCCTGGAAAGCTGCCATCACTGCTGGGACTTTCCGAACAGTTTCTGTCCTGAAACTAAGGCATGATACAGTAGAAAGAGTGTTGGATTTGGAGTCACAAAGCTCAGGCTAGCATCCTGGCTTTGCCACAGGTTCCCTGAGTGGTCCTGGCCCAGTCACTTCTCTCTGAGCCTCAGTTTTTATAAAATGAGGGTATTGGACCAGATAGCTTATCTATCTAGAAGAAAAGTTCTTTCCATCTCTAGATCTAGGGTGCATGACCCAGACATGAAGCTCCTGGCCAGATCTCTTTATTTCATAGAATGTCAGCTAGAAAGAGCCTTAGAATTAATCTGGCTCAATGCCTTCAGGCAGTCAGCCAAGAAGTTTTTGTTAAAAGACAGACAAAAACAGTACTTGTCCTCAAGGAACTTTTACTCTAAGGGAGATTTCCTTCATTTTACAAATTTATATTTTAAAGAACTGAGGCCCAGAAAAGGGAAGTCACTTGTCCAAGGTCTGGACAATGATAGAGGCAGGATCTGGGCCCAGGTTTTTTGACTCTAAGGTCAGTCTGACTTCAAGACAATGGCCATACTGCTGCCTCATCTGACCCTGAAAGAAGCTGATACCTGAACCATTTTAGCTTTACTGATAGCTAGGTCCCTGGAACTCTGGGACTATCCAGTACCCCTGAGATGGCAGGTACCTCATGTTCTACATCTGTTTAAAAATAAAACGAGATGAATACAACTCCCATTCAAAGGACAATTAACACCTTCCAAAGGTTGGAATACTCTCTTCCTATGAGATCACAGGATTTTATACTTAGAGCTGCAAGGGAATCTTCAACATCACTAAGTCCATCCCACTCACTTTATTTTAATTTTTTTCCCCAGATCATCCTCCTCCAAAAATATAAATTCAACTAAAAGGAAAATAAACAAATGCAAAATTTATAGATTTCCCAACATGTCTTCAGTGATCTAGTCTCATCATCGATGGCAGTGGAACCCACCACATTTGGACTACACCTCAGCAACCAAAATGAGAAAATAGAAACGGCTTTTAAAAAGATGAAGTCAAGGGGCAGCCAGGTGGGGCAGTGGATAGAGCACTGGCCCTGGAGTCAGGAGGACCTGAGCTCAAATCTGGCCTCAGACATGTAATACTCACTAGCCCTGTGACTCTGGGCAAGTGGCTTAACCTCATTGCCTCATCAAAAAAAAAAAAATATGAAGTCAAGAATCAACCCACTCATTTTAAAATTGAGTAAACAGCGGTTCAGAAAGGGTGGTGACTTGTCAACTGCCATAAAATATAAGAATTGTTTCATTCTTTGTATTTTTATCCCTAGTTCCTGCCACATAGTAGGCCCTTGAAAATGTTTATTGATTGAATGGTCGATGAGGTAGAAAACCAGTAGGGTAGGAATCAGAAGTCCTGGGTTCAAATCTTGGCCCCACAATTTATTAGCCAAATTACCTTCAGCTAAGTGACTTCATTTAGCTTTCAAGATCTTTGGTTTTCTCATTTATAAAATCGGGCTAATATCTACCATGACTTCCTTAAAGAATCCTTGTGAAGCTCAAAGATAATAGAGGTAAAAGTGCTTGGTTAACTTCTAAGCACTATTGATCAATCAATCAATTCCCAAGCATTTATTTAAGCACATACTATGTGCTAGGCTGTGGACATAGATGTGTGAATGAAACAATTTCTACTCTAAGGGAGCTCACATTCTAAGAGAGACAACAAAACATAGATGTCTGCACAGATAAATAGAAAGAGAATAAATAGTCATTACATCAAGGTGGTTCGGGAGGGAGGGTACCAGTAGTTGAGGGGATTAGGAAAATGATCCTATAGCAGGTAGTTTGAAGGGAAAGAGAGCATGAATGACTTGGATGAAAGGAGAGCAGTCCAAAAAGGCCTCCTGGATGAGGTGGCCCCTGAGGGGCTTACATAAGGCACTAGAGGTAAGGAGAACATTCCTGGCAAGGAGGGGATGAGCTGTGCCAAATACAAAGGAACGTGACTTCCCCTATTTGGTCCTAGGCTTTTTCATTGTATATCTCCAACATCTATAGACCTAGTCTGTCAACTTTTCTAACTCACTGTCCTGTAAGCAACCCTCTCTTCTTGGGCCTCTTTTGCTCAGTTCCCCCCCAACCCAAGAACACAAATGTCAGGGCGATCTGGGCAGGGGCAGGGAGCCCCAGAGCTCTGTTTTAACTCGGTCCCCCCCCCCCCCCCCCCCTGGAGTTCGGAGCACACCTGTTTTCACCTTAGGGTTTCCCCTGGCTCAGGGGCTGGGCAGAGCCCAAGGACACTCACCACTGGGTGCTTCCGCTTCCGCCCAGGCCTTCCCACCTTCCTCATGGGAGCGCTGGAATCCTGCCGCTCCTCCTTGCCCCTCGGCTCTTCCAAATCTTCTTCCTCCTGTGGGCACAGACAGAAGCTGTTCAGCCAAGACTCGGGAGGCCCACAGCAAGACTCTGAGCAGAGGCCTTGGGAAACCTTTCTCCTCCTAACTACCAGCCTCACTTAACACCCACTGGCTGGCCACAAACCACCCCACAAGGCACTTTTGACTCATCCACAGTCACCAAACAGTAGCCTCGGCTCATCTTTAGTGATAACAATGGAGATTATGGAAACGGAGGTAGGTCTTCTGGGTCAAAAAGCTCCAGGGGCTGTCTATTCCCTCTGGATAAAATACACACTCCTCTGACATTTAAAGCCTTTCACAACCTGCCTCCAACCCACCTTCATCACTCCCCTTCATGTACTCTACTTTCCAGCAAAGCTGGCTTACCCGCTGTTCTTCCCACGACATTCCATCTCTCATCTCTTTGCCGGTGCAGGCTGACCCCCTGTGCCTGGAATGCCCTCCCTCCAAATTGCCCCTTCTTAGAGTCTCGTTTCCTTCAAAGCTCAGCTCATGTGTTATTTCCTACATGAAACCTTTCTTAATGTCCCCAGCTGCTATTGCTCCCCTGCCTCCCTCCCCCACCCCCCAATTACTCTGGATTTACTTTGTATAATTTCTCCCTTTAGAATGTCAATCAGTCAACAAATATTAATTAATCAATTAATTATTTATTTATTTATTATCTACTAGATAAAAGACAGTCCCTGCCCTCAAGGAGCTCACAGTCTAACGAAGGAGATGACGTGTAACATCTCTGTACAAACAAGCTATATTCAGGACAAACTGCAGATAATCCGCAGCGGGGAAGGTGCTAGAATTAAAGGGAACTGGGAAAAGCTTCCCGTAGAAGATGAGATGTTAACTGAGACTTGAAGGAAGTCAAGAGGCAGAGATGAGGAGTGACAGCATTCCAGGCACAGGGACAGATAGTTGGGAGATGAGTTTTGTGGGAGGAACAAGAAGGGGGTCGGTGTTATTGGATGCAGGGTATGTGGGGAAGGAGGGTGCAAGGATACTGGAAAGTTGGGGAGGAGGAGGTGGTTATGACAGGCTCTAAACACTAAAGAAAGGATTTTATATTTGATCCTAGAGGGGATAGGGAGCCACTGGAGTTTATAAGTGTGTGGGTGTGGGGGATGACATCATCAGACCTGCAGTTTAGGAAGATCACTTGGACAGCTGAGTGGAGGATGGACTGAGGAGAGATTTATGGCAGGCAGATCAACCAGCTGGTTACTGCAGTAGTCAGGTGTGAGGGACTGAACCAGGGAGGGGGCAGCATCAGAGCAGAGAAAAGTGGGGTGTATGCAAGAGCTGTTCTCAAAGTAAAATTGACCAGTCTCGGCAACAGATGGGATATGGGGGTGAGGGATAGTGAGGATCTGAGGATGACTCCTAAGTTTCCAGCCTGCGTGACTGAGGGGTTAGGGGTACCCTCAACAGTAGGAGGGAAGTTAAGAATTTAAGCTTGTGAAAAGCAGGGAGTTTTGGTTTTTATATCTATTCCTAGTACTTAGGTGACTAAGCAGAGTAAGCACATAATGGAAGCTTAATAAATACTTAGTAGAAAAAAACACAATTCTGTTATATGGGATGGCTCTGGAAGGGGGAGGTGGATACAGGAGAAATTAGGCAATTTAAAACAAAATGTCAATAACATTTATTTTAAAAAATAAATGCTTAGTGATTTGAACCGAAAGACCTCAATCTGGAGCCAAAGGTCCCACGTTCAAAAACCACATCTGGCACTTAACCATCCATGCATATCACTTAAAATCTCTGGCCTCAGTTTCCTTAGGAGAAAAGATGAGGAGGTAGAACTAGATTCTCTCTAAATCAATAACCCTGTGAAATACTGCTGGATTTGGCCAGATGATCTTAGAGAAAACGGTCTTGACTGAGTGATGAGAGAAGCACCCACATGAAAAGGAGGTGGAGGGTGCAGCTAGGTGGCACAATGGATAGAGCACCAGTCCTAGAGTCAGGAGAACCTGAGTTCAAATCTGACCTCAGACATTTACAAGCAGTGAGACCCTGGATAAGTCACCTAACCCTGATTGCCTCCTATCCACAAAAAAAATAAAAAAAAAAGGAGGTCGGGAAAGACAGATAAAAAGATGATGAGAAAACTCAGGCTGTAGGTACAGAGCATTTATTCAAAGAGTTAAGTTGTGAAAGGAGAGTCAAATAAGTTTTGTTTGTTTTTCAGAACAGGATAGAGTTGACCTAAAAGACAAAGAGAGGCTGAAGTGTTACATAGCCTGAGAGTACTAGAGTGAGAAACAGAGTTCTCAGGAAGTGGGAGGAGGCTAGGCATCGAGGTAGAAGCACTCCCACTTCTGATGCTTGCTAGCTGAGTGATCCTGGGCAAGTCACTTAACTTCCTCAGACCTTAATTTGCTCATCTGTAAAATGGGGTCAGGTGGCATTGTGGCATGATGGATAGAGAGCCAGCCAGGTAATCAGGAACATCTGGGTTCCAATCTCAGTTCTGACACATATTGTGTGTGAGATCCTAGATAATTTGCTTTCCTCCTCCATGGCCCACTCTGAGACTCTAAATTGCTGAGCAGGCACAAATCTGCACCTTTGTCAGCAGAGAGAGTTTCCTCACTGAGTGCTTAATACTCTGGAAGTTGGGAAGAAGTGCCCAAGAGACACTGACCAGTTGGGAAAATGGTCCTGCAAAACCAAGATGAGATTTACTAGGGATACAAACGACACAGAAGGAAAAAAAATCCTGGGGAAGGGTCATAGATCACACACACACACACACACAC